>NW_027461859.1:182500-502500 GCF_050947455.1 Rhinoderma darwinii | reverse complement strand
CCGAAATACGTTCCGTACATTACGGACGTAACATGGTCGTGTGAACCCAGCCTAAGGCTGGGTTCACACAACCTATATTCAGACGTAAACGAGGCGTATTATGCCTCGTTTTACGTCTGAAAATAGGGCTACAATACGTCGGCAAACATCTGCCCATTCATTTGTATGGGTTTGCCGACGTACTGTGCAGACAACCTGTCATTTACGCGTCATCGTTTGACAGCTGTCAAACGACGACGCGTAAAAATACAGCCTCGTCAAAAGAAGTGCTGGACACTTATATACATTATATGCAGGACACTTCTTTCAGATGTAATTTGAGCCGTTCTTCATTGAAGTTAATGAAGCACAGCTCAAAATTTACGGCTGTCAGAGAAGCCTCGCAAAATGCGAGGAGGAGCAATTATGGCTGAAACGAGGCAGCTGTTTTCTCCTTGAAAACAGTCTGTCATTTCAGACGTAAAAGCCTGCTACCTTGTGCACATACCCTTATCCTATCATGTGTGATACTGTCTGCTGAGCCGCTGTATCTAATTCTATCATGTGTGATACTGTCTGCTGAGCTGCTGTATCTAATCCTATCATGTGTGATACTGTCTGCTGGGCCCTATATCTAATCCTATCATGTGTGATACTGTCTGCTGAGCCGCTGTATCTAATTCTATCATGTGTGATACTGTCTGCTGATCCGCTGTATCTAATCCTATCATGTGTGATACTGTCTGCTGATCCGCTGTATCTAATCCTATCATGTGTGATACTGTCTGCTGAGCCGCTGTATCTAATTCTATCATGTGTGATACTGTCTGCTGAGCTGCTGTATCTAATCCTATCATGTGTGATACTGTCTGCTGAGCCACTGTATCTAATACCATCATGTGTGATACTGTCTGCTGGGCCCTATCTCTAATCCTATTATGTGTAATACTGTCTGCTGAGCCATTGTATCTAATCCTATCATGTGTGATACTGTCTGCTGAGCCACTGTATCTAATCCTATCATGTGTGATACTGTCTGCTGAGCTGTGTATCTAATCCTATCATGTGTGATGCTGTCTGCTGAGCTGTGTATCTAATCCTATCATGTGTGATACTGTCTGCTGAGCCGCTGTATCTAATTCTATCATGTGTGATACTGTCTGCTGAGCTGCTGTATCTAATCCTATCATGTGTGATACTGTCTGCTGGGCCCTATATCTAATCCTATCATGTGTGATACTGTCTGCTGAGCCGCTGTATCTAATTCTATCATGTGTGATACTGTCTGCTGATCCGCTGTATCTAATCCTATCATGTGTGATACTGTCTGCTGGGCCCTATATCTAATCCTATCATGTGTGATACTGTCTGCTGAGCCACTGTATCTAATCCTATCATGTGTGATACTGTCTGCTGAGCCACTGTATCTAATCCCATCATGTGTGATACTGTCTGCTGAGCCACTGTATCTAATCCCATCATGTGTGATACTGTCTGCTGAGCTGTGTATCTAATCCCAACATGTGTGAAACTCTGCTGGGCCTTATATCTAATCCTATCATGTGTGATACTGTCTGCTGAGCCACGGTATCTAAACCTATCATGTGTGATACTGTCAGCTGAGCCTTTGTATCTAATCCTATCATGTGTGATACTGTCTGCTGGGCCACTGTATCTAATCCTATCACGTGTGATACTGTCTGCTGAGCCACTGTATCTAATCCCATTATGTGTAATACTGTCTGCTGAGCTACTCTATCTAATCCTATCATGTGTGATACTGTCTGCTGAGCCACTGTATCTAATCCTATCATGTGTGATACTGTCTGCTGAGCTGTGTATCTAATCCTATCATGTGTGATACTGTCTGCTGAGCTGTGTATCTAATCCTATCATGTGTGATACTGTCTGCTGAGCCGCTGTATCTAATTCTATCATGTGTGATACTGTCTGCTGAGCTGCTGTATCTAATCCTATCATGTGTGATACTGTCTGCTGGGCCCTATATCTAATCCTATCATGTGTGATACTGTCTGCTGAGCCGCTGTATCTAATTCTATCATGTGTGATACTGTCTGCTGATCCGCTGTATCTAATCCTATCATGTGTGATACTGTCTGCTGGGCCCTATATCTAATCCTATCATGTGTGATACTGTCTGCTGAGCCACTGTATCTAATCCTATCATGTGTGATACTGTCTGCTGAGCCACTGTATCTAATCCCATCATGTGTGATACTGTCTGCTGAGCCACTGTATCTAATCCCATCATGTGTGATACTGTCTGCTGAGCTGTGTATCTAATCCCAACATGTGTGAAACTCTGCTGGGCCTTATATCTAATCCTATCATGTGTGATACTGTCTGCTGAGCCACGGTATCTAAACCTATCATGTGTGATACTGTCAGCTGAGCCTTTGTATCTAATCCTATCATGTGTGATACTGTCTGCTGGGCCACTGTATCTAATCCTATCACGTGTGATACTGTCTGCTGAGCCACTGTATCTAATCCCATTATGTGTAATACTGTCTGCTGAGCTACTCTATCTAATCCTATCATGTGTGATACTGTCTGCTGAGCTGCTGTATCTAATCCTATCATGTGTGATACTGTCTGCTGAGCCACTGTATCTAATCCTATCATGTGTGATACTGTCTGCTGAGCTGTGTATCTAATCCTATCATGTGTGATACTGTCTGCTCAGCTACTGTATCTAATCCCATCATGTGTGATACTGTCTGCTGAGCTGTGTATCTAAACCTATCATGTGTGATACTGTCAGCTGAGCCTTTGTATCTAATCCTATCATGTGTAATACTGTCTGCTGAGCTGTGCATCTAATCCCATCATGTGTGATACTCTGCTGGGCCTTATATCTAATCCCATCATGTGTGATACTGTCAGCTGAGCCTTTGTATCTAATCCTATCATGTGTAATAATGTCTGCTGAGCTGTGTATCTAATCCTATTATGTGTAATACTATCTGCTGAGCCATTGTATCTAATCCTATCATGTGTGATACTGTCTGCTGGGCCACAGTATCTAATCCTATCATGTGTGATACTGTCTGCTGAGCCACTGTATCTAATCCTATCATGTGTGATACTGTCTGCTGAGCCACTGTATCTAATCCCATTATGTGTGATACTGTCTGCTGGGCCCTATCTCTAATCCTATCATGTGTGATACTGTCTGCTGAGCCACTGTATCTAAACCTATCATGTGTGATACTGTCTGCTGGGCCACAGTATCTAATCCTATCATGTGTGATACTGTCTGCTGAGCCACTGTATCTAATCCCATTATGTGTGATACTGTCTGCTGGGCCCTATCTCTAATCCTATCATGTGTGATACTGTCTGCTGAGCCACTGTATCTAATCCTATCATGTGTGATACTGTCTGCTGGGCCACAGTATCTAATCCTATCATGTGTGATACTGTCTGCTGAGCCACTGTATCTAATCCTATCATGTGTGATACTGTCTGCTGAGCCATTGTATCTAATCCTATCATGTGTGATACTGTCTGCTGGGCCACAGTATCTAATCCTATCATGTGTGATACTGTCTGCTGAGCCACTGTATCTAATCCTATCATGTGTGATACTGTCTGCTGAGCCACTGTATCTAATCCCATTATGTGTGATACTGTCTGCTGGGCCCTATCTCTAATCCTATCATGTGTGATACTGTCTGCTGAGCCACTGTATCTAAACCTATCATGTGTGATACTGTCTGCTGGGCCACAGTATCTAATCCTATCATGTGTGATACTGTCTGCTGAGCCACTGTATCTAATCCCATTATGTGTGATACTGTCTGCTGGGCCCTATCTCTAATCCTATCATGTGTGATACTGTCTGCTGAGCCACTGTATCTAATCCTATCATGTGTGATACTGTCTGCTGGGCCACAGTATCTAATCCTATCATGTGTGATACTGTCTGCTGAGCCACTGTATCTAATCCTATCATGTGTGATACTGTCTGCTGAGCCACTGTATCTAATCCCATTATGTGTGATACTGTCTGCTGGGCCCTATATCTAATCCTATCATGTGTAATACTGTCTGCTGAGCTGTGCATCTAATCCCATCATGTGTGATACTCTGCTGGGCCTTATATCTAATCCCATCATGTGTGATACTGTCAGCTGAGCCTTTGTATCTAATCCTATCATGTGTAATAATGTCTGCTGAGCTGTGTATCTAATCCTATTATGTGTGAAACTCTGCTGGGCCTTATATCTAATCCCATCAAGTGTGATACTGTCTGCTGGGCCCTATCTCTAATCCTATCATGTGTGATACTGTCTGCTGAGCCACTGTATCTAATCCTATCATGTGTGATACTGTCTGCTGAGCTGTGTATCTAATCCTATCATGTGTGATACTGTCTGCTGGGCCCTATCTCTAATCCTATCATGTGTAATACTGTCTGCTGAGCCATTGTATCTAATCCTATCATGTGTGATACTGTCTGCTGAGCCACTGTATCTAATCCCATCATGTGTGATACTGTCTGCTGAGCCATTGTATCTAATCCTATCATGTGTGATACTGTCTGCTGAGCCACTGTATCTAATCCTATCATGTGTGATACTGTCTGCTGAGCCCTGTATCTAATCCTATCATGTGTGATACTGTCTGCTGAGCCACTGTATCTAATCCTATCATGTGTGATACTGTCTGCTGAGCCACTGTATCTAATCCCATTATGTGTGATACTGTCTGCTGAGCTACTCTATCTAATCCTATCATGTGTGATACTGTCTGCTGAGCCGCTGTATCTAATTCTATCATGTGTGATACTGTCTGCTGAGCTGTGTATCTAATCCTATCATGTGTGATACTGTCTGCTGGGCCCTATATTTAATCCTATCATGTGTGATACTGTCTGCTGAGCCACTGTATCTAATCCTATCATGTGTGATACTGTCTGAGCCACTGTATCTAATCCTATCATGTGTGATACTGTCTGCTGAGCTGTGTATCTAATCCTATCATGTGTGATACTGTCTTCTGAGCCACTGTATCTAATCCTATCATGTGTGATACTGTCTGCTGAGCCACTGCATCTAATCCCATTATGTGTGATACTGTCTGCTGAGCCATTGTATCTAATCCTATCATGTGTGATACTGTCTGCTGAGCTGTGTATCTAATCCCATTATGTGTGATACTGTCTGCTGAGCTACTCTATCTAATCCTATCATGTGTGATACTGTCTGCTGAGCTGTGTATCTAATCCTATCATGTGTGATACTGTCTTCTGAGCCAATGTATCCAGGGCCGCCATCAGGAATTTCAGGGCCCCCTACAGCTAAATTTTCTGGGCCCCCCTACCGTGGCACCGCCTGTTAACGGTACTCCGTCCAGCACTATATCATGCTACCCAGGGCCGCCATCAGGGGGGATATTATGGGTACTGATGTGAGAGGCCCGGCCAAACCTAATTGAAAGGGGGGACTGGCAACTGCCGCGACTTGCCTTTGGTAGAAAAAAAACAGGCCCCTGCAATGGGGCCCGTTTTTTTCACCAAAAGAAAGAAGAGGCTGGACGCAGCCCGCAGGGATTAAGGGAGGCCGACATGACCGTCCTGGTAGGGAAAGGGTTACTTAGGTGAGGGAGAGTTGGTAGGAGCTGGAGGAGGGACGGGGAGGAGTTAAGGGGGACGGGGGGGGGCTGTTCTGCGCTTCCCGCTGTTTCTCGGCATTGAGCCGGAAGCAGCGGGAGGAGTAACACAAGAACAGTAAGCTCCCCCGTTGCCCGTGCTTTTAGTGATGGCAGAGGCCTTAATGTTGGAGCGGCTGCGTGCCGCTGCTGTGCACCACGGTCCCGGATGGCTAGAGGAGACCGTGGCTGCCATAAAGAGGATCCCGGACGCCGTTTCGCCACGTCGGGCACGGCGTTCGGGGTCTGTTGCAAAGGACAGGCTCCCCTCCCCCGGCCCCCTCACGAGCATGGCTATGGCGGCGGGGGGGGAGTCGGCAACAACCGCTCCTGCGCTGGGCGGGCAGAGAGCATTGCCAGGGGTGACGGCGACGCAGGCCGGGTCGACCCGTCCCTCTCGGCGGTCCCGACCTCCAGAGCGCCTCAGCCCGGAGGCAGTCCCGCGGACACGGCGTCGCAGGGGAAGCCCGATCCCGGACGCTGCAGGCCAGGCAGCTGGGAGGACCGCCCCTTCCCAGGCCCTGCGTCCTGGCAGGAATCCCAGGCCGCGACGGGGTCCGGCGGTAAGCAGGGAGTCGCAGGCTGAGCTCCCTGTCACCCCTCCCCCATCAGATGGAAGATGTGGAGTACAAGGTACGGCCGCCCCGCATGGTGATGTTCCGGCCAGGGGGCAGGCTTCGTCAGGATCGTCTAGACGGACGCCTAGATCTGCAGCGACGTCGAGGCAACAGGTCCGGTCGGAAGTCTGGGTCCCGGCGGTCGGGCGGCAGGTTGCCGGCCCATCGGTCAGCGCGTCCTCATCCCCGTTCCGAAGATGTCGTTGGGATGGACAGTCGTCGGCGAGAGAAGAATTGGAGGAAGGTGAACTGGACGTGTATCGTCGAGGTCAGGATGGTCCGGCTGACGGGAACACAGCGCCTGTGCAGCCCGGTGAGTGTATAACTCCATCATTGTCTTATCCAGCGATTTTTATGTCGGGTGTCGGCGGGGGGGCTGCTAGCATTGCATCGGGGGCCGGTAGTGGCGTGGGCGGACGCGACGGAGCGGGTTTGGCAGACTTAGTGGGTTGCTTACGGGAGCTGGTGGGGCGCCTGGACAGGGCCGCGGCGCCGGTAGTAGCGGAAGTGTCCCCTGCGGTAGTTTGGGAAGGCCCCAGGGACGTGGGATCGTTACAGGCGCGTTCGGTGGCGGCGGTTAGAGAGGCGGTCGCGGTGTCGGTACAGACCGAGGCGCAGAAGGACGGCGATCGAGTGCGTATTGATGATCGTGCTCGGGGGGAGGTGTACGTTTGTTTTGAAGGTCCGTTGGGGGCGCATTTAAAGCAGGAGGTGCGCGAGCGGATCTAGAAGGACGAGTATGTTGAAATTTTTTCTCTCTTGCCGCTCGCTAAATTTAATTTGGATAAGAGCAAGCGGGATGAGAGTAAAAAGGACGAGGAGGAACGGCGGCGGTATAGGCTTATCCCGCAGACGTTCGTTAATTGGTCGCAGGCGTTCGCCATATTGGCTAGTGTGATAGGGGAAAAGGCGCCGGAAAATTGTTCGGCGTTGTTTTGTTATTTTGATGCTATTGGGGAGGCTCATAGGGCGTATGGGGGGCAAGCGTGGCTGCGATACGATGAGCAATTCCGTCAGCGGAAGGCGGTTCGGCCGGCGATTCGGTGGGACCAGAAGGATATTGCTCTCTGGTTATGGGTTACGGCCCCGGCTAGGCAGTCCTTTCCCGGGAGCGCCGGCCAGGGAGGCCAGTCTAGTCAGGTTGGACAAAGCGGCGGGGGAAAGGCGGGGTTTTGCTGGCAATTTAATGAAGGTCAGTGCAAGTTCGGGGCCACGTGCAAGTTCAAGCACGTGTGTTCCGAGTGTAATGGTGCATCACACGGGGCGGCAAAATGTCTGCGAAAAAAGAGGTCAGGTAACCAGCACGCGGCTGGTCAAGGGGGTGTCGCCGGTGAGGGTGGAAAAGATGGCCCCTTATCTAAATGAGTATCCGGATAGGGTGGCGGCTAAGTTGCTTTATGAAGGGTTTCGTGTTGGTTTTGTTATTCCTCCGCCTCCTTATGAGGTTCCGGTTACGCGGAGGAATTTAAAATCGGCTTACTTGCATGCAAAAGTCGTGTCGGAAAAGTTGTTAAAAGAAGTTTCGTTGGGCCGCATGTCGGGGCCGTTTGTTGAGTCGCCGGTAAAAGATTTAGTTGTGTCCCCTTTGGGTATTGTCCCTAAACGCGAGCCCGGAAAATTTCGTTTGATTCAACATTTATCGTATCCCAAGGGTTCGTCGGTAAATGACGGGATTGATCACGAGTTGTGCTCCGTAGTTTATACCTCATTCGATAAGGCGGTGGGGTTAGTGCGGGCTGCGGGTCCTGGGGCGCTGCTGGCAAAAACTGACATCGAGGCGGCGTTCAGGTTGTTGCCGGTCCATCCAGAAAGCCAACGGCTGTTGGGTTGTTTTTGGAATGGGGCTTTTTACGTGGATCGGTGCCTTCCGATGGGGTGTTCCCTTTCTTGTGCATACTTCGAGGCGTTTAGTAGCTTCGTGGAGTGGGTAACGAGGGGAGTATCCGGGGTCGATTCGTTGATCCATTACTTGGATGATTTTTTGTGCGTTGGCCCGGGGGGTTCGCCGGTTTGCGGTAATTTGCTTCATGCTCTACAGAAGGTGGCGAGGGAGTTTGGGATTCCTTTGGCGCCGGAAAAAACGGAGGGCCCGGTAGCGACGATTTGTTTTTTGGGCATCGAAATAGACTCGGTGGCAATGGAGTGTCGTCTCCCGGCGGATAAGTTGGGTGCGTTGAGGCTGGAGGTTCGACGGGCTTGTAGAATGAAGAAAATGGCGCTGAGGGAGCTTCAGTCGCTGCTGGGGAAGTTGAATTTCGCCTGCCGGATTATGCCGATGGGGAGGGTGTTTGGTAGGAGGTTGGCGGCGGCAACGGCGGGAGTGCGTGCGCCGCATCATTTTGTGCGGCTCAAGGAGGAGCACCGAGCTGATCTTCAGGTTTGGGATGACTTCTTGGGCCAGTACAATGGTCGCTCGCTATGGATGGCCCCAGCGCAGGATACGAGTGATTTGAATATTTTCACGGATGCGGCTGGGGCGGGTGGTTTTGGAGCTTACGGGGGAGGTCCGTGGTGCGCAGGTCAATGGCCGGCTAGCTGGGTGTCCAGTGGACTCACGCGGAATCTGGCCCTGCTCGAGCTGTTTCCCATCGTGGTGGCGGCTACCATTTGGGGGGACAGGCTCAGGGATAAGAAGGTCCGTTTTTACTGCGACAACATGGGGGTGGTGCTTGCCATTAATAACATCACGGCGTCCTCTCCTCCGGTAGTTCAATTGTTGCGACATTTAGTGTTGGTGTGTTTGTCGTTGAACGCGTGGGTGGTGGCGGTGCATGTCCCGGGTGTACGGAATTGTATCGCTGATGCTCTTTCTCGCTCGCAGTGGGACCGGTTTCGGCAATTGGCACCGGGAGCGGAACGTCTCGGTTTGGATTGTCCGGAGCATCTTTGGGATCTGGTATCGGTCCCATAGAACAGCTGTTACAAAGGTCTTTGGCGCGCACGACGTGGAGTGCTTATGCTGCTTGTTGGAGGCAGTGGGAGGAGTGGGTAAGAGAGTTGGGTGACGTCAATACGGATAGAGACAGGTTGGTGGCACTTTTGTACTGGTTAGGGGACGCCTGGGAGGCGGGGTTTTCAGTAGCGAAGGTGAACCGGTTCATATCTGCGGTGGCGTTTGGGTTTAAGTTGCGGGGCTTTCAGGATGTATCGAAGGAATTTCTGGTATCGCAGGCTTTGAAGGGGTTGCGCCGAGGTAGGGTGGAGGCGGATAGTAGAAGGCCGGTGTCGTTTGCTTTGCTTAGCTCGTTGGGCGGTTCATTAGCATCGGTCTGTCGTTCTTCAGACGAAATGGATTTGTTTCGGTTGGCTTTTTCGTTAGCGTTCTTTGGAGCATTTAGAATAGGTGAGTTGGTGTCGCCAAGTACTAAACAGGCAGGGGGGCTGAGATCTGGGGAGGTGAGCCTTTTTGCAGATCGGCTGGAGGTATGGTTGCGTCGATCTAAAACTGACCAAGTAGGAAAGGGTAAACTGATAGTTTTGTTCGCTCTCCCGGGGTCGGTCATGTGCCCAGTAGAGTGCATGCGGGGTTTTACGAGAAACAGGGGGTCTCCAGATTTGCCTTTGTTACGTCATGTGGACGGGTCGTTTTTGTCCAGGTTTCAGTTTGGAGCTGTATTTAAAAAATGTTTGACGGCGGTTGGTGTTGCGGCAGGCTCATATTCATCTCATTCCTTCAGGATTGGCGCAGCAACGGAAGCGGGGCGCTGGGGGTTGGATGATGAGGGGGTGAGGCGTATTGGTCGTTGGGAGTCTAAAAGGTTTAAGTCCTATGTCCGCCCCCATATGTTATAATGTTGTTGTTTACGCTTTACAAATGTTATATGGTGGTGCCTAACTGTGTTTTCCGTTTCAGATTCGCCTCCGTGTTTGGTGTGGTTGATGGGTCATTCGTACGTGCACTGGGGGGCTTTGAGGGCGGACGTCCGCCCGGATGGTCGCCAGTTGCGCATTCCGCGACAGGACGCGGTTGTGCATTGGCTGGGTTTTAGAGGTATGTCATGGAGCAGGGTGTTGGCGGAATTCCAGACATATGCGCGGCTTGATAGGGTTCCGGAGGTCTTAGTATTGCACGTGGGTGGGAAGGACTTAGGAGTCCGCCCCTTTCGTGAGTTGGTGCGGGATATCAAACATGATATGTTGTGTTTGTGAGTATCTTATCCCAAGTTGGTGATAGTGTGGTCGGACATAGTCCCAAGAAAGCATTGGTGGTTAGCTAGATCTGTGGAGAGAGTCAATAAGGCTCGCATTAAAGTTAACCGGGCGGTGTCCCGTTTTGTGGCAAGAAACGGGGGCATTTGCGTGAGGCATAGGGATTTGGAGTCAGGAGTGGGGAATTTCTGGAGGAGTGACGGGGTTCATCTGACCGAGGTTGGCATTGATCTTTGGAGCTTGGCGATAGCAGAAGGCATAGAAAGGGCGGTGGTGGTGTGGAGGAACTCACAGGCTTAAGGTGGTCAAGGCCTGTTTCGCTGTGCGGGGGGAGTCCTTGAGGCCAGTCAGTACAAAATGGTGGGGGGGTCGCATCGGGGGTATGCGTCCCCCAAAAAAGGTACATGGTTGAAGACTTCATCGGGTGTTATCCCTTTGAAGTGGTCTTCTGGTAGAAGGTATATCACTTGAAGGCTTCATCGGGTGTTATCCCTTTGAAGTGGACTTCTAGTGGTCGGTATATCACTTGAGGGCTTCATCGGGTGTTATCCCCTTGAAGTGGACTTCTAGTGGTTGGAGCCATCTGCAGAGGTGAACGGTGCTTCCGAGCTGGTTTACGGCTGGAGGTAATTGGTGGTTTGCAGATGGCTAATTCGGTGTGTTCTTAAAAAGGAACATCTGAAGGGGCTTCAAGGACTTCCTCTGCTCGGGTTAATGTTAACGTTAAATTGTTATTTACGATTCTGACCCATGTTGGGTCATGTGAATTATTAGGAGGAATTCTATGGCGGATTCCTAACTAGTTATCCGAATGTTTCGGATTTAAATTGTTTTATAAAACTGTGAAATTAATAAACGGCTGCTGTGGCCATTTCACATCCAACCTCGGTGTCACGTGTCTTTACTAAAATGGGGGTGGGGGGATAGGATGATCTAAGGTTAACGCACGACTCTACCTAGGCAGGTCATGTCGTGAGCTGCGGGCCCCCCTTTCAATTAGGTTTGGCCGGGCCTCTCACATCAGTACCCCTAATATCCCCCCTGATGGCGGCCCTGGGTAGCATGGGGGTCGTCATGGGGGCCGTCAAACACTGGCGCCCGTGCGACCGATCACGCGCACCCGCAAACTCCCGCGCATGCGCACCCGCGAACGCCTGCAACCGCGCACCGAATTTTGAGGCAGATTTTGACCTGCCCACACTATCTTGCCGCGTATTTTGCCCGCGGCGATTGAGGACAGGAGACAGAAAACGCAGCGAAAAATGCATTTTCTGCCTCCCATTGATTTCGATGGGAGGTCAGAGGCGGAACCGCGGCAAGAAAGGACGTGCTGCTTTTTCTTTTTTCCGCGACTGGCTCCCATTGATTTCAGATTAAATCAATGGGAGGCGGTTTTGGAAGTTGTTTGGTGCTGATTCTGACGCAGTGTCCGAGTCAATATCAAGGCCCAAAAACTGTGAACTGGGCCTTATTGTTAGGGCTTATTCAGACGAACGTGTAATACATCCGTGCAACGTGCGTGATTTTCACGCGCCTCGCACGGACCTATGTTACTCTATGGGGCTGTGCAGACTGTCAGTGATTTTCACGCAGCGCGTGTCCGTGTGTCCGCTGCGTAAAACTCACGACATGTCCGATATTTGTGCATTGTTCGCGCATCACGCACCCATTGAAGTCAATGGGTGCGTGAAAATCCCGCCCAGCACTTCCGCAGCCGTATAAACTATGAATGAAAACAGAAAAGCACCACGTGCTGCAAACATACAAACAGAGTGTCATAATGATGGCGGCTGCGCGAAAATCACGTATCATCATACGCTGCTGACACACGGAGCGGTTATGTACCTTTTACATGTGCAAAACGCCACGTTTTTGCGCGTGCAAAAAGCACACGCTCGTGTGAATCCGGCCTTAGGGTAGGAACACACTAGGCATGAACGCTGCGGATTTTATGCAACACATTTTATTGTGGAAAATCCGCAGCGTATCACAGTCACAGCCGAGTGGGTGAGATGTGAACAAATCTCATCCACACGCTGCAAAAATAATGGACCTGCAGTGTGGCTTTTGGCTTTTTAAGCCGCAGCGTGTCAATGTATTCTGTGGAATCGCTGCTCCTCTGTTGCGGAAATGCTGCGGTTCTGCCGCAAAAATCACGAATGAGAAAAAAAAAAAGGTATTTTTTTAAATTTATAAAAAGTTTAGACTTGCCCCGGCCGTAGTCCTGGTGACGCGATCCTCTATTCTTAGCGCAGCTCGGCCTCCTGTCATGACGTTTCATCCCATGTGACTGCTGCAGCGGTCACATGGTCTACAGCGTCATCCCAGGAGGCGGGGCTACGTTCAGAAGAGAGAGATGCGTCACCAGGACTACGGCCAGGGCAAGTCTAAACTTTTTTTTCCCTGTAGGATTCCCGCAGCGGACAAGCCTCACGAAACCTGCGCCACTATTTGGTGCGGTTTTGCTGCCAGAATTCCCTGCGGCTACCGGGGCGGATAAGCTGTGTAGTTTTACTCAGCATATCCGCCTAGTGTGTCCCTTATGATGTCGCTCCTGGAGCTGCTGCCGGTCTCTAAATAGGCAGTTGGTCCAGTAGAATTTGGAATTATTTTTTTTTGTGAACCAGCTTAAAAAAACACAAAACTTTTGTGTTAGGGCCTGTTCACATCACCGTTCGCTTCCGCTCCGTCTGAGGTTTCCGTCGGGTGAACCCCGCAACGGAAAGTGAAAGTGACAGCTTCCGTTTCCGTCACCATTAGCGCAGTCGACTACGCTATTGATTCCATCCGAAAACCTGCCGGAACGGTGACGAACGGAAACCATTAGCGATGTTTCCGTCACCATTGAGATCAATGGTGACTGAAACGGAAGCTGTGCTGTCACTTTCACTTTCCGTTGCGGGGTTCACCCGACAGAAACCTCAGACGGAACCCCGGAGCGGAAGCGAACGGTGATGTGAACAGGCCCTAACACAAAAGTTTTGTATTTTTTTAAGCTGGTTCACAAAAAAAAATAATTCCAAATTCTACTGGACCAACTGCCTATTTAGAGAGCGGCAGCAGCTCCAGGAGCGACATCATAAGGGACACACTAGGCGGATATGCTGAGTAAAACTCCACAGCTTATCCGCCCCGGTAGCCGCAGGGAATTCTGCCAGCAAAACCGCACCAAATAGTGGTGCAGGTTTGGTGAGGCGTGTCCGCTGCGGGAATCCTGCAGGGAAAAAAAAGTTTAGACTTGCCCCGGCCGTAGTTTAGATGACGCATCTCTCTCTTCTGAACGTAGCCCCGCCTCCTGGGATGACGCTGTAGAACATGTGACCAGTGGCGGATTATCATATGGGCGTTTCGGGCGGCCGCCCGGGGCCCGAGGCTCCCAGGGGGCCCATGGCAGCCCGAAACGCACATCACCTCCTAAATCTATTCAGCGCGCTAGCGCTGCTAACGGCCGAAGATGGGGAGGAGCAGGGAATTCGCCGGGATCCAGGGGTAGGACACGCCTCCCTGACAGTGCGGGCCGCCGCCATTGAGTAACAGAACAGCGACGGACGGCTGTTCTGTTACTCCAAAGCAGCAAGAGAAGAGTCGGCGGGCGGGCGGTCACCGGCGCTGAGGTCAGTACAGGCTTATCCTCCTGCCCAACTGGTTCCCGACCGCTGGCTGTATTTTTACGGCCAGCGGTCAGGGACGGGTGCTTAAAACCCGAGCCATAGACGTTCTACGGCTCGGGTTTTAACTTGCTGCCCGCGCGATCGGGCAGCTGAATGTCGGGTCTCCGGCTGTCAGTGACTGCCGGGGACCCTGAGGAGAGGATAGAAGCAGCTTTCGCTGCTTCTGTCTTCTCTGATCTCTTTTACACAGCGTTCAATGAACGCTGTGTACAGGAATAGAGACAGCAGCAGCGGTGCTGTCTCTATTCCTCCCGGTGATCATGTGACAGGTCACATGATCGCCGGGTGCCGTTAGTGGCAGACTGTTGCTGGGTCTTACTAGACCCAGCACAGCCCTATTAGTGACAATAGTCACTGTGAGAGGGCTGATTTCCCCTGTAACTGGGGCTGCTGTGCAGCTCCAGTTACAGTGGAAAAACATGGTGTAAAACAAAGAAAAAGTCGATATAAAGTTCCCCAAAGGTCTTTTTTGTCCTTTGAGGATCAGAACATAGTAATAAAAAATAGTAAAGTGCAAAAAAAAAATTAAATAATAAATACACATAAAATACCCACCCCAAAAAAAACGTTCCCCCCCCCGCCAATCATTGTTGTAACGCTAGCGCTGACCCAATTACCCTAATATAGACATGTAATATATTAAAATTTACGGTAGACAATGACGATCACAAATAAAAGGTCTATTTTAGGGTAAAACTATGTTATTACCAAAAAAAAATAGCTGAAACGTAAAAAAGCTTATTTTTTTACTATTATTTTAAAACTTTATGAATAAAAATTCTAAAATGGCAAAAAATGTGTGCATAAAAACGATAAAAAACGAAACCTGCATTGTCTACGGAAAAAAACGTCGCAAAAATCACGTCGGTTTTATTTTTTTTTAATAAAAATGTGTGTTTGGTGCAACTTTGTAATTACGTTTTATTAAAAAATATTTTCACTTTTTGAGATACAGCTGCTTTGTATCCTGTATCCGTCAGGTCAGCAGGACTGACGGGATCAGTGAAACGGGCCCTGCGCTAAATTATAATCTTAGATGTGATAGATTTGAGGTGGATCCTGCGTGTCACTGATCCCGTCAGTCCTGCTGACCTGACGGATACAGGATACAAAGCAGCCGTATCTCAAAAAGTAAAAATATTTTTTAATAAAATCAATCACACTGATACACACACATACTATATATATATATATATATATATATATATATATATATATAATTATAATATAAAGTTTTTAAATGTGTACATAACCTTGTGGCACTATATACAAGGGGGAGCGCTGTGTGGCACTGTATACAAGGGGGAGCGCTGTGAGGCACTATATACAAGGGGGAGCGCTGTGAGGCACTATATACAAGGGGGAGCGCTGTGAGGCACTATATACAAGGGGGAGCGCTGTGAGGCACTATATACAAGGGGGAGCGCTGTGAGGCAAGGGGGGGCTGTGTAGTGCTATCCACCGTGGTATGTGTGTGGCGCTCTTTATAGGGGGGGCTTTTTGGTGCTATTTACAAGAGGGGGAGGGCTGTGTGGCGCTCTCTACAGGGGGGCTGTATGGCACGATCTATAGGGGGCTGTGTGTAACGCTCTCTACGAGGGGGATGTGTGATATATAGAGGGGGCTGTGTATGGCGATATCTATGGGGGTGTGTAATATCTACAGGGGCTGTGTGTGGCACTATGTACAAGGGGCTGTGTGTATGTGGTGTTTTACAGTGTGTGGTATTATTATATTCAGGCGCGCAGTGTTTGGTGCTATTATATTTAGGGGCACAGTACGTGGCACCATGATAACTTTATTTTCGTTTATAGGTGTGGAAATGTTGGAAAAGTGAGGAGACGTCTAAGTGGCAAATTCTGCAGAAATGAGTCGGGAGAAGTCGTCATGAGTGCTGGACCGGATGGAGAAGAAAAGAGGAAAAAAACTACTAGAATCTGAGACGTCGTCACCTGTGAGTCACTAGATTTACAGAGAATCTGTCACCTCTCCTGACATGTTTATTATAGGAATCCTTGTATTTCACAAAAAGTCTTTTTGCAGTCCAGGACTGATAGACAATTCCCCTTGTCAGGAGGTTGTGTCCCTGCACAGTGTGATCCTGTCAGTATGTAGGGACACCGCGCTGTGACAAGGGGAATCGTAACACTGTTAATGCTTGCCCAAAAAGGTAGTGTTAAAAATAGTTACGGTGAGGAAGGGGGGCCCAAGTTTGGGTAACAGCCCAGGGCCCATGGTCTACTTAATCCGCCACTGCATGTGACCTGCAGCAGTCACATGGGATGAAACGTCATGACAGGAGGCGGGGCTGCGCTAAGAATAGAGGATCGCGTCACCAGGACTACGGCCGGGGCAAGTCTAAACTTTTTTATAAATGTAAAAAAGTACCTTTTTTTTTTCTCTTTTGTGATTTTTGCGGCAGAACCGCAGCATTTCCGCAACAGACGAGCGGCGATTCCACAGAATAAATTGACACGCTGTGGCTTAAAAAGCCAAAAGCCGCACTGCAGGTCCATTTTTTTTGCAGCGTGTGGATGAGATTTGTTCTAATCTCATCCACTCTGCTGTGATACGCTGCGGATTTTCCACAATAAAATGTGTTGCATAAAATCCGCAGCGTTCATGCCTAGTGTGTTCCTACCCTAAGGCCGGATTTACACGAGCGTGTGCTTTTTGTGTGCGCCAAAACGTGGCGCTTTGTGCATGCAAAAGGTCATAACCGCTCCGTGTGTCAGCAGCGTATGACACTCCGTTTGTATGTTTGTAGCACGTGGTGCTTTTCTGTTTTCATTCATAGTTTATACGGCTGCGGAAATGCTGGGCGTGATTTTCACGCACCCATTGACTTCAATGGGTGCGTGATGCGCGAACAATGCACAAATATCGGACATGTCGTGAGTTTTACGCAGCGGACACACGGACACACGCTGCGTGAAAATCACTGACAGTCTGCACGGTCCCATAGAGTAACATAGGTCCGTGCGAGGCGCGTGAAAATCACGCACGTTGCACGGATGTATTACACATTCGTCTGAATAAGCCCTAACAATAAGGCCCAGTTCACAGAGTTTTTGGGCCTTGATATTGACTCGGACACTGCGTCAGAATCAGCACCAAACAACTTCCAAAACCGCCTCCTATTGATTTAATCTGAAATCAATGGGAGCCAGTCGCGGAAAAAAGAAAAAGCAGCACGTCCTTTCTTGCCGCGGTTCCGCCTCTGACCTCCCATCGAAATCAATGGGGGGCAGAAAATGCATTTTTCGCTGCGTTTTTTGTCTTCTGTCCTCAATCGCAGCGGGCAAAAAACGCGGCAAAATAGTGTGGGCAGGTCAAAATCTGCCTCAAAATTCTAAAAGGAATTTTGAGGCAGATTTTTTCAGCCTGCAAAATACTTACATGATCCTTACATGATCAGCACTTTGAGACACTTTACTCACCGTGTCAGAAGAGCTGCTCCAACTCCAGTCCTCTTCAGGCGATGTTTTCGGTCCAGATGTCGTCCTTCTCCTTCACCTTCACCTCCAGGCTCCAGGCTCCAGAAAATGGCGGGGATCGTAGAACTGCCGCCGCGCAACAACTAGACTCCCCCCCCTCTCCTTACGCAGCCACGCTCTGGAGAAGGAGGAGGAGGTGGAGTCGGACGAGGAGGCGGAGTCGGACGCGGATGAGGAGGACGAGTCGGAGGCGGGCCAGCATGTAAGTAGACTGCGCCGCTGTCCAGTGTGGCTGTGCTGTCCTTCCCCCTAGATCTTGTGTTGCGGGCGCACCGCCTCCCTCTCGGCGGCGCGCCTGGTCGCGCGCGCTTGCGGTCGTTCGCTCGCTCGTATGCGCGCAAGCGGGTGGTGTTTCGCGGCGGTGATAAGAGGGGGGCCCGCAGCTCACGGCGGTGTTTCACGAGAGGGGGGCCCGCAGCTCACGACATTATTTTGGTGAAAAAAACAGGCCCCATTGCAGGGGCCTGTTTTTTTCTACCAAAGGCAAGTCGCGGCAGTTGCCGGGCCCCCCTTTCAATTAAGTTTGGCCAGGCCCCCTACACTACTACCCCTAATACCCCCCTGATGGCGGCCCTGAATGTATCCTATCCATAGTTTATAGGGTCGTAGTTCTATAGATTTGCTGTCTCCTATACACACACACACACACACATGTTTTTGGGTGGACACATATATATTGGGGCTATTTCTCCTGACATTTTAAGTCCTTAGTGACGCCCCTGGCTGCTAGTGCGCATTGTCGGGTCACTTAGGAGACCCAGCGATGCAGCTGAAAGCTGCAGAGTGTCGGCCATGAGAAGTTTGCGGGTGGGGGGGACCCAATAAGAACTTTTGCATCGGGGCCCATGAGCCTTTAGCTATGCCCCTGATTATAGGTGTATGCAGTATATAGCGGTATTATATGTGAGTGTAGTATATAGCAGTATAATAGGTGTGCAGTGAATATAATGGTACTATATGTCTACAGTTATAGCAGTATTTTTTATACAAACAATATGTAGTGGTATTATATGTGTACACACCTATAACACCGCTACATAATGTACAGAGTATAAAGTGATTTCATTCATTATACTTGCAGCATATGTTGGACTCTATATGTACAATATATGGCAGCATTATATATATATATATATATATATATATATATATACACACAATACATGGGGGTATTATTCAGTCACTATGTGGTTATGGTGTGGTGGTATTATTCAGTAACAGTATGGTGGTATTATTCAGTCAGTATGTGGTTATGGTGTGGAGGTATTATTCAGTAACAGTATGGGGGTATTATTCAGTCACTATGTGGTTATGGTGTGGTGGTATTATTCAGTAACAGTATGATATTATTATTCAGTCACTATGTGGTTATGGTGTGGGGGTATTATTCAGTAACAGTATGGGGGTATTATTCAGTCACTATGTGGTTATGGTGTGGTGCTATTATTCAGTATCAGTATGGGGGTATTATTCAGTCACTATGTGGTTATGCTGTGGTGGTATTATTCAGTAACAGTATGGTGCTATTATTCAGTAACAGTATGGTGGTATTATTCAGTCACTATGTTGTTATGCTGTGGTGGTATTATTCAGTAACAGTATGGTGGTATTATTCAGTCACTATGTGGTTATGGTGTGGTGGTATTATTCAGTAACTGTATGGGGTATTATTCAGTCACTATGTGGTTATGGTGTGGTGGTATTATTCAGTAACTGTATGGGGTATTATTCAGTCACTATGTGGTTATGGTGTGGTGGTGTTATTCAGTAACAGTATGGTGGTATTATTCAGTCACTATGTGGTTATGTTGTGGCAGTATTATTCAGTAACAGTATAGTGGTATTATTCAGTCACTATGTGGTCATGGTGTGGCGGTATTATTCAGTAACAGTATGGGGGTATTATTCAGTCACTATGTGGTTATGGTGTGGGGGTATTATTCAGTAACAGTATGGGGGTATTATTCAGTCACTATGTGGTTATGCTGTGGTGGTATTATTCAGTAACAGTATGGTGCTATTATTCAGTAACAGTATGGTGGTATTATTCAGTCACTATGTTGTTATGCTGTGGTGGTATTATTCAGTAACAGTATGGTGGTATTATTCAGTCACTATGTGGTTATGGTGTGGTGGTATTATTCAGTAACTGTATGGGGTATTATTCAGTCACTATGTGGTTATGGTGTGGTGGTATTATTCAGTAACTGTATGGGGTATTATTCAGTCACTATGTGGTTATGGTGTGGTGGTGTTATTCAGTAACAGTATGGTGGTATTATTCAGTCACTATGTGGTTATGTTGTGGCAGTATTATTCAGTAACAGTATAGTGGTATTATTCAGTCACTATGTGGTCATGGTGTGGCGGTATTATTCAGTAACAGTATGGTGGTATTATTCAGTCACTATGTGGTTATGGTGTGGTGGTATTATTCAGTAACAGTATGGGGGTATTATTCAGTCACTATGTGGTTATGGTGTGGAGGTATTATTCAGTAACAGTATGGTGGTATTATTCAGTCACTATGTGGTTATGGTGTGGTGATATTATTCAGTAACAGTATGGGGGTATTATTCAGTCACTATGTGGTCATGGTGTGGCGGTATTATTCAGTAACTGTATGGGGGTATTATTCAGTCACTATGTGGTTATGGTGTGGCGGTGTTATTCAGTATCAGTATGGCGGTATTATTTAGTCACTATGTGGTTATGGTGTGGTGGTATTATTCAGTAACAGTATGGTGGTATTATTCAGTCACTATGTGGTTATGCTGTGGTGGTATTATTCAGTAACAGTATAGTGGTATTATTCAGTCACTATGTGGTCATGGTGTGGCGGTATTATTCAGTAACTGTATGGGGGTATTATTCAGTCACTATGTGGTTATGGTGTGGAGGTATTATTCAGTAACAGTATGGGGGTATTATTCAGTCACTATGTGATTATGCTGTGGTGGTATTACTCAGTAACAGTATGGGGGTATTATTCAGTAACAGTATGGGGGTATTATTCAGTCACTATGTGGTTATGGTGTGGGGGTATTATTCAGTAACAGTATGGTGGTATTATTCAGTCACTATGTGGTTATGCTGTGGTGGTATTATTCAGTAACAGTATAGTGGTATTATTCAGTCACTATGTGGTCATGGTGTGGCGGTATTATTCAGTAACTGTATGGGGGTATTATTCAGTCACTATGTGGTTATGGTGTGGAGGTATTATTCAGTAACAGTATGGGGGTATTATTCAGTCACTATGTGATTATGCTGTGGTGGTATTACTCAGTAACAGTATGGGGGTATTATTCAGTAACAGTATGGGGGTATTATTCAGTAACAGTATGGAGGTATTCAGTAACAGTATGGAGGTATTATTCAGTATCAGTATGGGGGTATTATTCAGTCACTATGTGGTTATGGTGTGGGGGTATTATTCAGTAACAGTATGGGGGTATTATTCAGTCACTATGTGGTTATGGTGTGGTGGTATTATTCAGTAACAGTATGGGGGTATTATTCAGTCACTATGTGGTTATGGTGTGGTGGTGGCCTAAGACCACCATCCTTCTTCCCTACGAATAAGAAGCCAGCACCTACCGGAGAAGTAGAGGGGCGAATGTAAACCTTGGCTAGGCATTCCTGGATATACTCTTTCATGGCTTCACGTTCGGGACAAGAGAGATTAAATATCCTACCCTTAGGGAGCTTAGCTCCTGGTACCAAATCGATTGCGCAATCATATTCTCTATGAGGAGGTAACACTTCGGAGGCTTTTTTAGAAAAAACATCAGCGAAGTCCTGAATAAACTCAGGTAGAGTGCTCACCTCCTCAGGAAGAGAAATAAAATTAACAGAAAAACATGACGTCATGCATTCATTACCCCATTTGGTAAGATCCCCAGTATTCCAGTTAAACGTGGGATTATACATCTGCAACCAGGGAAGGCCTAAAACCAAATCGGACGATAATCCCTGCATCACCAGTACAGAGCATTGCTCCAAATGCATGGAGCCAACAATGAGTTCAAAAACAGGAGTATGCTGAGTAAAATAACCAATAGCAAGTGGAGGGGAGTCGATACCCACTACCGGGACAGGTTTAGGCAAATCAATCAATGGCATAGCTAGAGACATAGCAAATTCCACAGACATAATATTAGCAGAAGACCCTGAATCCACGAAGGTACTGCCGGTAGCAGACCTACTCTCAAAAGAGAGCTGAAAGGGAAGCAAGATCTTATTAGGTTTCATATTTACGGGAAATACCTGTGCGCCCAAGTAACCTCCCCGATGGTCACTTAGGCGCGGAAGTTCTTCTGGCTGCTTATTCTTACGCCTAGGATAGTTGTTTGTCATACCCACAGTAGAAGCAGAGACCATTCTTCCTGCGGAGCTCTCTACGTTGTTGGGGAGACACGGAGGCCCCGAATTGCATTGGTTCATCCCAGTTTTCCGTGGAAGAGCGAAGCAATGGAACCTCGGGTGCCATCATGAGGGAGCCAGAGGAGAAAGCACAAAAGCATTCAAGTCGTCGTTCCCTGAGAAGTCGGTCAAGACGTACCGCTAAAGCTATAACCTGATCTAGAGAGTCTGAAGAGGGATAGCTAACTAACAGGTCTTTCAGGGCGTCGACAGACCCAATCTAAACTGGCACCTCAAGGCAGGGTCATTCCACCGAGAAGCTACACACCACTTCCTAAAGTCAGAACAGTACTCCTCAACGGGTCTCTTACCCTGACGTAAGGTCACCAGCTGACTCTCGGCAAAGGCAGTCTTGTCAGTCTCGTCATATATGAGCCCGAGAGCAGAAAAAAAAAGATCAACAGAGGAAAGTTCAGGGGCGTCAGGAGCCAAGGAGTAGGCCTATTCTTGGGGCCCGTCCTGGAGCCGGGACATAATTATACCCACTCGCTGGCTCTCAGAACCTGAGGAGTGGGGCCTTAGACGGAAATAGAGCCTACAACTCTCCCGAAAGGAGAAAAAAGTCTTCCGATCCCCTGAGAACCGGTCAAGCAACTTGAGGTGGGGTTCAATAGGTGAGGTGGGCCTCTGAGCCAGGGCTTTGACCTGTAGGGAGAGGCCCTGCATTTGCTGAGCCAGGGTCTCAAGGGGGTCCATAGTTGTGTCAAGGGACCAGGGTAGAAAAGGTATATGGGCCTGTGATTATGTAATGATGGGGTAGGGAAACAGACAAGTGAGCCCTAATCTACCCGCCACTCAGTATCTGCCTACTTGCACGGCCCGTCCTAGGCGACGGCGTACAACTGGGCGACGGTCCCTACGCTCAATATGTGCACGACAGACAAACCGACAAGGGTACACAGAAGCTAAGGGAAATGGGGCAGTTGCCCACGGCAACACTGTGAGCAGCAGGCGTAGTGAACGAGCTGAGTCAAACCAGGAGTGTATGAGGTACCAAACACAGAGCAGGAGCGTACTCAGTAAAGCCAGGGTCAAAATGAAGCAAGGTCAATAATAATAATAGCAGGAGCAGCAGAGCCAGGAAACAGGAAAGAATCACAGGCAAAGACAAGCAGGAAATGAAGGTATAAATAGATGGAGGGCGAGAGCTAGAACCGACTGGCCAGGCTGTGATAGGTTCTCCCACTCCTGAGCCTACCAGCCCTAGTGGTAGCAGATCGAGTCACTCTATCAGACCTAGGAGCAGGTGCAGACTGATTAACCACGGATGTCGACACAGAAGCTGTGTCTGGCAGATCCTTTACACCACGTTCCCGTGACCCAATGTGCCATGTCACAGCGTATTCAAATCATGGAAGCGTCCGGTCTACATGACTACCGACCGTCATGGTGTGCAAACCTTAGATAAAAATTTCGACATATAACTAACTAACTAACTCTAAACCTCATAAGGTAATTTTCTTTAGCTATTATACCAGGATGTAGGCGGAGGAGTAGGCTAAGAGAACGGAAAGTGGCCGAGGCGGGAGTTTGGCCAGAGTGAATATGACGCTTGACTGGGGTCTGGGAAGGGGAAGGGGAGAGAGACAGGTGGGAAGGTGGGAGCAGAGGGGCAACATAAAAAAAAAATATTAAACTGAATCTACTGCTTTAAAACTGTCACTCACCAAGTTGCAGAGCTGGCCGCTGCTTCTGGCCCCTGCATGGGTCCCATTCCTTTCTACAAACCAATTACCGCTGATCATAACCTTGATGAGCGGCGGCTGCCCACTTTATTTTACTATTTGGCCAGGCCCCTGACAGTAGTACCAGCGGTACTACCCTGATGGCAGGTCTGTTTGCAGGGGTACTAGCCAACTACGTCACAGATAACCCAAGTTTCAAGACCATGCAAAGTTATGGATTTTTGGCATCCCATGGGATATGGGAACAATAGGGAATTCTATCAGTAAGTATTCTGCCTGTTTCTTGGCTAATACTCCTAAAGCAATCCTTCTTCTAGCAGATTTTTTAAAGATTCTTTACATGCGGTGCTTGGTTTCGCCACAAGTTTGCAATATGTCAATTCATTGTCTAAAATGGTATGAACGTGTCTGGGATATAAACAGGAATCTAGAACAACTCCTGCTCCGTAAGATTTGGAGGACACAGTTATACGCTGGATATATGGTGAGCACCTCTGTGTTTTTACCTTTAGCCCTTATGTGTATATAGTGAACCTTTTAGATGGTTAATCTTTACCCGCTAAGGTGGAAGGGTTGGTTCCAATGCCTAGTTATGGTGGTGACTGAGGAAATAAAGGTCCTTTTAGACGTCCCGATACTGACCATGAAAACCAGCGCCAATCGACGATACAGCGTGTCACAAGGAGCAATCATCGGTAATGTATGGGGGCAAACAATCGTTACTACACCAGACCCAACACCGATCTGCCAGTCCAGCTGCCTCCGGGCACTGGACAACACTGCCGGAAGCAGATGGCTCCGATCACTGCATAGCGGCCGTTCGGCAGAACTGCAGCTCGGCCTCAATTCTTTGACCGGAGCTGTCTGCTTCCGGCAGTGTTGTCCGGTGCCCGGAGGCAGCTGGAGTGGCGGATCGGTGCAGGGTCCAGGTGTCGGTCACGCACGAATCATATACTGTTGACCTATCCAGTGGATAGGTGATCAGTTGTCAGAACGTGGAAAACCCGTTTTAAAGGGAAGGTGTCACGGATTATTTTTTTTTTTATATATAATATTGCTTTTAGTATGTCATTCAAATAAATTGTATTTATTTGTGTTTTTGTGTTGTACTTTTTACTTTTTTCTTTCTTTTACTTCTCTATGGGGGCTGCCATTTTTTTTTTCATCTCTGTATCTGTCCACTCACTATAGCGTATGCCGTCTGTGTGGGAATGGCGCATGCACCACTCCCACACAGACCAAAAGGAAGGTCTTTGGTAGAACGACATCCGGCACCATTTTCATGTGGACCGGAAGCCACGGTCGGACAGTAAGATGACGACTTCCGGTCGCGGCTTCCGGCCATATGTTGAAGGCACCGCAGACGCAAGGACTACGAGCGGCAGGGTGGAGGCGGCAGCGGCGGCCGGAGCAGGTAAGTTATGTTTGTGTATGTGATGTGTGTGTATGTTAGTGTTATACTGTCTGCTGAGCACTGTATCTAATCCTCCTACACTGTGCATTCACTCAGAAAATGGCGGTACACAGTGTAGGAGGTTGGAACATTCAACCCCCTCCTTTCTCCGGGCACTAGCTAGGATAAAGGAGGGTGGATTCTGTGAGGACACTAGAGCGAGTATGTCTACTACAAATTTGCAGCATAAGGCAATGATGTTGCTTTACCACATGCCAATGCTGCAATTTTGGGAATTGCTCCCTCTAGTGACCAGCACATGGAAATGTTATAAATTAGAATCTAATTTATAATATTTCCTGACTTGTGAAAAAAATAAAAGAATTAAAACACTGTGTAATCATTTATATACTAACTGTTTAACTGAAAAAAATAATAATTCTAGCGACACATTCCCTTTAATACTGGCGTTTCATACACCAGTCCTATTAAACAGTTTGCTGGAGTAAGATGCAACACATTTATTAACAGGCGAACGACTCTTAATAAATGTGTCGCATCTTTTAGCTGCAACGCGGCCTGTCATCAGTACTCTCTACATGCTGCGGCCTGCTGTAATCCGGGAGGGAGAATCGGAGTGGTGAGGTAAGTACATTTTTAAAATGTATTTTATTGTCTGATTGGGGGGGCAAACAGTCTGATTGGGGGGGAGGTATGGGTCTGGCACGGACCTTTGCCTTGTTACGCCCCCAGAGATAAATCTGGGCCGCACTATACATATAGAGTTCTGCTATAATTTACATCAGTTACTGTTGTAAACATGGCCGGCCTTAGCTATGTTCAACCAGTGCAGTCGCATAGGGCGCCAGCCGCCAAACGGCAAGGGGGCGCCAGCGGGTGTGTGTATACCCGCGCCGTTGCAACTACCAGCGGGGATACACACATTAACTGCAATCGCACCCGGGCACTTCTTCACTTAGTGGCCATCGCTACCGCTGTAGCAGCCATAGCGGTTGCTAGCGGTGACACCGGGCATGAGGGCGGTGGCGCCGCTAGCAGCTGCTGCGACTGCTATAGCGGTAGCGACGGCACTATAGCAGAGCAGGGAGATATCTCCCTGCTCTGCTGTCTACTAGCGCCACTGTAGCTCCCTTCAGCTACAGCGGCGCTAGTAGACAGCAGAGCAGGGAGATACCTCCCTTGCTCTGCTATAGTGCCCCCCTGTAGATATCAACCTCCCCCCCTTACAGGATAGCGCCACCGTAGCTCCCTGAAAGAGCGGAATCACCGTGTGGCCGGGGATTACGGTCCTAGGGCGCTGCTTGATGCCTCTGTCATATATGGACAGTGACATCAGGGAAAACTCCTGAAGCGGAATCCCCGGTCACAGCATTGCAGACTCTATGATCGGGGATTCCACTCCAGGAGAAGCCAATGACGTCATGGACACAGATGTCAGGAGCATCTCCTGGAGTGGAATCGACGGTCATAGCGTCTGCAACGCTGTGACCGGGGATTCCGCTTCAGGAGTTTTCCCTGATGTCACTGTCCATATATGGACAGAGGCATCAAGCAGCGCTCCAGGACCGGAATCCCTGGCCACACGGGGATTCCGCTCCTTCAGGGAGCTACGGTGGCACTATCTTTACTGGAAGGAGTGGGGGTTGCTGTCTACAGGGGGCTGTGGGCTGTGTGGCACTACCTACAAAGGACAACTGTGCAGGAGCACACAAAATACCCAGCTTTCCTGGGTATCAAAAAAAAATTGTGGAAATAAACTAAGATACAACTTTTATTTAATTTAGCTAAAAGGATTAATCCTTTACTCAGACTAAATAAAAGTTATAACTTAGTTTATTTCCAGACATTTATTTGATAGCTGGGAAAGCTGGGTATTCTGTGTGCTCCTTCACAGTTGTCCTTTTTTGAATGTCTATTGCCCACCAGCTATCGGTCATTTCGTAGTCCTTGCACTACCTACAAGGGGGCTGTGGGCTGTGTGGCACTACCAACAAGGGGGCTGTGGGCTGTGTGGCACTACCAACCAGTGGGCTGTGTGGCACTACCTACTAGGGGGCTGTGTGGCACTACCTACCAGGGGGCTGTGGGCTGTGTGGCACTATCAACCAGGGGGCTGTGGGGCACTACCAACAAGGGGGCTGAGGGCACTACCAACCAGGGGGCTGTGTGGCACTCCCTACCAGGGGGCTCTGGGTTGTGTGGCACTCCCACCCAGGGGGCTGTGTGGCACTCCCTACCAGGGGGCTGTGCGGCACTCCCTACAGGGGGCTGTGCGGCCCTCCCTACATGGGGCTGTGTGGCCCTCCCTACAGGGGGCTGTGTGGCACACTCAACAGGGGGCTGTGTGACGCTATCTACAAGGGGGCTGTGTGGCGCTATCTACAAGGGGACTGTGTGGCGTTATCTACAAGGGGGCTGTGTGGCACTATCTACAATGGGGCTGTGTGGCGCTATCTACAAGGGGGCTTTGTGGCGCTACCTACAAGGGGGCTGTGTGGCGCTACCTACAAGGGGGCTGTGTGGCGCTACCTACAAAGGGGCCGTCTGGTGCTACCCAAAAGGGGCTGTGTGGTTCTACCTACAAGGGGCTGTGTGGCGCTACCTACAAGGGGCTGTGTGGCGCTACCTACAGGGGGAATCTGTGAGTGGGGGTCTGATGGTCATTTTACTGAGTGGTGGGCTGATGGTCATTTTGCTGTGAGTGGGGGGTTGATGGTCATTTTACTGTGAGTGGGGGGTTGATGGTCATTTTTCTGTGAGTGAGGGGCTGATGGTCTTCAAGTGGTTTCCACCTCTGACCTCCAATTGAAATTAATTGGAGGCAGAAGATAGCTGCGGCGCTCGTTTGGAGCTTTTTTTCCTGCGTCTTTTGCATTCGCTTCAACAGCTTAAGAAAAAACACAAAAAAAAGGTCACACAACGCTATCAGTTGCTGAAGGAATTTTGAGGCAGATTTTTTTTGCCTAACAAAAAACGTGTGTGAACATGCCCTACGAGTGGAGTGCTTGTTCTTAGCCGTTTTCTGTCTTTCTCAAAACAATTTTTGGTAGGGGGGCCCTGAGGAAATTTTGTTTTTCCAGTGCTGCCTCGAGTCCGAAAAGGTTGGGAAACTCTGTACTAGGCTACAGGATCCCGTCATGGAGCAGCTCAGTTCGTCATTCGAACGGGGCCTAGGTGAGTACAATTTATGTTTTTGTTTGGGGGCACTGTCTACAAGTGGGAGGTGCGGGGACTGTATGGCACGATCTACAAAAAGGAGGTGGGGGATTATGGCACTGTCTACAGGGAGGCTATATGGCAAAATCTACAGGGGGCATTATACTGTGTGGGGGCCACTAAGCGGATATTATACTGTGTAGAGGTACTACAGGGGGCATAATACTGTGGGCACAATTAAAGGATTGTAATATATTATATAATATTATTATTATACTGTATGGGGGCACTAAAGGGGCATTATAATTGTTTTATGGGGCATTTTTTTTTAATGATGGGGTGGGGCGCCGAAAGATCATTTCGCACAGGGCGCCATCTATCCTAGGGCCGGCCCTGGTTGTAAATGATAGTAAAATCGTTGCCCATTTCTGCTAAGCCCTGCCCATTTTTTGCCCCCAAAAATGTTGACATTTGCGCATTTTGTGAATTTTCTACGCTAGTAAACTGTTGTAGAAAGGTTAATATATTCCCCCCAAAGGCTACAGACCGTAATACAATATCTTAATGTAAGGATGTGTGCAGCAACGCTTGTTGTCTCCATTCTATGTCCGTGTGGGAAGTAGATATCCGGCCTTATGATTTTGTGATATGTGATAGACCCAAAATCCCAAGCACCAAACCAAAGAAAGCACAGGCCGGACGGACCCTGCCACAGTGGAGGGTAGGCCAGACATGACGGGGATAGGAGGGAGGATTGTTTCACAGCCAAAGGGGAGGGTTAGTGGAGGGGGTGGGTCCAGGAGAGGAAGGGGATCCGGTGAGGGTTAGCCGGAGGGCGCTGACTTCCCGGTCTTTTGGTCGGGAGCAGCGCACGGAGTAAGACATCCATCCACGCATCTCCCATCCGGCGGCCATCTTACCTCATGTCAGCGCAGCAGTTCATTGAGCAGATGCGGGTGGCGGCTGCTGCATTTGGCCCCGCCTGGTTGGAGGAACAACCTGCAGCGGTGGCCAACGGTACCTTCGGCTGTCTCTCCCCCGCGCCGGGCCCGGCGCTTGCATCCTCCAAAAAAGCCTAAGCCCCGACGTGGCTCCTCGGACTCGGCGCCGCAGAGGGAGCCTTGTGAGGGACCCTCCGGCTCGGGCGTCTGGCAGCACTGATACTGCAGCCGGTGCCAGGGTCGGGAGGAATCCCGCTTCGCGGCGGAGTCCAGCGGAGGTGGGGGTGGGTGCGGCCTCTACTTCCGGTCACCCCTCCACTCACCAGTTCTCTGCCGGCTTACCATGGTTCGGACGGCTGCCCCTGGTGATGTGCCGGCTGGGGGTGGAGCCCCACGGCAATCCGGAAGAAACAAGGGACCTGCATTGGGCTGCAGGCCTAGGTCGTCCGTTTCGAGGGTGACTTCCGGGCGGCGAGCTGCCGGCCCTCCGGTGCCGGTCGACTGCCAGAGAGAGAGCTTGGTAGCCTGCCCCCCCACCTCGGTTCCGGCCGTTGATCACGCCTGTCCGTGCTGCCATGGATCGGGGACCAGATCTGCCGAAGACCTTGAGGATGGGGAGCTTCGTGGACAGGATGGTCCAGCTGATGGGTCCACAGTGCCAGTGCAGCTCAGTGAGTCGTTTTCACCGTCTTTACCTTTTTCTGCTATACTTATGTCTCCTGTTTCGGGGCGAGGGTTCCGTGGTTGAGGAGCGGGTATGTTATGTGGGATCTGGGTTTGTGAATGTTGGGGGTGGGGGGGATAGTCTGCGAGAGTTGGTCGGTTGCGTCAAGGAATTGTTAGGCGGTCTCCTGTGGCGGTGTGGGTGGGGGCTGGTGGGGTAGGGTTTAATGCCCCGGCGGCGGTCGCTGTGAGTGTAGGAGCAAATACGGAATCGGTGGCGGTGTCTGTTCAGACCGACTCGGCGGCGGCGGTTTATGGTGTTCGGTTGGACGATAAAGCCAGGGGGGAGGTTTATGTGTGTTTTGAAGGACCTTTGGGGGCACACTTGAAGCAGGAAGTTCGGGAAAAAATTTGGAAGGACGAGTACCTGGAAATTTTTTCATTGTTGCCCCTGGAAAAATTTAATCTGGAGAAGGGGAAGCAAGATGAGAGTAAGAAGGAGGAGGAAAAGCATCATTACCGCCTTATCCCTAAGACATTTGTTAACTGGTTGCAAGCGTTCGCCATTTTGGCCAGTGTTACTGGTGAAAAGGCTCCGGAACATTGCTCCCCCGTTTTGCTATATGGATGCCATCGAGGAAGCCCATAGGGTATATTGGGGGGGTAGCTTGGCTACGTTATGACGAGAAGTTTAGACAACGGAAGGCGGTTCGGCCCAATATTAGGTGGGACCACAGGGATATTGCCCTCTGGTTAAGGGTAACGGCTCCGGTTCGACCGGGCCAGTCCTTTCCCGGGAGCGGGGGGGGGGGGGGCGGGCAGCAGGCCAATCTCGTCAATCGAGCTCCGGGGCAACGTGAAGCTCGGGCTGTGCTAGCAATACAATGAGGGGCAGTGTAAATTTGGTGCAGGTTGCAAGTTCAAGCACCTTTGTTCTCAATGCAATGGGGCGTCCCACGGGGCATCTGAATGCTTGCGCAAGGGAAAACTAAGTGGGGGAGGGGGTTTTATCGCCAGTCATGGGGGTGACGCCAGTGAAGCTGGAAAGGATGGTCAGGTTTCTAAATAGTTATCCGGACAGGGCCAGCGCGCAATTGTTGTTTGATGGTTTTAATGTGGGTTTTTGTATCCCCTCCCCTCCTCACAGTGTCCCTTTTCCATAAAAAATCTGAAGTCAGCTTACCAGCATCCTGACGTGGTTATGGAGAAATTGGCAAAAGAGGTGGATTTGGGGCGCATGGCGGGGCCCTTTAGTTCTCTCCCCATCCCGGGTTTGGTTGTCTCCCCGCTGGCGGTTGTTCCGAAGAAGGAGGCGAACAAATACTGTTTGATTCACCATTTGTCTTATCCCAAGGGCTTGTCGGTTAATGACGGGATAGATCGGGATCTTTGCTCGGTCGTGTATACATCATTCGACGCGGCGGTGCAGTGGGTGCGTTTCCATAGTAGGGGGGCGTTAATGGCCAAGACGGATGTCAAGGCGGCTTTTCGGCTGTTGCCGGTGCATGCGGATAGTCAGCGTTTACTGGGGTGTTTTTGGGGGGGTGGTTTTTATGTGGATCGGTGTCTCCCCATGGGTTGTTCCATTTCTTGTGCGTACTTTGAAGCGTTTAGCTCATTTTTGGAATGGATGGTCAAATCTGTGGCGGGGGTGGATTCGATCATTCATTATTTAGACAATTTCTTGTGCGCAACGATCTTGGGGCCCGCCCGTTCCGTTAGTTGGTTCGGGACATAAAACACGATCTGTTGCACCTGTGGTCGTTGTACCCGAACTTGATCACGGTGTGGTCGGATATTGTGCCTAGAAAATCCTGCCGTTTGGCACGGTCGGTGGAGCGGATCAACAAAGCCAGGGTAAAAGTTAACAGGGCGGTGTCTGCAGTGGCGGATTATCATTAGGGCGGTTAGGCCGCCTGGGGCCCAAGGCTCACAGGGGGCCCATAGCCAACCGAACCCCCTCATGCCCAGTGGCGTTGCTAGCCCTGGAGGGAGCCCCGGTTACTGGACTGCACCTGTCATCAGACGAACGGAGCTTCGCTTCTACTTAGCAGCCGTGGTCTGTGTTGCAATCTCTCTGTAATGACCGGGGGGTAGGGAAACGGACAAGTGAGCCCTAATCTACCCGCCACTCTGTCCCTGCCTACTTGCAACGACCCTCCCTAGTCAACGGGGTACAACTGGGCGGCGGTCCCTGCACTCTGTAAGTGCACGACAAACATATAAGGGAATACAAGCAAGGGAAAGGGGCAGTTGCCCACGGCAACACCGTGAGCAACCAGAGTGGTGAACGAGCCGAGTCAAGCCAGGAGTGTGCGAGGTACCAAACGAAGAGCAGAAGAGTAGTCAGTAAGCCAGGGTCTGTATGGAGCAGGAACAAAATAGAAGGAGCTGTAGCTGGGCCAGGAAACCACACGAAAAAGAATAACAAGCAAGGAGGAACAGGAAATGCAGGTATAAATAGACAGAGGGCGGGAGCTAGCTGAGTCTGGCCAGGCTGCGATAGGCTCTCCCACTCCTAAGCCTGCCAGCCTGAGTGGTGGAAGCTGGAGTCAGTCTCAGGGATGTAGATTCAGGTGCTGACTGATTAATTAAGGGAGTTAACCCCGAAGCTGTGCCTGGCAGGTCCTTTACACTCTCCCTGTGCTGCTTTGGAAGTTCCCCCTCCAGCCCCCCTTCCCTGCTCTAAACATCTCTCCTCCTGCTGCTAGCTGTCGGGACATGGGGGAGGGGAGACTATCGGCGGGGTCTGTGTCGGGCTGTGAGCAGGAGAAGAGCTGCAGTGAAGACTCACAAATATCCTACATAAAAGGTAAGTGCATGTGTGTTTACAATGTGTACTTTATATGTGTATAATGTGCATACTCGTGTGTGTTTACAATGTGTACTTTATATGTGTATAATGTGCATACTCGTGTGTGTTTACAATGTGTACTTTATATGTGTATAATGTGCATACTCGTGTGTGTTTACAGTGTGTACTTTATATGTGTATAATGTGCATACTCGTTTGTGTTTACAGTGTGTACTTTATATGTGTATAATGTGCATACTCGTGTGTACGTGCGCGTGTGTATGTATATAAAAAGCACCATTTCCTGAATTTTTGCTGCAGAAAATGTTGCGTATTTTGCTGCGTTTTTCTCAATGTTGGGAGATGGTGATGCAGCATTTCAGTCACTATCCGCAGCAGGAATTGACATGCTGCAGTACGCGAAATACACACCGCAGGACAAAATGTCTGGTCGGAAATTTTACGCAGCTTCTGGATGAGATTTGGTAAATCTCACTCACTTTGCTGCTACTGTATTCTGCATATTTTCCGGGCAGAAAATACGCAGCAATTCCGATAGGTGTGGACAAGCCCTAATACAGTAGCAGCAGAGTAGATTAGATGTGAACAATTCTCATCACATGCTGCGTAAATGGGAAAAAAAAGCTCAGAAATTGACCTGTGGTGCGTTTTTTTTATTCCGTAGCATGTCAATTGTATTTGCGTAAACGCTGCTCATTTGTTTCGGGTTTTCCCCATTTAATTCAATGGGGAGGTAAAACCTGCAACAGATAACAGATGTTATGTAAAAACGCAATTTAGAAAAAATAAAAATCTTATACTTGCCCAGAATTCTGTTTCTTCGTCCGGGCCGGCCTCCTGGGATGACGTTTCACCCCTTGTGACCGCTACAGCCAATCACAGACTGCAGCAGTCATATTGGATAAAATGTCATCCCAGGGCTGCAGTGTAGCGACGCTGTGTAGCACTATATGCAAGGGGGGGGGGGGAGCGCTGTGTGGCACTATATATAAGGGGGAGTGCTGTGTGATGCTATCTATAGGGGGCTGTGTGATGCTATCTATAGGGGGCTGTGTGACGCTCTATACAGGGGGTTGTGTGTGTGTGGTTCTATCTACAGGGGGGGTGTGTGTGTGTGGCTCTATCTACAGGGGGGTGTGTGTGGCTCTATCTACAGGGGTGTGTGTGTGTGGCTCTATCTACATGTGTGTGTGTGTGTGTGTGTGTGTGTGTGTGTGTGTGTGTGTGTGTGGCTCTATCTACAGGGGGGTGTGTGTGTGGCTCTAGCTACAGGGGGTGTGTGTGTGGTGCTGTCTACATGGGGGGTTGGGGCTGTGTCCCTGCACAGTGTGATACTGTCAGTATGTAGGGACACAGCCCTGTGAAAGGGGAATCGTAACACCCATTTGTTAATGCTTGTGCAAAAAGGTAGTGTTAGAAATAGTTACGGCGCGGCAGGGCGGCGGTGGAGAAGGGGGGCCCAAGTTTGGATAACAGCCCAGGGCCCATGGTCTTCTTAATCCGCCACTGGGTGTCTGCATTTGTTGCGCGGAATGGTGGCATATGTGTTCGGCACTGGGACTTGGAAGCTGGAGTTGGAGCGTATTGGAGTGCAGATGGTGTTCACCTGAATGATGTGAGAACAGATTTGTGGTGCTTGGGCTTGCAGGATGGCATTGAGAGGGCTATTTTATTGTGGCGGGACTCTCAGGCTTGAGGGGGTCAAGGCCTGTTCGCTGTGGCTGGGGAGTCCTTGGAGTTAGACAAATAATTATGGGGGGGATGCATCGTGGGTATGGATCCCCCCGGGTTCTAAAGATGAAAGGACACTGTCTGGCGGTTGGATAGTGTGGTTTCCTTAGGGTGTTATCCCTTGGGAGAGGTGGCAGTTACCTTACGGCATCTGCCAGGAGTATTGGTGCCTCTGAGCCGGGTTTTTACGGCTGGGGGTAAAATGGTGGGGCAGATAGCCGGTAACACAAAAAGTTAATGATAGCTCCAAGGACTTCTCCTAGTCTATGTGTTAATGTTTGTTTGTCAGTGGTGTCTGACGTGTTTGGGTTATAATTTATGATTCGTGCATTATTGATTTATTATTGTTTTTGTTAATAAATAATATGGATATTATTTAATTATGGTTAATTGAGTTAACTAACTTTTATATTTATTTCTTAATAAAATGGCTGCTGTGGCCACTTTATCCAAACCCTCGGAGTCGAGTCTTCATGAGAGAAAGGTGTGGGTTATGAATGGCGAACAGATATATAGGTAAGTGTAATTTGCATACACATACATCACTCGACTTACCCCAAGTCATGCAAAATAAAGACACAAAACATTATAATTGGGTGTTAAATGGTCAACACTTTTATTATATTATATGACCAAACCCAAAATGGCAAACCTCCGACTCACGAAGAGTCACCCTCCAGCACGCAGGAAAGGAAAAACCCCCTGTGGGGGAAACCTCTAGGGAAACCATGGCTGGAGGATTGCCCTTCCTCTGGGCTTAGAAGGTGCCAAAATATCATTTGTAACAGAATTTGTACGTTTTCTCAGATTTTCAAGGAAAGACAATACAATGAACGAACGACATAAAACACATAAATCGGCTGATCTGGTTGGCTAGGCGGATGTCTCTCTTCCTGGGCACCCATTAAAATGAATGGGTGATCCACGGATGAGACGGGTCTTCCAGATGCCTCCTTGTAGCACCTGTCTCCGCTCCGGCTAATAGAGGGGGATCTCCTGCTGGAAACCCCCCTCTATTACAGACAACCCGTATGAAGAGGATGGCATCACTGTGATGAAGAAGTGGTCTGGGGTGAAGGGTTTCCCTGCTAGAACCTACAAATGACATCAGGTTGGTATTGGTGGGGAAGTCAAGCTCAAGGTCCTCAGTCCCATCCAATATGGCGCTGAATGTGGCAGTAAAACCTTCTAATGTGGAATCTTCTTTATGTCATAAACATTTGTATTTATGACATCAGCGCATTCATCATCATTACTACAGGAATTTATTACCACTGCACAACTCATACATTGTGACGTCACCCACAGTGGTCTGAAGTGTTAACCCTTTACTGACTGGCAGTGTACTTACCACAGAGGCCATAAAGCTGAATAGAACATATCAGTGGCCATAGAGGAAAAGGGATAATGCAGGGAGCATCTCCGCACAAGAACTATCCATGACAAAGGGTTGTCCAGGATGAGATAACTTGTCTGCTTTCTCCAAAAACCAGCACCACACCTGTCCATAGGTTGTGTGTGGTATTACAGCTCATTACCATTCACTTCAATGGAGCTAACCTGCAATACCAGATACAACCTGTGGATAGGTGTGGTGCTGTATTTGGAAGAAAGCAGACATATTTTTCTAATCCTGCACAGCTCCTGTTAGAAATAGTTCAAAAAAAGGGGGGAGAAAAGAAATTAAAAAAAGGGAAAAGAGGAACTCTGAGGTAAAAGAAATCAAACTAGACTGAAAGGAGTCTGCTGGAGGTGCCAGATGGAAAGACAGATTTCTGCCATGGGGACCAGATTAGTTGAAAAACTATGCAGTTCATCTTCGAATGCAGCGTCACAAAAACAAATTATTTTGTAAAAAAATTAAAAAGTGTTTTTATTGTGCAAAACGAGAAAAACGTTTACATACATGTTGGTTCAGGAGTCCTGGTGGTCCTCCGTGGGCTTTACCCATGCAGTGTTTGGGGACATGTTGGAGCTGTGGGGGAATGGTAGGTCCGCTTACTGACATCTGATGGGATTGTAGGCACATCGCACCATTTTGGGTGGCAATAAATGCTCTCTTGGAACATGCCCTCTCCGCTCCATTCTCTCCAGATCTATTTCTTTCCAGAAGAAGGTTCTCCTCCATTTATTCAGACTTGGTTGTGCCTAGACATTGGAAGTCTACAATTCCCCGGTACAAATCTAAATGTTTGGCCACATTCACTGATATTCAGAACCCAGCAACTCTGCCGATTGTTGAAGTAATCTCAGGCATTTTCTGAGTAGTTGACCGCTAACCCCCTCCACTCTGCTACCTCGCTGTAGTGCCCGACCATTACATTGTTTCTTCTCTCTCTGTAATTGTCGTCTGTCTATTGCTTGTTGTTTTAACCTTTCTCATTGATAAAAGTACAGATTTGGTAAAGATGACGCTTACATTGTTTCCTAATTGTCTTTTGGTGAGCTGCATTTTTTTTACATTTTGTACTGCTTTATGGTGTTAATAAAGATTGAGCAGAGTTACTGCAGTTAAGCGGTGATAAATATTCTTCTACGTTGTCACGGCGCGGGGTGTGGACCCACAGGGCCGTACCGCGTAGCGGGGTAGCAGCTGGCCAACAAGGTACAAAACCATGTCTATAGTTCTGAACGGGTACCTGAGGCAATGTAGACAGTGGCAGGGACACGACTTAACTTTCACAGCAGGTGACGATAGCACGGGATACAGGGTACAGCAGGAACGGGTAACACTGGGAACTGGAAAACACTGGGAGACCTTTAGCAAGACAAACTAGGGTATACAACAACGCTCAGGCAAGGAACCAGTGGGCAGGGCCCCTTATTATAATCCAGCAGCCATTTGGGCTGATAATTGATGTAAGGCAGCTGGACGCGTACTGGCCCTTTAAGGCCGTGCACGCGTGGGCGCCCTGCAGTACACAGTCCGAGGACCCGGAAGAGAGTGCCGGCGTCTCCCTGGAGGGAGTACACACCGAGAAGAGAAGCGTCCATGGCCGGGATCGTCAAGGGGTAAGTCAGAACGACGACCCCCGGCCATGGACGTAACATACGTCCTGCTCCTGAGGTGACCTCAGGGAGGACAGAAACCTCCCATGGAACAGAAGAGACTGGGGTGGTGGACATTGTTAGGTAAAGGTTAAGTTATAGACTTACCATCAGGGGTGCTCAGGGATATGCCCAGGGGTGAACCTAGCCTCTCTGCTGCCTGAGTCGATCTATAAGAAGACGCCCCCCCATCTATCAGAGTTTTCTCATTACTAGCTTTACACAACAAACACGCAATATATACATTTTTTAAATAGGAAAATATGTGTTGTTTTTTGTTAAAGTGCTGTTTGAAGTCTAGAAAATATTTAAAGAATTCTTCTTACTGTATTACTTTAGTATCATAGATCAACATCGCAGGATTATCACTGAAAATGGTTTAACACATCTTCTTGCCAGGTGAAACTTCAAGGCCTGTTTTGAAGCGGCACGTCCTGGGCTGGTTTCTTTGCTCTACCTGCTGTATTGTTGTGGTCTGCCTGTGCTGGCTCCATGCCAGTGGTGGATTCATATGATCTTAGGCCCTGGGCTGTGCATAAGTTATCTGCCCACACCCTACACTTAAGTCTCACCTACATGTCAAAGTACATCACATGCCACTCTGCAGACTGTCTCTTAGCCTGATCATCTGCTGCCGCACTGACACTTCCCCACAGCCCCCACCACAGTAATGTACATAGATTGTAAGACCAACATTACAAATAATACCGCCATACTGTTACTGAATAATACCTCCATACTGTTACTGAATAATACCTCCATACTGTTACTGAATAATACCTCCATACTGTTACTGAATAATACCTCCATACTGTTACTGAATAATACCTCCATACTGATACTGAATAATACCTCCACACCATAACCACATTGTGACTGAATAATACCCCCATACTGTTACTGAATAATACCTCCATACTCTTACTGAATAATACCCCCATACTGTTACTGAATAATACTCCCATACTGTTAGTGAATAATACCCCATACTGTTACTGAATAATACCCCCATACTGATACTGAATAATACTCCCATACTGTTACTGAATAATACCCCATACTGTTACTGAATAATACCTCCATACTGCTACTGAATAATACCCCATACTGTTACTGAATAATACCTCCATACTGTTACTGAATAATACCTCCATACTGTTACTGAATAATACCCCCATACTGATACTGAATAATACCTCCATACTGTTACTGAATAATACCTCCATACTGTTACTGAATAATACCCCCATACTGTTACTGAATAATACCCCCATACTGTTACTGAATAATACCTCCATACTGTTACTGAATAATACCCCATACTGTTACTGAATAATACCCCCATACTGATACTGAATAATACCCTCATACTGTTACTGAATAATACCTCCACACCATAACCACATAGTGACTGAATAATACCCCCATACTGTTACTGAATAATACACACCATAACCACCTAGCGACTGAATAATACCTCCATACTGTTACTGAATAATACCTCCATACTCTTACTGAATAATACCCCCATACTGTTACTGAATAATACCTCCATACTCTTACTGAATAATACTCCCATACTGATACTGAATAATACCTCCAAACTGTTACTGAATAATACCTCCATACTGTTACTGAATAATACCCCCATACTGTTACTGAATAATACCTCCATAATGTTACTGAATAATACCCCCATACTGTTACTGAATAATACCCCCATACTGATACTGAATAATACCTTCATACTGTTACTGAATAATACCCCCATACTGTTACTGAATAATACCTCCATAATGTTACTGAATAATACCTCCATACTCTTACTGAATAATACCCCCATACTGATACTGAATAATACCTTCATACTGTTACTGAATAATACTCCCATACTGATACTGAATAATACCCCCATACTGATACTGAATAATACCTTCATACTGTTACTGAATAATACTCCCATACTGTTACTGAATAATACCCCCATACTGATACTGAATAATACCTCCATACTGTTACTGAATAATACCTCCATAATGTTACTGAATAATACCTCCATACTCTTACTGAATAATACCCCCATACTGATACTGAATAATACCTCCATACTGTTACTGAATAATACCCCCATACTGTTACTGAATAATACCTCCATAATGTTACTGAATAATACCTCCATACTCTTACTGAATAATACCCCCATACTGATACTAAATAATACCTCCATACTGTTACTGAATAATACCCCCATACTGTTAGCGAATAATACCTCCATAATGTTACTGAATAATACCTCCATACTCTTACTGAATAATACCCCCATACTGATACTGAATAATACCTCCATACTGTTACTGAATAATACCCCCATACTGTTACTGAATAATACCCCCATACTGTTACTGAATAATACCCCCATACTGTTACTGAATAATACCTCCATAATGTTACTGAATAATACCTCCATACTCTTACTGAATAATACCCCCATACTGATACTGAATAATACCTCCATACTGTTACTGAATAATACCCCCATACTGTTACTGAATAATACCCCCATACTGTTACTGAATAATACCTCCATAATGTTACTGAATAATACCCCATACTGTAAGGGCATGACCACACATGGCGGAATTCCTCCGCAACTGTCCGCATCAATGCCGCACAGAATCTGCGTTGCAGATTCTGCAGCGGATCTGCACAAAATGTGCAGAAAATTGATGCGGACTGGCCGCTGCGGACTGCAGGAAAAGTGCTTCTCTTCTCCCTATTCAGTGCAGGATAGAGAGAAGGGACAGCACTTTCCCTAGTGAAAGTCAAAGAAATTCATACTTACCGCCCGTTGTCTTGGTGACGCGTCCCTCTTTCGGCATCCGGCCCGACCTCCCTGGATGACGCTCCAGTCCATGTGACCGCTGCAGCCTGTGCTTGGCCTGTGATTGGCTGCAGCCGTCACTTACACTGAAACGTCATCCTGGGAGGCCGGACTGGAGACAGACGCAGGGAGTTCTCGGTAAGTATGAACTTATATTTTTTTTTACAGATACATGTATATTGAGATCGGTAGTCACTGTCCCGGGTGCAGAAACAGTTACTGCCGATCGCGTAACTCTTTCAGCACCTTGGACAGTGACTATTTACAGACGTCTCCTAGCAACGCTCCCGTCATTACGGGAGCCCCATTGACTTCCTCAGTCTGGCTGTAGACCTAGAAATACATAGGTCCAGCCAGAATGAAGAAATGTCATGGTAGTAAAAACAATACGCTCCGCAGCACACATAAGATCTGCGGACTTCATTGCGGAATTTTGACTCTCCATTGAAGTCAATGGAGAAATTCCGCCATGAGTCCGCAACCAGTCCGCCACTGCTCCGCAACAGACAGAGCATGCTGCGGACACCAAATTCCGCTCCGCAGCCTATGCTCCGCAGCGGAATTGTACGCATCGTGTAAACGAACACTGCTAAATTAAAGTGAAAGTCAATGGAGAAACGGCTCCGCTGCGGATTAACGCTGCGGAGTGTCCGCAGCGGAATTTAAGTGAAATTCCGCTATGTGTGAACCCGCCCTTACTGAATAATACCCCCATACTGATACTGAATAATACCTCCATACTGTTACTGAATAATACTGCCATACTGTTACTGAATAATACCTCCATACTCTTACTGAATAATACCCCCATACTGATACTGAATAATACCTCCATACTGTTACTGAATAATACTGCCATACTGTTACTGAATAATACCTCCATACTCTTACTGAATAATACCCCCATACTGATACTGAATAATACCTCCATACTGTTACTGAATAATACCCCCATACTGATACTGAATAATACCCCCATACTGTTACTGAATAATACCCCCATACTGATACTGAATAATACCCCCATACTGTTACTGAATAATACCCCCATACTGATACTGAATAATACCCCCATACTGCTACTGAATAATACCCCCATACTGTTACTGAATAATACCCCCATTCTGATACTGAATAATACCCCCATACTGCTACTGAATAATACCTCCATACTGTTACTGAATAATACCCCCATACTGCTACTGAATAATACCTCCATACTGTTACTGAATAATACCCCCATACTGATACTGAATAATACCCCCATACTGTTACTGAATAATACCCCCATACTGCTACTGAATAATACCCCCATACTGTTACTGAATAATACCTCCATACTCTTACTGAATAATACCCCATACTGTTACTGAATAATACCTCCATACTGTTACTGAATAATACCTCCATAATGATACTGAATAATACCCCCATACTGCTACTGAATAATACCTCCATACTCTTACTGAATAATACCCCCATACTGATACTGAATAATACCTCCATACTGTTACTGAATAATACCCCCATACTGTTACTGAATAATACCCCATACTGTTACTGAATAATACCCCCATACTGATACTGAATAATACCTCCATACTGTTACTGAATAATACCCCATACTGTTACTGAATAATACCTCCATACTGTTACTGAATAATACCCCCATACTGATACTGAATAATACCTCCATACTGTTACTGAATAATACCCCATACTGTTACTGAATAATACCCCCATACTGTTACTGAATAATACCTCCATACTGTTACTGAATAATACCCCCAAACTGTTACTGAATAATACCTCCATACTGTTACTGAATAATACCTCCATACTGTTACTGAATAATACCTCCATACTGTTACTGAATAATACCCCCATACTGTTACTGAATAATACCTCCATAATGTTACTGAATAATACCTCCATACTCTTAATGAATAATACCCCCATACTGATACTGAATAATACCTCCATACTGTTACTGAATAATACCCCCATACTGTTACTGAATATTACCCCCATACTGTTACTGAATAATACCCCCATACTGTTACTGAATAATACCTCCATAATGTTACTGAATAATACCTCCATACTCTTACTGAATAATACCCCCATACTGATACTGAATAATACCTCCATACTGTTACTGAATAATACTGCCATACTGTTACTGAATAATACCTCCATACTGTTACTGAATAATACCCCCATACAGATACTGAATAATACCCCCATACTGTTACTGAATAATACCCCCATACTGATACTGAATAATACCTCCATACTGTTACTGAATAATACCTGCATACTGTTACTGAATAATACGTCCATACTGTTACTGAATAATACCTCCATACTGTTACTGAATAATACCTCCATACTGTTACTGAATAATACCTCCATACTGTTACTGAATAATACCCCCATACTGATACTGAATAATACCTCCATACTGTTACTGAATAATACCTGCATACTGTTACTGAATAATACCTCCATACTGTTACTGAATAACACCTCCATACTGTTACTGAATAATACCCCCATACTGTTACTGAATAATGACTCCATACTGTTACTGAATAATACCTCCATACTGTTACTGAATAATACCCCCATACTGTTACTGAATAATACCCCCAAACTGATACTGAATAATACCTCCATACTGTTACTGAATAATACCCCCATACTGTTACTGAATAATACCTCCATACTGTTACTGAATAATACCTCCATACTGTTACTGAATAATACCCCCATACTGTTACTGAATAATACCTCCATACTGTTACTGAATAATACCCCCATACTGTTACTGAATAATACCTCCATAATGTTACTGAATAATACCTCCATACTCTTACTGAATAATACCCCCATACTGATACTGTATAATACCCCCATACTGATACTGAATAATACTCCTATACTGTTACTGAATAATACCCCCATACTGTTACTGAATAATACCTCCATAATGTTACTGAATAATACCTCCATACTCTTACTGAATAATACCCCCATACTGATACTGAATAATACCTCCATACTGTTACTGAATAATACCCCCATACTGTTACTGAATAATACCTCCATAATGTTACTGAATAATACCTCCATACTCTTACTGAATAATACCCCCATACTGATACTGAATAATACCTCCATACTGTTACTGAATAATACCCCCATACTGTTACTGAATAATACCCCCATACTGTTACTGAATAATACCTCCATACTGTTACTGAATAATTCCCCCATACTGTTACTGAATAATACCTCCATACTGTTACTGAATAATACCCCATACTGTTACTGAATAATACCTCCATACTGTTACTGAATAATACCGCCATACTGTTACTGAATAATACCTCCATACTCTTACTGAATAATACCCCCATACTGATACTGAATAATACCTCCATACTGTTACTGAATAATACCCCATACTGATACTGAATAATACCCCCATACTGTTACTGAATAATACCCCCATACTGATACTGAATAATACCCCCATACTGATACTGAATAATACCCCCATACTGATACTGAATAATACCCCCATACTGTTACTGAATAATACCCCCATACTGTTACTGAATAATACACCCATACTGCTACTGAATAATACCCCCATACTGTTACTGAATAATACCTCCATACTGATACTGAATAATACCCCCATACTGCTACTGAATAATACCTCCATACTCTTACTGAATAATACCCCCATACTGATACTGAATAATACCTCCATACTGTTACTGAATAATACCCCCATACTGCTACTGAATAATACCTCCATACTGTTACTGAATAATACCTCCATACTGATACTGAATAATACCCCCATACTGCTACTGAATAATACCTCCATACTGATACTGAATAATACCTCCATACTGTTACTGAATAATACCCCCATACTGTTACTGAATAATACCCCATACTGTTACTGAATAATACCCCCATACTGATACTGAATAATACCTCCATACTGATACTGAATAATACCCCATACTGTTACTGAATAATACCTCCATACTGTTACTGAATAATACCCCCATACTGATACTGAATAATACCCCCATACTGTTACTGAATAATACCCCATACTGTTACTGAATAATACCCCCATACTGTTACTGAATAATACCTCCATACTGTTACTGAATAATACCCCCAAACTGTGACTGAATAATACCTCCATACTGTTACTGAATAATACCTCCATACTGTTACTGAATAATACCGCCATACTGTTACTGAATAATACCTCCATACTGTTACTGAATAATACCTCCATACTGTTACTGAATAATACCCCCCTACTGTTACTGAATAATACCCCATACTGTTACTGAATAATACCCCCATACTGATACTGAATAATACCTCCATACTGTTACTGAATAATACCCCATACTGTTACTGAATAATACCCCATACTGTTACTGAATAATACCTCCATACTGTTACTGAATAATACCTCCATACTGTTACTGAATAATACCTCCATACTGTTACTGAATAATACCTCCATACTCTTACTGAATAATACCTCCATACTGTTACTGAATAATACCTCCATACTGTTACTGAATAATACCTCCATACTGTTACTGAATAATACCCCCATACTGATACTGAATAATACCTCCATACTGTTACTGAATAATACCTTCATACTGTTACTGAATAATACCTCCATACTGTTACTGAATAATACCTCCATACTGTTAATGAATAATACCCCCATACTGTTACTGAATAATGACTCCATACTGTTACTGAATAATACCTCCATACTGTTACTGAATAATACCCCCATACTGTTACTGAATAATACCCCCATACTGTTACTGAATAATACCTCCATACTGTTACTGAATAATACCTCCATACTGTTACTGAATAATGACTCCATACTGTTACTGAATAATACCTCCATACTGTTACTGAATAATACCGCCATACTGTTACTGAATAATACCTCCACACTGTTACTGAATAATACCTCCATAGTGTTACTGAATAATACCTCCATACTGTTACTGAATAATACCTCCATACTGTTACTGAATAATACCTCCATACTGTTACTGAATAATACCCTCATACTGTTACTGAATAATACCCCATACTATTACTGAATAATACCCCATACTGTTACTGAATAATACCCCCATACTGTTACTGAATAATACCTCCATACTGTTACTGAATAATACCTCCATACTGTTACTGAATAATACCCCCATACTGTTACTGAATAATGACTCCATACTGTTACTGAATAATACCTCCATACTGTTACTGAATAATACCGCCATACTGTTACTGAATAATACCTCCACACTGTTACTGAATAATACCTCCATAGTGTTACTGAATAATACCTCCATACTGTTACTGAATAATACCTCCATACTGTTACTGAATAATACCCTCATACTGTTACTGAATAATACCCCATACTGTTACTGAATAATACCCCATACTGTTACTGAATAATACCCCATACTGTTACTGAATAATACCCCCATACTGTTACTGAATAATACCTCCATACTGTTACTGAATAATACCTCCATACTCTTACTGAATAATACCTCCATACTGTTACTGAATAATACCTCCATACTGTTACTGAATAATACCCCCATACTGATACTGAATAATACCTCCATACTGTTACTGAATAATACCTCCATACTGTTACTGAATAATACCTCCATACTGTTACTGAATAATACCTCCATACTGTTACTGAATAATACCTCCATACTGTTACTGAATAATACCCCATACTGATACTGAATAATACCCCCACACTGTTACTGAATAATACCTCCATACTGTTACTGAATAATACCTCCACACTGTTACTGAATAATACCTCCATACTGTTACTGAATAATACCTCCATACTGTTACTGAATAATACCTCCATACTGTTACTGAATAATACCTTTATACTATTACTGAATAATACCTCCATACTGTTACTGAATACCCCCATACTGTTACTGAATAGTACCTCCATACTGTTACTGAATAATACCTCCAAACTGTTACTGAATACCTTTATACTGTTACTGAATAATGCCTCCATACTGTTACTGAATAATACCTCCATACTGTTACTGAATAATACCTTTATACTGTTACTGAATAATACCTTTATACTGTTACTAAATAATACCTCCATACTGTTACTGAATAATACCCCCATACTGTTACTGAATAATATCTCCATACTGTTACTGAATAATACTTCAATACTGTTACTGAATAATACCTCCATACTGTTAGTGAATAATACCTTTATACTGTTACTGAATAATACCTCCATACTGTTACTGAATAATAACTCCATACTGTTACTGAAAAAAACTACCAAACCATGATCACATATTACTACAACATAGTGTCAGAAAAAAACCACCATACTGTTAGTGAATAAAACACACTATACATAGACCAATATTACAACCATACAGTGACCTTATAGAGGTAGATGCCAGTTATACACAAGATATCTGCAGACCATATAAGTGATTACATTATACTTATATCGAGTGACTCACAGGTGACGTCTTCTCAGATTGAAGTCGCTCACTTTCACCTTTTCTTCTTTATCCAGCCAAGACCGCAATTACAACTTCTCCCGGACACGATTTCCTAAGCCCTGCAGAATATGACAGATATCTTTGACTCCTTGCTTTTCTAGCGCACTCCCTAACTATTCCCTACCTCTACACAAACTCCCTATACATACTATACTAGGTGCCCCACACAGTAATAGTACACACACCTTTTTGTTCCCCCAAAGGCCCCACACAGTAAGTGCTACTTTTGTTCCCCTACACAGTGTTAGTGTCCCCTTTATAACTTACTCAGTGATAGAGCCACTTTTAGGGCCCTCACCCAGTAATAGAATTCCCACTCAGTACTAATACCCCTTTATGTCCCCACAAAAATAATATCTCCACTCAGTAGTAATGCGGCCTTTTATGCCCCCATTCAGTACTAATGCCACTTTTTCTGCCACACTCAAATGCCTGCTTTATGCCCCCACAATAAGGATGCCTCCTTTTGTATGCCACTTTTTTATGCCCCCTTTTTATTACCTAATAGACTTATGAATTTTAACTGAGTTCCGTGGCCCGGCGTGGATGGCATGATGCAGTGATGTCATCGTGCCGGGCAGTTGACGTCATCAGCATGCTCCCGATCTCTTGTAGGCCTCAGGTCTAAACCAGGCTGTGGCCTACAAGAGCAAACGGCGGAGCAGGGAGCCAATGGCCAGGGGATGGCTGGCAAATTTTAGTCTGTGGGGCAAGCACACAGCACTGGCCCAAGAGTAGCGGCCCATTCTGGGGGCACTGGGCAATTGTCGAGTTTGCCCCCTAACACCCCTGCGGAAGAACTCTGCTACCTGTCAATGGAAAAATCATCCGCCAGGAGGAAAAATGTTTCTTGATGGCGGAGTACTAGAAAGCCTGACCTGGGAATTAGACTTTCTTGTACTGCACCATGGGGAAACATTTTTCCCTCTGGCGGATGACTTTTCAGTTGACAGGAAGAAGTTACATGAAGGGGAATTATTTTTCCTTGACCTCTAGTTTCTATTGTGCCAAATGTAAGTTTTTTAAATTTTTATACTGCTTTTTTTTGGTAGGTTCCGCTGGAGCGTTTGGACTACGTCGTAGATTAATTGGACTACTTCGATGATCTACTTTTAAAAAAATAAATAAAATGGTGAAAGAGGGTTGCATGGGGGAGTTTAGATTTCAATAAAAAAGTTTTTCTTATGTCTGTTTTTTTTAATACTTTATTATGGCCTTAGTAATGGCTGCTGTCTGATTGAGAGCGTCCATTACTAAGAAGGGGCTTAGTGTTAGCCAGTAAAAAGGCTATGACTAACCCCTATTATTACACCGGTTCTCACTGCCGCGAAGGGAGTACGATCCAGTACCCGACCATCTGAAGCGACGGTAAGGCAGCAGGGTGGCCACAGGCTGGTTTTACCAGGCTGGGAAGGGATAGAAAACGTGGCCCTTCCCACGCTGGTGATGCTAGGCTGCAGCTGCTTTATTGTATCTGGCTGGTTATGAAAAATAGCGGGAACGTTGGGTCTTTTAAAAAAAAAAAAATAATAGAAAAAAAATTACGTGAGATCCCCTCCATTTTTCATAACCAGCCAGATACAATAAAGCAGCAGCAGCAGCCTAGCATTACCAGGGTGGGAAGGGCCATGGTTTTTGTCCCTTCCTAGCCTGATATTACCAGCCTGCGGCCACCCCAGTACCGGCCCTTCTCTTCAGATGGTCGGGTGCTGGATCGTACCCAGCTCTTCCCAGTACTCCTGGTGGTGGTGGGTACCGGGGTAATAATAGGGGTTAGTGATAGCCTTATTACTGGCTAACACTAAGCCCCTTCTTAGTAATGGACGCTCTCAATCAGACAGCAGCCATTACTAAGGCGGTAATGAAGTATTAAAAAACAGAGACATAAAGTAATTTATTTTATTGAAATGACAACTCGTCCACAGAATCCACTTTAACCATTTTATTAACCCCTTAAGGATGCAGGCTTGTTTTGGCCTTAAGGCTCAGAGCCCATTTTTCAAATCTGACATATTTCACTTTATGTGGTAATAACATTGGAATGCTTAAACCTAAACGCGCGATTCTGAGATTGTTTTCTCGTGACACATTGGGCTTCATGTTCGTGGTAAAAATTGGTTGATATATTCAGTGTTTATTGGTGAAAAATTGCAAAATTTAGAGAAAACTTTAAAAAAATAGCATTTTTCAGAATTTAAATGCATCTGCTTGTAAAACACACGGTTATACCACTTAAAATAGTTACTAGTTCACATTTCCTATATGTCTACTTTAGATTGGCATCGTTTTTTGAACATTATTTTATTTTTCTTGGACGTTACAAGGCTTAGAACATAAACAGCAATTTCTCATATTTTTAAGAAAATTTCAAAAGCCTTTTTTTTAAGGTACCTCTTGAGTTCTGAAGTGGCTTTGAGGGGCCTATGTATTAGAAACCCTGATAAAACACCCCATTTTAAAAACTAGACCCCTCAAAGTATTCAAAACAGCAGTTAGAAAGTTTTTTAACCCTTCAGGCATTTCACAGGAATTAAAGCAAAGTGGAGGTGAAATTTGCAAATTTCATTTTTCTTGCTGAATTTCAATTTTATTCATTTTTTTTTTTCTGTAACACAGAAGATTTTTAACAGAGAAACACTACTAAATATGTATTGTCCAGATTCTGCAGTTTTTAGAAATGTCCCACACGTGGCTCTACTGCGCTCGTGGACTAAAACACAAGCCCCAGAAGCAAAGAAGGACCTAGTGCATTTTGAGGCCTCTTTTTTATTAGAATATATTTTAGGCAGCATGCCAGGTTTGAAGAGGTGTTGAGGTGCCAAAACAGTAGGAATCCCCCAATAGTGACCCCATTTTGGAAACTGCACCCCTCAAGGAATTCATTTATGGTTGTTGTTACCATTTTGACCGCACAGTTTTTTCACAGCCCCTATTTGAATTGGACTGTGAAATTAAAAAAAATTACATTTTTTCCAATAAGATGTCATTTGTGATCAAAATTTCTTAGTTTCACAGGGAACAAAATACCCCATTTTGTTGCCCAATTTGTCCTTAGTGTGGCAATACCCAATTTGTGGTGATAAACTGCTGTTTGGGCCCATGGGAGGCCTCAGAAGGAAAAGAGCACCATGTGTTTGTTGGAGTCCAGATTTTGCTGGTTTGGTTTTCGGGTGCCATGTCGCATTTGCAGAGCCCCAGAGGTATCAAAGCAATGGAAACCCACCAGAAGTGAACCCATTTTGGAAACTACACCCCTCAAGGAATTCAAATATGGTTGTTGTTACAATTTTGACCACACAGTTTTTTCACAGCACCAATTTGAATTGGGCTGTGAAATGAAAAAAATGAATTTTTTTCCAATAAGATGTCATTTTTTTAATCAAAATTTCTTACTTTCACAGCGAACAAAATACCCCATTTTGTTGCCCAATTTCTCCTGAATGCAGCAATACCCCATTTGTGGTGATAAACTGCCGTTTGGGCCCATGGGAGGCCTCAGAAGGGAAGGAGCGCTGTGTGTTCTTTGGAGTGCAGATTTTGCTGGATTGGTTTTCGGGTGCCATGTCGCATTTGCAGAGCCCCAGAGGTATCAAAGCAATGGAAACCCACCAGAAGTGACCCCATTTTGGAAACTACACCCCTCAAGGAATTCATTTATGGGTGTTGTGACCATTTTGACCCCATAGTTTTTTCACAGAACTTATTTGAATTGGGCTGGGAATTAAAACAAAATAAATTTTTTCCAATAATATGTAGTTTTGGCTGAAAATTTCTTATTTTCACAAGAAATAAAATACCCCATTCTGTTGCGCAATTTGTCCAGAGTGCAGGAATGCCCCATTTGTGGTGATAAACTACCGTTTGGGCCCATGGGAGGGCTCAGAATGAAAGGACCACCATTTGGCCTACTGGGGATTTTCTGGTGTGAAGTCATGTACGCAGAAGCCCCTGAGGTACCAGTACAGTTGAAACCCGCAAGAAGTGACCCCGTTTTAAAAACGACACCCTTATGGCATTCATCTAGAGTTGTAGTGAGCATTTTTACCTGAGACTTACACCCCATAAACTTTAATGTGGGTTGTTACGGGTATGGCAATACCCTACATGTGGCTGTTATCAGCTGCCTGGACACACAGCAGGGCTCAGAGGGGAAAGACGAGGGGGGATAAGCTGTGCGGAGTGCATCAGGGTAAGTAAAATTGGGGTAAATTATAAACCAAGGGATGTATGATAAATTTTAAAACACTTTCATACAGAGCTCTGGTTTTTCGGGACACGCGTTACATTGATATATTGTGTCCTCCCTTATTCCCCTCTTATAGCAGACTTTGCACCTCTTTTGACTTTTTCCCTTCTTGCCAGTTTGGGGAACTTCTCCTGGAAAGTGTTGCCCTGGTACGATGCGTGTGGCCCCGCTTCCATAAGTACTGGGTGCCCCCCCCCCTTCCTGGTCCCTAAAGATTAGGTTCTTGATAATCACCTCTTGAAATTCCAGGAAAGATCCCCTCTGGCCTGTACATCGACATAGCACGTACACATTGTACAATGCCATCTGTATGATGTGCCCGGCCAGCTTCTTATACCACACCGCATGGCGCTGTAGGGCTTCAGGGCTTGATCTGACAAGTCCACCCCTCCCATGTACCTATTGTAGTCCAGGATGCAGTCTGGTTTGGGGGTCTCTGTACTGGTACCTCGTACAGGTACATGGGTACTGGTGTGGCATCTCTCTTGTCTTGTACTTGACCCACAATATGTTGCTGCTGGATTGTGCCCTGCTCTCACCCCTTCTGAGCGTTTGCCCTGCAGAGTCTTAGGGAGGCCTCTCAGATTTCCTCTAGCGGTGCCGCATGCCGCAGGACTTCTGGAAGCGAGGCAGTTGAAGAGTGGGACGCTGGTATAAAAATTATCCAGGTAGAGGTGGTAACCCTGGTCCAGCAGTGGGTGCACCAAATCCCACACAATTTTTGTATTAACTCCAAGTAAGGGGGGGGGGGGCATTCTGGGGGCTGAGTACTGGTGTCCTTCCCTTTATATATCCTAAATTTGTAGGTATACCCTGATGCACTCTCACACAGCTTATACCTTCCCTTCTTACCTGGCAGGTACTCACGGAATTGAACCCTCCCTTTAAAATCTACCAAGGACTCATCAATAGAAATACACTTCTCGGGGTGTATGATTGGGAAAACCGGGCACTGAAACGGTCTAATAGGGGTCTCCGTTTATACAAACTGGGGTCATCTTAAAGTAGGCAATGCTCATTAGGATTTTATTTTTTTTTAGGTCCCAGTTCAGTTCTGAAGTTGCTTTGAGGGGCCCATATATTAGAAACCCCTATGAAACACCCCATTTTAGAAACTAGACCCCTCAAAGTATTCACAACAGCATGTAGAAAGTTTATGAACCCTTTAGGTGTTTCACAGGAATTTAGAGCAAAGTAGAGGTGAAATTTACATTAATTTTTTTGTCAGAAAATCCTCTTTATACCATTTTTTTTATAACACAAAAGGTTTTATCAGTGAAACGCAACTTAATACGTATTGGCCAGATTCTGCAGTTTTGAGAAATATCCCCCATGTGGCCCTAGTGCGGTAATGGACTGAAGCGCCGGCCTCCGAAGCAAAGGAGCACCTAGCGGATTATGAGGCCTCTTTTTTATTAGGCACCATGTCCGGTTTGAAGAGGTCTTGTGGTGCCAAAACAGTAGAAAAAACCCAAAAGTGACCCCATTTTGGAAACTAGACCCCTTGAGGATTCCATTGTAGTTTTCTTGGGGTGCATGCGACTTTTTGATCAGTTTTTATTCTATTTTTAAGTGGCGTGGTGACTAATAAACAGCAATTCTTCTATTGTTTTTTTATTCTATTTTTTTTACAGCGTTCACCGTGCGCTATAAATGACATATTCACTTTATTCTGCGGGGCGATACGATTACGGCGATACCAGATGTTTATAGTTTTTTTATGTCTTATGGCGTTTGCACAATAAAATACTTTATTTTTTTTAAATCATTCACTTTTGGTGTTTCCTTATTCTAAGAGCCAGAACGTTTTTATTTTTCAATCAATAAAGCCGTGTGAGGACTTATTTTTTGCGTAACGAACTGCAGTTTCGATCAGGACCATTTTTCGGTACATGCGACTTTTTGATCTCTTTTTATTCCATTTTTTGGGAGGTGAAGTGACCAAACAATTGTGATTGTGGTTCGGTTTATTATTATTTTCTTTTACAGCGTTCACTGCGCGGAATAAATAATGAAATACTTTTGTAGTTCAGGCCGTTACGGACGCGGCGATACCAATTATGTATAGTTTATTTGTTTGTTTATATATTTTTATTAATAATAAAGGACTGATAAGGGAAAAGGGGGGATTTTTACTTTTATTACTTTTAAATCTTTTATTTTCTTATTTTTACACATCTTTTTTTAACTTTTTATAAACTTTATTACTTTGTCCCACTAGGGGACTTGAGGGCAGGAGGCCCTGATCACTATTCTAATACACTGCACTTCATGCGTAGTGCAGTGTATCAGAGCTGTCAGCTACTCACTGACAGCAAGCATAGTGGGTCCTGACTTCGTCAGGACCCACTAGGCTTCTGTCGATGGCATAGCCGGACGCCATTGTTTGGTGTCCGGTTGCCATAGCCACCATCGCCAGCGCTATCGTGTAGCAGGCTGGCGATTGTAGCTTAACCCCTAAAAATCCGTGATCGCTATTGAACACGGCTTTTAAGGGTCGGTCCCCGCTGTAGGAGCTGCGGCAGCTGTCACAGCTCCTGTATGTGTTGGGAGGACGGCCAAAATGACCGTTCCTACCGCGACGTAACGATACAGTTAGCACAACGGATTATTACGCCGCAGAGCGTTAAGGGGTTAAAAAAAGAAATAAATCTTAAATCAGCAAAGTAGTCCAATGAATCTACGACGTAGTCCAAATCGTCCAGCGGAACCTGCAAAACAAAAATTAGCAGTATGAAAAATAAAAAGAAAGCTGGCTGCCCCCACAGATGTACAAACATATGAATAAATAGCTACCTTCGGAAACATATTAAAAAAAATAGAAAAATTAGGCCCATAAAATAAAACATATCAAATAAAATAAAAAAAATTATAACACCTTTCTTTTAAAGAGAATCTTTCACCTCCCCATACATGTGCAGCTGAGTGCAGCATGTAATGGGGAGGGCTGCACAAACTCTGGGGCACTTTAGATTTTTTTCTTATCCTCCTTCGTTATTTAGATATCAGTTTTACCTCCAGCTCCAGGGAACGGCAATGGGGGCAGCATGTGCCCCTTCATATGCGAACTTATTCCTGGGGCTGTGGGAGCGTGACCTTTTCCATGGTGGGCGGGGTGTCTCGATGGACCGGGTCATATTTTGGTCCCGGTACATCGATGACATTCTGCTTATCTGGAAGGGGACGCCTGAGACTTTTGAGACTTTCATCAATACATTAAATCGAAATGATTTGAACATTAAACTAACTTATCATTATGATAAATGCTGGGCTGAATTTTTAGACATCAAATTGTGCAAAGATGCAAATGGTTTTCTCCAATCGGACGTGTTTCGGAAGACCACGGTGGTTAATTCCTTCCTTCACGCTTCCTCTTCTCACCCCATACAGACGATAAAGGCAGTCCCAATAGGTCAATTTTTAAGGATCCGAAGGATTTGTTCCTCTACTGATACATTTGAGAAACAGGCCTACGACCTCACCAATCGGTTCCTTGTCCGGGGATATAGTAAACGCTCGATTAAAAAGGCATATCATCGTGCGAAAAATACATCAAGAGATGAACTTCTATTCCCTAAACCAAAAAACAAACTAGAGACACAGGTAAGATTTACTACAGAATACCATTCAAGATGGCCTCAAATGAAAGATATACTGAAGCAGTTCTGGCCCATATTACTTACCGACCCAACAATCGAGAAATACATCCCTAGATATCCAACCATTTCGGCACGACGTACAAAAAATCTTAAAGATCACCTATTCCGCAGTCATTACCAACTAAATAGCCAAAGGTTTCCCTTTGGTACCAAAGGCCCTAAATGGAGCTGTAAGACATGCGGACATTGTGTTGCGTGTTCTAATATAGAAAAAGTGACTACTTTCGTAGACTCAACGGGCAAACGTACATTTACCATTACCCACTCTATTACTTGTTCAACCAAGGCAGTTATCTATTACGCCACCTGCCCCTGCCCCAAGATATATGTCGGACTCACTACATGTGAACTTAAAATTCGAGTTAGGGAACATGTCCGTGACATCACGTTAGCTAAAATGATTGAGACCCCCGAAACCTTGAAACCTGTCACCCGACATTTCAAGTCATACCATTCGTGCGATTCAACCAAACTTAAAGCTAGAGGAATCGATTGTATCGAAAAACATATTAGAAGGGGCGACATTTCTAAAAAGTTGGCAAAGTGTGAATCTAAGTGGATCTGGACTCTAGGGACTATGTCTCCTTTTGGGCTCAATGAGAACCTGAATTTCGCCCCATTCATTTGACCATTAACCTCCAGTGGGTTATTTTAAACATGTTTTCGTTTTTTTTATATGTGTCTAATTACCTCCCCTTTTATTATAGAACCTCTATGACTTGATATAATTTGGAGAATGAGAATTCATGAATGCAGTGCGACGAACATCTATTCATACCTAATAAAGAACACTACTTATTTTCTTTGGTTAAAATGGTCGTGTTTACGACCCTATGTGGTTAAATATATATATATACATATTTATTTTTCATTATTATTTATTATTAGTTTTTATTTATTTATTTACACTTTCATATTTATTATGTTCACTTGTCCATAAATATCCACATATATGCACTTTTTCTTTTCTTATCACTTGTTTATCTTATTTATTTATTGTTTCCCTGTTTCGATATATATTCGAATTAATGTATTTTCAGTATATAATATGGTGTTTTATAACATTCACCAACACAACACTTTCTTCTTATTGTATATTTATGACACTTATCTCATATTGATGTATACACTATACACATATATATACATTTTTCTCATACATACACACTCTATCACTTTGTCTTCAGTTTGTTTCACAATTAATAACTATTAAATTGATACATTTTATATTGATATTTATATTACTTATTTCTCATGATATATATATTTTTTTTATTATTATAAATCTTTATTTCACATAGACACTGTATGTACATTTTTCTAATGATATTTACTTGATTTTCTCAGTCCAATCTTTAATATATACTATTTATATTTATTGTTCAATATTTTGCCATAACAACTAATGTACATATATTTGTATTTATTTATAATCGCTTGGGTATATATCTGTATAGGCATGATTGTATATATGTTGTCATCCTGTTACAATGGATATATATGAGATACATGATTTATTATTAATGCGATGCATTTGTCTCCTTTATTACATGGTGTAAACTGATGTATACTCTGTATCATCCTTAAATATGGTGTTTGTTTTTATTAATATTGTTCTTCACTGTATTCTACATTATCTTACTGCATTTTAAGTATGTTCATGGCTGTCGCACTCAATCCAATACATAACTGTTAATTGATTAAACATTACATTTCATGCCCTGTTTACTCTATCTCTGCTGTCCGATCTTGTACTTCATACATCTCATGGGATATATTTACCTCTGCAGTGCTTGTCCGTGCGCTCGTGTCAGGAGGGATTCCTCGGCTTCCCTTTGACTCGCGCGTCTGCATCTGGGTGGGCGTGTCTCCACGGCGTCAGTCGCCATTGATCCACGCCCCCTTGATGACGCGCGGTCAGGGGATAGTGACGAGCTTTCCCGCCCCCGACACATGACGCCACCTTACACAAACCCACTGCCTCATGTGATCCTTAGTGCAGATATGATTGGACGGCTATATGCTTTAAAAGGGGAGGTCCCTGCTGGAGAGACGCCACCCCCGGACGAAGGCATCTCGCCGAAACGCGCGTCGGGACTGACGTTCTCTCCATGCAGAGGTCTACAATGGGTACGTTATACACTCTATTTTCTAGGTATTCTCTCATTTAAATTGCCTTTATCATTGTTGTAGGTACGCTGTGTTCCTTACACCGGACCCTAGCCTCAAGCTTGTAGCTTGTTGATACACCTTTGCACTGGGTACACTTATCTGTTATGCAAGTGTCCTCTCATTTATATATATACTTTCTACCTTGCAAATTCATATGCTAAAATATATATAGAGGCTTCAACTACCATTTCATCAGGCTAGCTCTACCTAGAAATAGACATATACCTGTATCCTTGACAGTGTCATTTACCATTTTTTTGTATGTCCTCTGTAATTGTCAGACGTCTTTGTGTTTTTTGCTCAGTATGACCTATTTTTTAATGTTGGAATATTCAATAAAATTCATATATTTTTCCAATATATTTGTGTTAATTGTGCCCTACACTTTATAGGTTTATAATAGTGTGTTTATGTGACTGCACATAGCGATATAGATATATCGCTATCTGCAGAGTAAATGAATGGAGAGAAGTGTATGACGCTGATTGGTCACTGATTGGTCAGCGTCATACACTCCTCTGTACAATGCCCACTTGGTCATATAGTAAAACACGCCCAGTTGTCCATTGAGAAACTCATTAGCATAAAGCTAAAATAGGTCATAACTCCGTCATAAATGATCGTTTCCCTAAATAAAAAACACTGATGTAATCTACATTACAGCGCCAATCACATCATGTAGAAGATAGGCCACTTATAATGTGGTGACAGAGCCTCTTTATTACTAGGACCACTGTTATCTACATTACAGCGCCGATCACATCACGCACAATATAGGGCACTTATAATGTGGTGACAGAGCCTCTTTATTACTAGGACCACTGTCATCCACATTACAGCGCCGATCACATCATGTACAATATAGGCCACTTATAATGTGGTGACAGAGCCTCTTTATTACTAGGACCACTGTTATCTACATTACATCGCCGATCACATCATGTACAATATAGGGCACTTATAATGTGGTGACAGAGACTCTTTATTACTAGGACCACTGTTATCTACATTACAGCGCCAATCACATCATGTACAAGATAGGCCACTTATAATGTGGTGACAGAGCCTCTTTATTACTAGAAAGAAATAAGAACAAAAAGACGGCGCCACCTTGTGTAGATCAGTAGGTCGAGGTGAGGAAACAGTAACAAGAAATGTGCTCACCAGAAAACGGAGGTTTCAAAGCGTATAGTATCCACAGTGCTGCTGCCAGATCCGGGTCGGTGTCCAAGATGGGACCGCTTAGGTAGAAACAAATGCAGGTAAAAAAATGTGGATCTTTGCAACTTATTTGAAACTGGAATGTAAATTAGTATGAAAATCACATACTTTACACTACTGTGCATGGAAAGAATATAGTTGTAGTTATATAGTGGGATGCCTATCCTGCCTTCGGATCCCACTATATAACTACAACTATATTCTTTCCATGCACAGTAGTGTAAAGTATGTGATTTTCATACTAATTTACATTCCAGTTTCAAATAAGTTGCATACCCTAATTATAAACTGGACCGAACAAAGTTGCTAATCACGTTAAGCTCAGTTACTTAATTGTTTTACCAGCGCAACCATAGATAAATACCTATGCCTGATACGGCATTCTCTTATCTAAACAATATATGCCTTTTAATAATAATAATTTTAATATCTTACCCATTGTTCTACCATTCGTTCCTTGTCTATTTTCTCCGTTTGGTTGTCCTGGTAACGAGGCCGCGTCCCGGCGTCGTCCACTACGGACTCACTTATATTAATTTACATTCCAGTTTTTTATAAAAATATATTCTAAAAAAGATACCACATTCTCTAACTAAAAATATGCTGTATACTCCAATTATAATCAGGACGCAACTAGGTTGCTAACCACGCTAAATTGAGTTATTTAATTTTTTTATCAGCGCAGCTATTTAATAAAGCTTATGCCTGATACGGCATCCAAGTGCATTCTTTCATCTAATTAATACATACCTCTAGGCAGCCTTCAATGAGTTCAATGCCTTACACACGGCAAGCAGTGTTCTATCAATTCGCTCGCTTGCTGTGATTTTTGCTTGGTTGTCCTGGCAACGAGGCCGCGTCCCGGCTTCGTTCAGTCCAAACTAAGCTATATTTTTCACCTTTGGTTTTATTCATTCTTCACTTATTTCTTTATTTCTTTTAACTGTATCCTATTTTATGAATAAACATCTAACTTGTATGTTGAAATACATTATACAATTATAGCCCGGCGATGTGAACATTTTTTAAAAAAAACCGGGAGTGACGTCATGATCGCACCTTGACCCCGTCAGATTTGGCGGTTTTTTCAATTATGTTAATTTGTACCTACAGGGTTTATAAGTTGTGTCCTTTCTGATATGTACATGGCCTGATGAAGACGATTGTTCATCGTCGAAACGCGTAGCCACTTTCAATAAACTGAACTTATTAATATCTCGGGACTCCGTTCCACATCATTCATACCACACAGCAGCGCCTTCAAAAAAGATCCAAATTTTTTTACCTGCATTTGTTTCTTTATTACTAGGACCACTGTTATCTACATTACAGCGCCGATCACATCATGTACAATATAGGGCACTTATAATGTGGTGACAGAGCCTCTTTATTACTAGGACCACTGTTATCTACATTACAGCGCCGATCACATCACGTACAATATAGGCTACTTATAATGCGGTGACAGAGCCTCTTTATTACTAGGACCACTGTTATCTACATTACAGCGCCGATCACATCATGTACAATATAGGCCACTTATAATGTGGTGACAGAGCCTCTTTATTACTAGGACCACTGTTATCTACATTACAGCGCCGATCACATCATGTACAATATAGGCCGCTTATAATGTGGTGACAGAGCCTCTTTAATGCGTTGAAAGTCAAGATAAAGCCGGCTACATCTGTAGAGCGCACGATTAGAAACGTCAAAACACGCATTGTAGAACACATTTCAGATACAAAAACAAAAAACCACTAATGCCTCCCGGTGCAGAAAAACACTTCTTAGAAACACATAATGGCAATTTTTAAAGCTTATGGGGAAATGTATTAACCTTTCAACGCCAGTTTTCTAAAAGGGGGCTTCCCAAAAGGGGGCGGGGTGACAGCACCCCAACAAATTTATAATAATTTACACCTGGCGTAAACTATAGTGGAAATCCCCGCCTGCTAATAATTGTCAAAAATGTCACTATGTGGAGCGTAGCAAGGTAGAGGCCCATGCCAGGCTCCTCTCCGTCCCCTCTATCGGGCAATTAAATAAAAAATGAATGCTCACCTCAGCACTCCTCTTCTGGTCCCCTCATGTTCTCTCCGCAGCCTGCGGCTCATACAATGCACTGATGACGTTGAGTGCTGTGTCACATATAAAGGACCTGACGCTGCTCGGTGTCAGTGTATTGTATGGGCAGCAGGGAGCCTTAGAGGATCAAGGGGGAAGAAGAGAAGCGGAAAAAAGATTATACTTATTTTTTATTTTACATTATGTCCGATGGGTAGGGGGAATGGATGGAGCATGGCCGCGGTCGCTGCATAACGATTGTGGTGCACGAATGGCCAAATGATGTGACACATTTAATAAATGTATTTCATCTTACTCCAACTTTCTTTATATTAAGACTGGCATATGAAATGCCATCTTAATAAATTCCCCCCAATGTTTTTATGGCCTTGAAGAAGTGAAGAAACCAAAGACGGGTGGAGATTGGAGAAGACACTTCCTGAATAGGGAGGCGTTCTGCGATCTGCAGCTTCATACAACATTCCCGAAGGGTCTTAATTGGAGGAATGATCTGTTATATGTTTACTTAAGTGGAATAACACGTAATACACAATGTATATATCAACGACATAGCATAACAGTCATTTTCCTCTCATAATATGCAGTTTGACGACTTTTATGGCGATTTGTTTTTTAAATATTGCATATTTAAATATGGTGCTAAACTCCTGTTAAATAAAGATTCAGCTTCTCCCCTACTTGAGTAGCTGCGCAGCACCTGCACGAACTTGAGAATGTGCCTCTCTGGTCATGTGATCACAGGTCCTGCACACATAACACAACAGCACTACACAAACTATCTATGCAGTTTGGTCACTAGATGGCAGCAAAGCACTAAAATTATATACACATACATGTTTACATAGGCGGCATACATGTTTACATAGGCAGCATACATGTTTACATAGGTGGCATACATGTTTACATAGGTGGCATACATGTTTACATAAGCGGCATACATGTTTACATAGGCGGCATACATGTTTACATAGGCGGCATACATGTTTACATAGGCGGCATACATGTTTACATAGGCGGCATACATGTCTACATAGGCGGCATACATGTTTACATAGGCAGCATACATGTTTACATAGGCGACATACATGTTTACATAGGCGGCATACATATTTACATAGGCGGCATACATGTTTACATAGGCGTAACACATGTTTACATAGGCGCCACACATGTTTACATAGGCGGCACACATGTTTACATAGGCGGCATACATGTTTACATAGGCATCATACATGTTTACATAGGTGGCATACATGTTTACATAGGCGGCACACATGTTTACAAAGGTGCCATACATGTTTACATAGGCGACATACATGTTAACATAGGCGCCATACATGTTTACATAGGCGGCATACATGTTTACATAGGCAGCATACATGTTTACATAGGCAACATACATGTTTACATAGACGGCATACATGTTTACATAGGTGCCATACATGTTTACATAGGTGACATGCATGTTTACATTGGCGGCATACATGTTTACATTGGCGGTATACATGTTTACATATGCGGTATACATGTTTGCATAGGCGGCATACATATTTACATAGGCGGCATACATGTTTACATAGGCGGCATAAATGTTTACATAGGCGGCATACATGTTTACATAGGCGGCATACATGTTTACATAGGCTGCATACATGTTTACATAGGCGGCACGCTTGGTGCTTTAACTTGTAAATAAAAACACAACAATCAAAAGTATCATCAACTATAAATTTATAATCCATGCCCACCTGCGGCGGCTGCTACGCATAGCCTCACCATTGTGGTCGGACAGTCTGAAGGTGACAGTGGAGAGGATTATTTTCAGACACTTCTACACTGGTTTGGACTGGTTCACTGGTTTCCCAGTTTGATCGGCTGCTTGTCTCATTTGAATTAAGAACCTCCTGAGCTCAGGACAAGGAGCAAATAACAGAAATAGTCCCAGAAAAAGTCTCTCTCCACCTGCAGCAAAATAGACAAAGTGGTTCCCCCCATTCCTCACACTGGCCCCAGATGAAACTGCTATGGCGAAACTCCAGTTGGCGACATGTTGTCAGCAATCCTGTATTTAATAGAAGTGCATGTTCTGCGCTGTGTGACCGAGGCCTAAATCTTTTCATGCATATTTTGAGCTTTTCTCAGATTTTTCAGGGACAGATTATACGATATGTACCAACGTGGTGTTTCCTTCGAGGATTCTTACAACATTTAAAAAACACAGGGGTATATGACCTGGACATCCACAGACCCTTCCCCTTGCCCTTTACTATTGGTTACAACTTGTCAATAAATATGTCCTCCTGTATAACATTTTATATATGAGTAGGAAATGTCCCTACAAATTAGAAAAGATTTGGTCCCGATGGGTTAAGCTGAAAGAAACGGCTACGTAACTTGTAGCTCAAATGTGAAGGAAATCATTATCTATCCTTATAACTAAGGCTTCGTTCACATCGGCGTTGGGACTCCGTTCATGGGTTCCGTCGGACCTTTCCACCAGGGGAACCAATGAACGGACTCCAAACTGAAACCATAGGTTTCCGTTTGCATCACTATTGATTTTAATGGTGACGGATTCGGTGCAAATGGTTTCCATTTGTCACCGTTGTGCAAGGGTTCTGTTATTTTGACGGAATAAATACCGTATTCGACTGTGCTATTCATTCTGTCAAAACCCTCACACAACGGTGATAAACGGAAACCATTTGCGCCGGATCCGTCACCATTGAAATCCATTGTGAAGCAAACGGAAACCTATGGTTTCTGTTTGTTTCAGTTTGGATTCCGTTCATGGGTTCCTCTGACGGAAAGGTTCGATGGAACCCATGAATGGAGCCCATGAACGGAGCCCTGATGCTGATCTGAATGAAGCCTTAGATGAGGAAATGGACGCCTCTCTGTGTGACTGGTTGGGTTTGTTGGTTAAATAGAATTCAATGTGTTATTATTTGCTTTTCATGCTTTGTAGTTTTTTGTCCGTTTTTTTTTTTGCAAAATTATAAATTAAACCTTTGAAAAATGAAAAGACAAATGGCAGGGAAACAGTTACCAATTTTCAGATTACTATTCAGATCACTAAAATTCTAATGCCAATTTAATAAAATGTGGTGAAAATCCACATGTGAACAGACTCTAATTGAAGCTGAGGGATCTCCAGCTCGTCTTGGTGGCCGTACATCTTATTTTTCCTTTTTGTACACAATCCCCCCCAGTACTATATTGTAAAGCTTAGACGCTGTTTTCTTATTTTCTCCTGTAAGTAGTCTGTTGTATTAGGCAATTGTGTCTTTTTTATATGGTTCCCATTAGTGGAATGAAGGGAAAACGTTTCCATAAGGGAGAGATGTGGGAAGGTTTTTCCTGCTTTCCTCTGATGGGATCAGATACTAGAGCGATCACACTGACCTGACAATACAAGCACGTGATACAGCCTGGAAGGGAGAACATCAGTATATTGTAAAGGGTTTTGTTTTAATGTTTTGTGGCCATATAAACCCATTTAAATGTTCCTGGAAAATTCCTTGAAATATGTAGTAAATTTCATTTAGTGTTAAGTACACTGTATTATTAGGGCGCTATACTACAACAGTATTGTATTGTATTGTATGGCGCTAATATTGTCTGACACTTATTGTGGCTCCCTGCAGTGTGCTCGTGTGAATCCAGCCTTACTCTCGTCAGACATTCCTCTATTCAAATTTAATTTCTCTAACGCCAAAAGGGAGAAAATCTCAACATATTCATCACGCCAAATACGATCTCTAATCTCCGTCTTAAGGGAGCCCTCAAAACAAACATTTGGCTAACCGAACCCCATGCAGTTGAACCGCAACAGGATCGCCAGACCCACCAGCACCCCCAGTGACTTTAGAACCTAGCGCCGCAGCCCCAGATACCGAACCGTAACACGCCGCCACAGGAGAAGGAGCAAGGGGGACCACAGGTGGTGGGACCTCACGCTGCACCAAAGCCTCTCTAACACCAGCCAGTAATTGAGCCACTACCTGTCCCAAATCAGATACAGTCAAGCTGGGGGCTCCTGACTATGGTGTGAACAGACCTCCTAGCTAGTCTTGACTTGGGGATTAGCGGCATATCCCTGAGCACCCCTGATGGTAAGTCTATAACTTAAAGGGAACCCGTCACCAGCATTTCACCTATTGAACTTTACTTATCCCTTACTGGCCGATGCTATCAAAATTTAATTGCCGTTACCCCCGCTCCTAAACTCCTCCTCCGACTGTAAATAACGGTCTGTAAACATGTTGCGCCTTTTATCGTAATAATTTGGTGTCCCGTTGTACGCTCACCCCAGAAGAGGACATCAATGCACAAGTGCGGGATTTTGTGTGCTGGGGGAAGGAGAGGAGCTGTCAATCAAAAGTAAAGAGGCGGGGTAAACTCGGGAAGACTTGAGGAATGAAGATAACTCAAAAACTGAATACTAAAGCTACAGAGCCGACTAAGAAGACAGTTTTAGGTTAAATAGAAATGATATTTCACCCCCCCCCCCCTGGTATTGCTGGTTTAATCAGTAAAATGCTGGTGACAGGTTCCCTTTAACCTTTACCTAACAATGTCCACCACCCCGGTCTCTTCTGCTCCATGGGAGGCTTCTGTTCTCCCTGAGGTCACCTCAGGAGCAGGACGTAGAAGAATATTTATCACCGCTTAACTGCAGTAACTCTGCTCAATCTTTATTACAACAAGCAATAGACAGACGACAATTACAGAGAGAGAAGAAACAATGTAATGGTCGGGCACTACAGCGAGGTAGCAGAGTGGAGGGGGTTAGCGGTCAACTACTCAGAAAATGCCTGAGATTACTTCAACAATCGGCAGAGTTGCTGGATTCTGAATATCAGTGAATGTGGCCAAACATTTAGATTTGTACCGGGGAATTGTAGACTTCCAATGTCTAGGCACAACCTAGTCTGAATAAATGGAGGAGAACCTTCTTCTGGAAAGAAATAGATCTGGAGAGAATGGAGCGGAGAGGGCATGTTCAAAGAGAGCATTTATTGCCACCCAAAATGGTGCGATGTGCCTACAATCCCATCAGATGTCAGTAAGCGTACCTACCATTCCCCCACAGCTCCAACATGTCTCCAAACACTCCATGGGTAAAGCCCACGGAGGACCACCAGGACTCCTGAACCAACATGGATGTCAAAGTTTTTATAGTTTTGCACAATAAAAACACTTTTTTATTTTTTTACAAAATAATTTGTTTTTGTGACGCTGCATTCGAAGATGAACGGCATAGTTTTTCAATGCAACAGCACTTCATAGGGCTGGAAGGGGTTAAAACCCACTCTCTGAAGCCCCCCTTCAAGATACATTTCAACTAATCCGGTCCCCATGGCAGAAATCTGTCTTTCCATCTGGCACCTCCAGCAGACTCCTTTCAGTCTAGTTTGATTTCTTTTACCTCAGAGTTCCTCTTTTTACCTTTTTTTAATTTCTTCTCTCCCCCTTTTTTTGAACTATTTCTAACAGGAGCTGTGCAGGATTAGACAAATATGGCTGCTTTCTTCCAAGAACAGCACCACACCTATCCACAGGTTGTATCTGGTATTGCAGGTTTGCTCCATTGAAGTGAATGGTAATGAGCTGTAGTACCACACACAACCTATGGACAGGTGTGGTGCTGGTTTTTGGAGAAAGCAGACAAGTTCTCTCATCCTGGACAACCCTTTGTCATGGATTGTTCTTGTGCGGAGATGCTCCCTGCATTATCCCTTTTCCTTTATGGCCGCTGATATGTTCTATTCAGCTTTATGGCCTCTGTGGTAAGTACACTGCCAGTCATTAAAGGGTTAACACTTCAGACCACTGTGGGTGACGTCACAATGTATGAGTTGTGCAGAGGTAATAAACTCCTGCAGTAATGATGATGAATGCGCTGATGTCATAAATACAAATGTTTATGACATAAAGAAGATTCCATATTAGAAGGTTTTACTGCCACATTCAGCGCCATATTGGATGGGACTGAGGACCTTGAGCTTGACTTCCCCACCAATGCCGACCTGATGTAATTTGGAGGTTCTAGCAGGGAAACCCTTCACCCCAGACCACTTCTTCATCACAGTGATGCCATCCTCCTCATACGGGTTGTCTGTAGTAGAGGGGGGTTTCCAGCAGGAGATCCCCCCCTATTAGCCAGAGCGGAGACAGGTGCTACAAGGAGGCATCTGGAGGACCCGTCTCATCCGTGGATCACCCATTCATTTTAATGGGTGCCCAGGAAGAGAGACATCCGCCTAGCCAACCAGATCAGCCGATTTATGTGTTTTATGTCGTTCGTTCATTGTAATGTCTTTCCTTGAAAATCTGAGAAAATGTACAAATTCTGTTACAAATGATATTTTGGCACCTTCTAAGCCCAGAGGAAGGGCAATCCTCCAGCCATGGTTTCCCTAGAGGTTTCCCCCACAGGGGTTTTTTCCTTTCCTGCGTGCTGGAGGGTGACTCTTCGTGAGTCGGAGGTTTGCCATTTTGGGTTTGGTCATATAATATAATAAAAGTTTTGACCATTTAACTCCCAATTATAATGTTTTGTGTCTTTATTTTGCATGACTTGGGGTAAGTCGAGTGATGTACGTGTATGCAAATTACACTTACCTATATATCTGTTCCCCATTCATAACCCGCACCTTTCTCTCAAGAAGACTCGACACCGAGGGTTTGGATAAAGTGGCCACAGCAGCCATTTTATTAAGAAATAAATATAAAAGTTAGTTAACTCAATTAACCATAAATAAATAATATCCATATTATTTATTAACAAAAACAATAATAAATCAATAATGCACGAACCATAAATTATAACCCAAACACGTCAGACACCACTGACAAACAAACATTAACACATAGACTAGGAGAAGTCCTTGGAGCTATCATTAACTTTTTATGTTACCGGCTATCTGCCCCACCATTTTACCCCCAGCCGTAAAAACCCGGCTAAGAGGCACCAATATTCCTGGCAGATGCCGTAAGGTAACTGCCACCTCTCCCAAGGGATAACACCCTAAGGAAACCACACTATCCAACCGCCAGACAGTGTCCTTTCATCTTTAGAACCCGGGGGGATCCATACCCACGATGCATCCCCCCCATAATTATTTGTCTAACTCCAAGGACTCCCCAGCCACAGTGAACAGGCCTTGACCCCCTCAAGCCTGAGAGTCCCGCCACAACAAAATAGCCCTCTCAATGCCATCCTGCAAGCCCAAGCACCACAAATCTGTTCCCACACCATTCAGGTGAACACCATCTGCACTCCAATACGCTCCAACTCCAGCTTCCAAGTCCCAGTGCCGAACACATATGCCACCATTCCGCGCAACAAATGCAGACACCCAGTGGCGGATTAAGAAGACCATGGGCCCTGGGCTGTTATCCAAACTTGGGCCCCCCTTCTCCACCGCCACCCTGCCGCGCCGTAACTATTTCTAACACTACCTTTTTGCACAAGCATTAACAAATGGGTGTTACGATTCCCCTTTCCCAGGGCTGTGTCCCTACATACTGACAGTATCACACTGTGCAGGGACACAGCCCCAACCCCCCATGTAGACAGCACCACACACACACCCCCTGTAGATAGAGCCACACACACACACCCTGTAGATAGAGCCACACACACACACCCACCCCTGTAGATAGAGCCACACACACCCCCCTGTAGCTAGAGCCACACACACACACCCCCCTGTAGATAGAGCCACAAACACACACCCCTGTAGATAGAGCCACACACACCCCCCTGTAGATAGAGCCACACACACCCCCCTGTAGCTAGAGCCACACACACACACCCCCCATGTAGATAGAACCACACACACACAACCCCCTGTATAGAGCGTCACACAGCCCCCTATAGATAGCATCACACAGCCCCCTATAGATAGCATCACACAGCCCTCCCCCTTATATATAGTGCCACACAGCGCTCCCCCCCCTTGTATATAGTGCTACATAGCGTCGCTACACTGCAGCCCTGGGATGATATTTTATCCAATATGACTGCTGCAGTCTGTGATTGGCTGTAGCGGTCACAAGGGGTGAAACGTCATCCCAGGAGGCCGGCCCGGACGAAGAAACAGAATTCTGGGCAAGTATAAGATTTTTATTTTTTCTAAATTGCGTTTTTACATAACATCTGTTATCTGTTGCAGGTTTTACCTCCCCATTGAATTAAATGGGGAAAACCCGAAACAAATGAGCAGCGTTTACGCAAATACAATTGACATGCTGCGGAATAAAAAAACGCACCGCAGGTCAATTTCTGAGCTTTTTTTCCCCCCACTTATCATTTACGCAGCGTGTGATGAGAATTGTTCACATCTAATCTACTCTGCTGCTACTGTATTAGGGCTTGTCCACACCTATCGGAATTGCTGCGTATTTTCTGCCCGGAAAATACGCAGAATACGGTAGCAGCAAAGTGAGTGAGATTTACCAAATCTCATCCAGAAGCTGCGTAAAATTTCCGACCAGACATTTTGTCCTGCGGTGCGTATTTCGCGTACTGCAGCATGTCAGTTCCTGCTGCGGATAGTGACTGAAATGCTGCGTCACCATCTCCCAACATTGAGAAAAACGCAGCAAAATACGCAACATTTTCTGCAGCAAAAATTCAGGAAATGGTGCTTTTTATATACATACACACGCGCACGTACACACGAGTATGCACATTATACACATATAAAGTACACATGAGTATGCACATTATACACATATAAAGTACACACGAGTATGTACATTCTACACATATAAAGTACACACGAGTATGCACATTATACACATATAAAGTACACACGAGTATGCACATTATACACATATAAAGTACACATTGTAAACACAAACGAGTATGCACATTATACACATATAAAGTACACATTGTAAACACACAGGAGTATGCACATTACACACATATAAAGTACACACTGTAAACACACACGAGTATGCACATTCTACACATATAAAGTACACATTGTAAACACACAGGAGTATGCACATTATACACATATAAAGTACACATTGTAAACACACACGAGTATGCACATTATACACATATAAAGTACACATTGTAAACACACACGAGTATGCACATTATACACATATAAAGTACACACTGTAAACACACACACGAGTATGCACATTATACACATATAAAGTACACACTGTAAACACACACGAGTATGCACATTATACACATATAAAGTACACACTGTAAACACACACGAGTATGCACATTGTAAACATATAAAGTACACATTGTAAACACACATGAGTATGCACATTATACACATATAAAGTACACATTGTAAACACACACGAGTATGCACATTATACACATATAAAGTACACATTGTAAACAAACACGAGTATGCACATTATACACATATAAAGTACACATTGTAAACACACAGGAGTATGCACATTACACACATATAAAGTACACACTGTAAACACACACGAGTATGCACATTATACACATATAAAGTACACATTGTAAACACACAGGAGTATGCACATTATACACATATAAAGTACACATTGTAAACACACACGAGTATGCACATTATACACATATAAAGTACACATTGTAAACACACACGAGTATGCACATTATACACATATAAAGTACACACTGTAAACACACATGAGTATGCACATTATACACATATAAAGTACACATGAGTATGCACATTATACACATATAAAGTACACACGAGTATGCACATTCTACACATATAAAGTACACACTGTAAACACACAGGAGTATGCACATTATACACATATAAAGTACACATTGTAAACACACACGAGTATGCACATTATACACATATAAAGTACACATTGTAAACACACACGAGTATGCACATTCTACACATATAAAGTACACACTGTAAACACACAGGAGTATGCACATTATACACATATAAAGTACACATTGTAAACACACACGAGTATGCACATTATACACATATAAAGTACACATTGTAAACACACACGAGTATGCACATTATACACATATAAAGTACACACTGTAAACACACACGAGTATGCACATTATACACATATAAAGTACACACTGTAAACACACACGAGTATGCACATTATACACATATAAAGTACACACTGTAAACACACACGAGTATGCACATTGTAAACATATAAAGAACACATTGTAAACACACATGAGTATGCACATTATACACATATAAAGTACACATTGTAAACACACACAAGTATGCACATTATACACATATAAAGTACACATTGTAAACAAACACGAGTATGCACATTATACACATATAAAGTACACATTGTAAACACACACGAGTATGCACATTATACACATATAAAGTACACACTGTAAACACACAGGAGTATGCACATTATACACATATAAAGTACACATTGTAAACACACACGAGTATGCACATTATACACATATAAAGTACACATTGTAAACAAACACGAGTATGCACATTATACACATATAAAGTACACATTGTAAACACACACGAGTATGCACATTATACACATATAAAGTACACATTGTAAACACACACGAGTATGCACATTATACACATATAAAGTACACATTGTAAACACACACGAGTATGCACATTATACACATATAAAGTACACATTGTAAACACACACGAGTATGCACATTGTAAACATATAAAGTACACATTGTAAACACACACGAGTATGCACATTAGGGCAGATTCACACGAGCGTTGCGTTTCTGCGCGCGCAAACAACGCAGCGTTTTGCGCGCGTGTCAGCAGCGTGTGCAATGCGTTTTTTAACGATGTATGCGTGTAATACGCGCGTAAGACATGCGTTTTTCCCGCGCGTGTGAAAAACGCACTCAGCTGTTCTGTTTACGCCAGGCTTCAAAAGGGCCATGAATGCAATACCCATGCTTCATGTGTGCACCTGTGTTAATTAATTTGTGTGCTTTGGATGCAACCCACTGTTTCTACCAGTATTTTAGGGAAGTTTGTCTGCCACACTGCATTGATGCCACCTAGCTCTCTGGCCCGTGTCCTATTAGCATGGATGCTATCCCGGAGGTTTGGGCAACGAGGTAGCCTTCTACGGCCACACCGGCGGAGATCAGGTAGGATGTGGGTTCACCCAATAGTGGCCCAACGCACCTCTAAAGGGCATTTTCATACCCTCTTTGCTGACCTCCGTCGTCACCCTGAGAAATTTCGGGCCTTTTGCCGCCTGTCTGTGCATGCCTTTGATATGCTGCTGGGGCTGGTTCGGCCTGGAATAACCTATCAGAACACAAACATGCGACGCTGTATTTCCCCCGAGGAGCGTCTCCTTCTGACGTTACGGTATGTGCAGTTTTGTGATCCAGGTTACACATTATTTTATGTCCTTAATGTCCTAACTAACATGTTTGCTTTGTGGTTTGCTTGTATGATTTCCTGTAGATTTTTGGCGACCGGCAATAGCTACCATGCCCTTCATTTTGAATTCCTTATTGGAGTCTCCACTATTTCCGGCATTGTCCCAGCAACCTGTGTGGTCCTGTGGCTGAGATTGAAGAGCAGCGTGATCCCTCAGCCTACGGCCCAACACTGGCTTCGCATAGCGCAGCAGTTTGAACGCGACACCCAATTTCCTAACTGTATTGGTGCACTCGATGGGAAGCACATCCGTGTGCAGAAACCGCCCCACTCTGGCTCTCGCTACTTCAATTACAAGCAGTTTTTTTCAATAGTCTTGCTTGCCTTGTTGGACTGTAATTTCTGCTTTACCATCGTGGACATCGGGTCCTATGGCAGCTCTGCGGATGCACACATTTTTCGCTCATCCAGAATGGCCCAGCGTCTAATGTCCAACCAACTTGATGTCCCCGAGCCTAGCATCCTCCCTGGCACCAACGGTCCACCCGTTCCTTATGTTATGGTTGCAGATGAAGGTTTTGCCCTCAGCAGACACGTAATGCGGCCATTTGCGCGGAGGGGCTTGGATAACCCTAGGTGCATTTTCAATCAGCGACTATGCAGAGCACGGAAAGTCGTGGAATGTGCCTTTGGCATCATGACCAGCAAGTGGAGGGTCCTGATGACATCAATGCAATTGTCGCCGTCAAATGTCACATGTGTGATCAAAGCCTGTGTTGTGCTGCACAACTTTACCCGCATCCATGATGCCGCTCATGATGGGGAATATATGGTAACATCTGCACCCACCACCAGCCTGGGCCAGGCTGCTCGGCATGGCCGGGCACCGACATGTGGGCAGCGAGTGCGCCACCAATTTGCGGAGTATTTTGACAGGCAGGCTTGAGATGTGTAACCTGCCAGAACGCTGCCATTTGAGGTGTGGTGAAGTTACTATTCTTTGAGAGAACGTCTGTTTATCCCTCAAGGCCTTTTTTGTTTTGGGGGTGTGGGGGAGGGTTAGGGACTCGCAAAACTTGAGGCCCCTTGACGTGGGTTGCGAGCTTTAAGCTCGGTAGGCGCTTGGAATACCCTTTTTAGACAGCAAGAATGCATGGACATCACATCCTCTTGTGGAAACTATGTATTTCCTGCCAGGGGCGTAACTAGGAAAGACTGGGCCCCATAGCAAACTTTTGACTGGGGCCCCCCCTCCCCTGGGTGTCACACAACCCCCCCCCCCTTGTAGATAGTGCCTTTTTTACAAACCCCCCCCCTTTTGATAACGCCATACAGCCCCCTCTGTAGATAACGCCATACAGCCCTTTGTAGATATCTACAGAGGGGGCTGTATGGCGTTATCCACGGGGGGACTGTATGGCGTTATCTACGGGGGGACTGTATGGCGTTCCCTACAGGGGGGACTGTATGGCGTTCCCTACAGGGGGGACTGTATGGCGTTCCCTACAGGGAGGGCTGTATGGCGCTATCTACAGGGGGGCTGTATGGCGCTATCTACAGGGGGGGCTGTATGGCGCTATCTACATGGGGGGGCTGTATGGCGCTATCTACATGGGGGGGCTGTATGGTGTTATCTACAGGGGGGCCTGTATGGCGCTATCTACAGGGGGGGCTGTATGGCGCTATCTACAGGGGGGCTGTATGGCGCTATCTACAGGGGGGCTGTATGGCGCTATCTACAGAGGGGGCTTTATGGCGTTATCTAGAGGGGGGACTGTATGGCGTTATCTACAGGGGGGCTGTATGGCGCTATCTACAGGGGGGCTGTATGGCGCTATCTACAGGGGGAACTCTATGGCGCTATCTACAGAGGGGGCTGTATGGCGTTATCTAGAGGGGGGACTGTATGGCGTTATCTACAGGGGGGCTGTATGGCGCTATCTACAGGGGGAACTCTATGGCGCTATCTACAGAGGGGGCTGTATGGCGTTATCTAGAGGGGGGACTGTATGGCGCTATCTACAGGGGGGCCTGTATGGCGCTATCTACAGGGGGGGCTGTATGGCGCTATCTACAGGGGGGCTGTATGGCGTTATCTACAGGGGGAACTCTATGGCGCTATCTACAGAGGGGGCTGTATGGCGTTATCTACAGGGGGGCCTGTATGGTGCTATCTACAGGGGGACTGTATGGCGCTATCTACAGGGGGGCTGTATGGCGCTATCTACAGGGGGGCTGTATGGCGTTATCTACAGGGGGAACTCTATGGCGCTATCTACAGAGGGGGCTGTATGGCGTTATCTAGAGGGGGGACTGTATGGCGTTATCTACGGGGGGGCTGTATGTCGTTCCCTACAGAGGGGGCTGTCTGGCGTTATCTACAGGGGGGACTGTATGGCGTTACCTACAGGGAGTCTGTATGGCGTTCCCTACAGGGGGGGTCTGTAGGGAACGCCATACAGCCCCCCTGTAGGGAACGCCATACAGCCCCCCTGTAGGGAACGCCATACAGCGTCCCCCCCCTGTAGGGAACGCCATACAGCGTCCCCCCCTGTAGGGAACGCCATACAGCGTCCCCCCCCCTGTAGGGAACGCCATACAGCGTCCCCCCCCCTGTAGGGAACGCCATACAGCGTCCCCCCCCTGTAGGGAACGCCATACAGCGTCCCCCCCCTGTAGGGAACGCCATACAGCGTCCCCCCCCTGTAGGGAACGCCATACAGCGTCCCCCCCCCTGTAGGGAACGCCATACAGCGTCCCCCCCCCTGTAGGGAACGCCATACAGCGTCCCCCCCCTGTAGGGAACGCCATACAGCATCCCCCCTCCTAAAAAAATGCGACCTACAGTGTGTCCTAATAAAAGACATGTATCCCCTATCCACAGGAGAGGGGATACATGTGTGATCGCTGGCAGCGATAGGGAGAACGGGGGACCGAAAGTCCCCTGAAGTTCTCCATGACTAACCTCTGACTTCCGGCGTCTGCGCAGCTCTGTAGAAATGAATGGAGCGCTGGTCACGCATGCGCACAAGCGGCACCGGCGTTCCATTCATTTCTACGGAGCTGCCGACACAGACCCCGGATGTCCGAGGTTTGTGATGGAGAACTTCAGGGGACTTTTAGTCCCCTGTTCTCCCTATCGCTGCCAGCGATCACACATGTATCCCCTGTCCTGTGGATAGGGGATACATGTCTTTTGCTTAATGGCAGAGCAGGGAGATACCTCCCTGCTCTGCCGTACTGTTCAGTGGCGTCCCGCTGTAGCAGCCATAGCGGCTGCTAGCGGAGCCTCCGGCCATGGTGGGGGCCCGTGCCGGCGGGCGACACGGGCCCCCTCATGCCGCGGGCCCCGTAGCAGCCGCTACTGCTGCTACGGCGGTAGTTACGCCACTGTTTCCTGCCCTATATGTATGTGAGCCTTTCGGGGTGAGTAAAGTTTAGTTATGGCCAAACACTAACTATACTAATTACAGCTGAGTTCCTGGTATTCCAAACCCCTTCCGACCAACGAAGACCTCAAAGATGTGGTGGAGAAATATAATACCGTCACAACCTCTAACGCAATGGCACCTCATAGCGGTAGAGGCAGTAGAAATGGTGCGCAAGGTAACAAAAGGATTGTCCACACAGAAGTTCAAAATATCTAACTTTAGCGGTCATGTTTGTGGCACATACACGCCATATCAGCAAAATACAGAGGCGGGAAAACATACCCGAACTAAAAAGTGCACCAACATGATGCATATACAACAAATACATGTAGGGATTCCTAGCATGTCATTGCTTTGTAACATGTGCCCGTAGAAAAAACTTGCCCCTAAAGATTCTGATAGGCATGGGGCGGCGAGCTGTAACCAGACAGTTCCGCACCACTATGCTGTCCCCGGCCCTGAGGAGCCTGTTCCTGCACAGCATATTGGGGTTGATACTGTGGTGGGTAGCCCTGAGGCTGCATGTGAGCCTGTAAACTTGGCCCAGGTATGGAGTATGGAGGAAAGTGACGGACTGGCCCAGGCATTGGGGCAGGGGAGAGGTATCTTGGGGCAGGAGGGTATTGCGCCATCTGCGAGAAGACGGGGGCAGGTTGGGAGGGCCGTGGCACATGGGCACGCGCTGAGGGCATATAGACACTACGCCAGTGCTCAATAGAAGTAAAGCACCGGCCTGGACTTAGCGGGGGTGTCGCACAGTCGATTAGCGACAGCATATTTATTTGCAGCCGCACCAACCTATCCTCTGGTACCCGCCGCATCAAAGGTGCCATGCTCCGACAAATAAAATCATGCTGGTCCTCATCAGCAGCACGGCGCAGGTACTCAAGAACACGGGCGTCCACCTGTGCAGCTGCGGGTGGGTTAACAGGACGTCTGCGGCGGGGTGCTGCTTGACTAGGTGCCACTTGGTCCGGTTGTCCTGCTTCAGGCGCTGAGGCGACTGGACCAGGATCCTCTCTAGTGGCCTCTGGGGTTAGGGCGACCAGGGGAGCAGCGGATTCTGACGCCTGGCTACACTCGTGCCGTGCCTCCTCTTCTGACGCATCCAGAGTGTCGCTAGTTCTATAATATAGGGGACACGTCAGTTGAGGAACCAAATGTCATGTGCAAACACAAAGGTGTTTTGGCGTATCTAACATTTTTGGAAGGTGACATGGCCACAAAGGGACAACAACGAGTACTTACGGTCGCATGTCCATTATTTCCCGCAGGAACAACAGCTGGTCGTAGTAAATGTAGCGCCGTTTTCGTGGACCACCATCTCCGCTACGGGCGCCGGATCCATGTTCTCGACGGAACTGGTCCCTCGAGCTGCGCCACAGTCTCTTTACATCATCCACTGTATGATGAATAAAGAACACATCATTGAATAAACTCAGCAGATGTGAGTGCGCACACAGACAGTGCATATAAACTGGTGTACCACACGTCTACACAAGAACAAACCTAAGTTGATGATACTATATAAAGATGGCACTGAACCGAAACGTTGGCAATGACAGGCAATTATTCAGCAGGGACGCAATATCCAATATGGATGTCATTATACACATCAATGGCGACACACAGATATCCACTCACCAATTCGTTGCCGGTCACGGGTGCGGCTGTCGGCCCACTCCTGGTCGAATAGCGCCTCTGCTATCTGCTCCCATGCTGCCTCCTTCAATGTGCGGTCATGGTACGACTCCGCATGGGTGTTCCAGACCTCCGGCCGCTCCTGAACTAACCGGATGAGCTTCGCCACATCCATCTGCCGAGGCATGCCTGCAAGGTGCTTGTGGTGCTTTTGCAAACGGTGTGGCCTCTTTTGCAAAACCTGCTGTCTAACCAACTTCCTGCTTTTATGCTGGTTTCAACTAGTTAGTTCAAACTCATTTGCATTGAGACAACGTGTCCTGCGTGAAAAACGCGCGTTCGCAGCTGCTGCCAGCGTATGACATGTGTGATTTTCACGCACCCATTGACTTCAATGGGTGCGTGATGCGTGAAATACGCAGAGTTATTGAACCTGTCGCGTATAGTACGCAGCGAACAAACGCTGCGCTAGAATCACGCACTGTTTGAACTGCCTCATTGACTTCTATAGTGCTGTGCGTAACGCGCAGAAAATACGCGGCCTGCACGCGCGCAAATCGCGATTGTCTGAATCCCCCCTTATACACATATAAAGTACACATTGTAAACACACATGCACTTACCTTTTATGTAGGATATTTGTGAGTCTTCACTGCAGCTCTTCTCCTGCTCACAGCCCGACACAGACCCCGCCGACAGTCTCCCCTCCCCCATGTCCCGACAGTTAGCAGCAGGAGGAGAGATGTTTAGAGCAGGGAAGGGGGGCTGGAGGGGGAACTTCTAAAGCAGCACAGGGAGAGTGTAAAGGACCTGCCAGGCACAGCTTCGGGGTTAACTCCCTTAATTAATCAGTCAGCACCTGAATCTACATCCCTGAGACTGACTCCAGCTTCCACCACTCAGGCTGGCAGGCTTAGGAGTGGGAGAGCCTATCGCAGCCTGGCCAGACTCAGCTAGCTCCCGCCCTCTGTCTATTTATACCTGCATTTCCTGTTCCTCCTTGCTTGTTATTCTTTTTCGTGTGGTTTCCTGGCCCAGCTACAGCTCCTTCTATTTTGTTCCTGCTCCATACAGACCCTGGCTTACTGACTACTCTTCTGCTCTTCGTTTGGTACCTCGCACACTCCTGGCTTGACTCGGCTCGTTCACCACTCTGGTTGCTCACGGTGTTGCCGTGGGCAACTGCCCCTTTCCCTTGCTTGTATTCCCTTGTATGTTTGTCGTGCACTTACTGAGTGCAGGGACCGTCGCCCAGTTGTACCCCGTCACCTAGTGAGGGTCGTTGCAAGTAGGCAGGGACAGAGTGGCGGGTAGATTAGGGCTCACTTGTCCGTTTCCCTACCCCCCGGTCATTACATAATAACAAGCCCATACCTAGTCTACCCTGGTCCCTGACACCACTATGGACCCCCGTGAGACCCTGGCTCAGCAAATGCAGGGTCTCTCCCTACAGGTCCAGGCCCTGGCTCAGAGGGTCAACGAGCCTGATGCTACCTTGGTAGTTCCCCTCACCGCACCTTTTGAACCCCACCTCAAGTTGCCCGACCGGTTCTCAGGGGACCGGAGGGCTTTTCTCTCCTTTCGGGAGAGTTGTAGGCTTTACTTTCGTTTAAAGCCTCATTCCTCAGGTTCTGAGAACCAGCGGGTGGGTATAATTATGTCCCGGCTCCAGGAAGGGCCCCAAGAGTGGGCCTTCTCCTTGGCTCCTGACGCCCCTGAACTTTCCTCCGTTGATTGTTTCTTTTCTGCTCTCTGACTTATTTATGACGAGACTGACAGGACTGCCTTTACCGAGAGTCAGCTGGTGACCTTACGTCAGGGTAAGAGACCTGTTGAGGAGTATTGCTCTGACTTTAGGAAGTGGTGCGTAGCTTCTCGGTGGAATGACCCTGCCTTAAGGTGCCAGTTTAGGTTGGGTCTGTCGAATGCCCTGAAAGACCTGCTAGTTAGCTATCCCTCTTCTGACTCCCTAGACCAGGCTATGGCTTTAGCGGTACGACTTGACCGAGGTCTCAGGGAACGACAACATGAACGTTTATGTGTTTTCTCCTCCTCCTCCATGATGCCTCCCGAAGTTCCGTTGCTTCGTTCCTCCAGGAAAGACTCAGAGATTCCTATGCAACTCGGGGCCTCCGTGTCCCCCCAACAACGTAGAGAATTCCGCAGGAAGAATGGTCTCTGCTTCTACTGTGGGGATGACAAGCATCAAGTGAACAACTGTCCTAAGCGTAAGAATGCAGCCAGAGAACTTCCGCACCTAAGTGATCATCGGGGAGGTCACTTGGGCGCACAGGTATTTCCAGTAAATAGGAAACGTACTAAGATCTTGCTTCCCTTTCAGGTCTCTTTTGGTGGTAGGTCTGCTACCGGCAGTGCCTTCGTGGATTCAGGGTCCTCTACTAATATTATGTCTGTGGAATTTGCTATGTCTCTTGCTATGCCTCTGATTGATTTGCCTAAACTTGTCCCGGTAGTGGGTATCGACTCCACTCCTCTTGCTAATGGTTATTTTACACACCATACCCCTGTTTTTGAACTCCTTGTTGGCTCCATGCATTTGGAGCAATGCTCTGTACTGTTGATGCAGGGATTATCGTACGATTTGGTTCTAGGCCTTCCCTGGTTGCAGTTGCATAATCCCACGTTTGACTGGAATACTGGGGAGCTAACCAAATGGGGTAATGAATGTTGTACGTCATGTTTTTCTGTTAATTCTATTTCTCCCTCTGAAGAGGCGAATACGCTACCCGAGTTTGTCCAGGACTTTGCTGATGTTTTCTCTAGGGAGGCCTCCGAAGTGTTACCTCCTCATAGAGAATACGATTGCGCTATCGAATTGGTACCAGGAGCTAAGCTTCCTAAGGGTAGGATATTTAATCTTTCTTGTCCCGAACGTGAAGCCATGAGAGAGTATATCCAGGAATCCCTGGCCAAGGGTTACATTCGTCCCTCTTCTTCTCCGGTAGGTGCTGGCTTCTTCTTCGTGGGGAAGAAGGATGGTGGTCTTAGGCCATGCATTGACTACCGTAGCCTGAATAAGGTCACGGTAAGGAACCAGTATCCCCTTCCTTTGATTCCTGATCTCTTTAATCAGGTTCAGGGGGCCCAATGGTTCTCTAAATTGGATCTACGGGGGGGCGTATAACCTTATTTGCATCAAAGAGGGGGATGAGTGGAAGACTGCGTTTAACACACCCGAAGGCCATTTCGAATACCTCGTCATGCCCTTTGGGTTGTGTAATGCCCCTGCGGTCTTCCAGAATTTCATAAATGAGATTTTGAGAAATTACCTGGGGATATTTCTTGTAGTGTACCTTGATGACATACTGGTGTTTTCCAAGGACTGGTCCTCCCACATTGAGCATGTCAGGAAGGTGCTCCAGGTCCTTCGGGAAAACAAACTGTTTGCCAAAACCGAAAAATGTGTGTTTGGGGTACAGGAGATACCATTTTTGGGTCAAATCCTCACTCCTCATGAATTCCGCATGGACCCCGCCAAGGTTCAGGCTGTGGCGGAATGGGTCCAACCTGCCTACCTGAAGGCGTTACAGTGTTTTTTGGGGTTCGCTAATTATTACAGGAGATTTATTGCTAACTTCTCGGTCATCGCTAAGCCTGTTACGGACCTCACTCGCAAAGGTGCTGATCTCCTCCACTGGCCTCCTGAGGCTGTCCAGGCTTTTGAGGTCCTTAAGAAGTGCTTTATCTCGGCCCCGGTGCTGGTTCAGCCCAACCAAATGGAGCCATTTATCGTGGAAGTTGACGCATCTGAGGTGGGAGTGGGGGCTGTCTTGTCCCAGGGTACCAGGTCCCTCACCCATCTCCGCCCCTGTGCCTACTTCTCCAGGAAGTTTTCGCCAACTGAGAGTAACTATGATATTGGCAACCGCAAACTCTTAGCCATTAAATGGGCATTTGAAGAGTGGCGCCACTTCCTGGAGGGGGCTAGACACCAGGTAACGGTCCTTACCGACCACAAAAATCTGGTTTTAATAGAATCTGCCCGGAGGCTAAACCCGAGACAAGCTCGATGGGCGTTATTTTTTACCAGATTAAATTTTTTGGTTACCTATATTGCTGGGTCTAAAAATATTAAGGCTGATGCACTGTCGCATAGCTTCATGGCCAGCCCTCCTTCGGAGGAAGATCCTGCTTGTATTTTGCCTCCAGGTATAATCATTTCCTCGATCGATTCTGATTTAGTCTCTGAAATTGCTGCTGCTCAAGGTTCAGCTCCTGGGAACCTTCCTGAGAACAAGCTGTTTGTTCCCCTGCAATTCCGGCTAAGGGTACTTAGGGAAAATCATGACTCCGCACTATCTGGTCATACAGGCATCCTGGGTACCAAACACCTCATTACCAGAAATTATTGGTGGCCTGGGTTGCCTAAAGACGTTAAGGCCTACGTCGCCGCTTGTGAGGTTTGTGCTAGGTCCAAGACTTCCAGGTCCCGACCAGCGGGCTTACTGCGTTCGTTGCCCATTCCCCAGAGACCTTGGACACATATCTCCATGGATTTTATCACCGATTTGCCTCCATCCCAAGGCAAGTCGGTGGTGTGGGTGGTGGTAGACCGCTTCAGTAAGATGTGCCACTTTGTGCCCCTCAAGAAACTACCCAACGCCAAGACGTTGGCTACCTTGTTTGTCAAACACATCCTGCGTCTCCATGGGGTCCCTGTCAATATTGTTTCGGACAGAGGGGTACAATTTGTTTCATTGTTTTGGAGAGCCTTCTGTATGAAGTTGGGGATTGATCTGTCCTTCTCCTCTGCCTTCCATCCTGAAACCAATGGTCAAACGGAGAGGACTAATCAATCTCTAGAACAATACTTAAGGTGTTTTGTCTCTGACTGTCAATATGATTGGGTCTCATTCATTCCCCTCGCCGAATTTTCCCTTAATAACCGGGTCAGTAACTCGTCAGGGGTCTCTCCCTTTTTCTGTAATTTTGGGTTTAATCCACGGTTCTCCTCCATTTCACCTGGTAGTTCCAACAATCCCGAGGTAGATGTCGTTCATCGGGAACTGTGCACAGTCTGGGCCCAGGTTCAGAAGAACCTAGAGGCGTCCCAGAGCATACAAAAAACTCAGGCTGATAGAAAACGTTCTGCTAACCCCCTGTTTATGGTCAGGGATCTGGTGTGTTTGTCGTCTAGGAACTTGCGTCTCAAGGTTCCGTCCAAGAAGCTGGCTCCCCGGTTTATTGGGCCGTATAAGGTCATTGAGGTCCTCAATCCTGTCTCCTTCCGGCTGGAGTTACCCCCGTCTTTTCGTATACACGACGTGTTTCATGCCTCCCTCCTTAAACGCTGCTCCCCGTCCTTGGCTCCCTCGAGGAGACCTCCTGTTCCCGTCCTCACCCCTGAGGGGGTGGAATTCGAGGTGGCCAGGATTGTGGACAGCAAGATGGTCCAAGGCTCCCTCCAGTACCTGGTCCATTGGAGAGGTTACGGGCCCGAGGAGAGGACTTGGGTACCCGCCCGGGATGTTCACGCTGGGGTATTGGTCAGGAGGTTCCACCTGCGTTTCCCCAGTAAGCCAGGTCCACTTAGAAAGGGTCCGGAGGCCCCTCATAAAAGGGGGGGTACTGTAAAGGATCTGCCAGGCACAGCTTCGGGGTTAACTCCCTTAATTAATCAGTCAGCACCTGAATCTACATCCCTGAGACTGACTCCAGCTTCCACCACTCAGGCTGGCAGGCTTAGGAGTGGGAGAGCCTATCGCAGCCTGGCCAGACTCAGCTAGCTCCCGCCCTCTGTCTATTTATACCTGCATTTCCTGTTCCTCCTTGCTTGTTATTCTTTTTCGTGTGGTTTCCTGGCCCAGCTACAGCTCCTTCTATTTTGTTCCTGCTCCATACAGACCCTGGCTTACTGACTACTCTTCTGCTCTTCGTTTGGTACCACGCACACTCCTGGCTTGACTCGGCTCGTTCACCACTCTGGTTGCTCACGGTGTTGCCGTGGGCAACTGCCCCTTTCCCTTGCTTGTATTCCCTTGTATGTTTGTCGTGCACTTACTGAGTGCAGGGACCGCCGCCCAGTTGTACTCCGTCGCCTAGGGCGGGTCGTTGCATGTAGGCAGGGACAGAGTGGCGGGTAGATTAGGGCTCACTTGTCCGTTTCCCTACCCCCGGTCATTACAGAGAGATTGCAGCACAGACCACGGCTGCTAAGTAGAAGCGAAGCTCCGTTCGTCTGATGACAGGTGCAGTCCAGTAACCGGGGCTCCCTCCAGGGCTAGCAACGCCACTGGGCATGAGGGGGTTCGGTTGGCTATGGGCCCCCTGTGAGCCTTGGGCCCCGGGCGGCCTAACCGCCCTAATGATAATCCGCCACTGCAGACACCGCCCTGTTAACTTTTACCCTGGCTTTGTTGATCCGCTCCACCGACCGTGCCAAACGGCAGGATTTTCTAGGCACAATATCCGACCACACCGTGATCAAGTTCGGGTACAACGACCACAGGTGCAACAGATCGTGTTTTATGTCCCGAACCAACTAACGGAACGGGCGGGCCCCAAGATCGTTGCGCACGAGAAATCGTCTAAAAAATGAATGATCGAATCCACCCCCGCCACAGATTTGACCATCCATTCCAAAAATGAGCTAAACGCTTCAAAGTACGCACAAGAAATGGAACAACCCATGGGGAGACACCGATCCACATAAAAACCGCCCCCCCAAAAACACCCCAGTAAACGCTGACTATCCGCATGCACCGGCAACAGCCGAAAAGCCGCCTTGACATCCGTCTTGGCCATTAACGCCCCCCTACTATGGAAACGCAAGCACTGCACCACCGCGTCGAATGATGTATACACGACCGAGCAAAGATCCCGATCTATCCCGTCATTAACCGACAAGCCCTTGGGATAAGACAAATGGTGAATCAAACAGTATTTGTTCGCCTCCTTCTTCGGAACAACCGCCAGCGGGGAGACAACCAAACCCGGGATGGGGAGAGAACCAAAGGGCCCCGCCATGCGCCCCAAATCCACCTCTTTTGCCAATTTCTCCATAACCACGTCAGGATGCTGGTAAGCTGACTTCAGATTTTTTATGGAAAAGGGACACTGTGTGGAGGGGAGGGGATACAAAAACCCACATTAAAACCATCAAACAACAACTGCGCGCTGGCCCTGTCCGGATAACTATTTAGAAACCTGACCATCCTTTCCAGCTTCACTGGCGTCACCCCCATGACTGGCGATAAAACCCCCTCCCCCACTTCGTTTTCCCTTGCGCAAGCATTTAGATGCCCCGTGGGACGCCCCATTGCATTGAGAACAAAGGTGCTTGAACTTGCAACCTGCACCAAATTTACACTGCCCCTCATTGTATTGCCAGCACAGCCCGAGCTCCACGTTGCCCCGGAGCTCGATTGACCAGATTGGCCTGCTGCCCGCCCCCCCCCCCCCCCGCTCCCGGGAAAGGACTGGCCCGGTCGAACCGGAGCCGTTACCCTTAACCAGAGGGCAATATCCCTGTGGTCCCACCTAATATTGGGCCGAACCGCCTTCCGTTGTCTAAACTTCTCGTCATAACGTAGCCAAGCTACCCCCCAATATACCCTATGGGCTTCCTCGATGGCATCCATATAGCAAAACGGGGGAGCAATGTTCCGGAGCCTTTTCACCAATAACACTGGCCAAAATGGTGAACGCTTGCAACCAGTTAACAAATGTCTTAGGGATAAGGCGGTAATGATGCTTTTCCTCCTCCTCCTTCTTACTCTCATCTCGCTTCCCCTTCTCCAGATTAAATTTTTCCAGGGGCAACAATGAAAAAATTTCCAGGTACTCGTCCTTCCAAATTTTTTCCCGAACTTCCTGCTTCAAGTGTGCCCCCAAAGGTCCTTCAAAACACACATAAACCTCCCCCCTGGCTTTATCGTCCAACCGAACACCATAAACCGCCGCCGCGTCGGTCTGAACAGACACCGCCACCGATTCCGTATTTGCTCCTACACTCACAGCGACCACCGCCGGGGCATTAAACCCTACCCCACCAGCCCCCACCCACGCCGCCACAGGAGACCGCCTAACAATTCCTTGACGCAACCGACCAACTCTCGCAGACGATCCCCCCTACCCCCAACATTCACAAACCCAGACCCCACATAGCATACCCGCTCCTCAACCACGGAACCCTCCCCCCGAAACAGAAGACATAAGTATAGCAGAAAAAGGTAAAGACGGTGAAAACGACTCACCGAGCTGCACTGGCACTGTGGACCCATCAGCTGGACCGTCCTGTCCACGAAGCTCCCCATCCTCAAGGTCTTCGGCAGATCTCGTCCCCGATCTATGGCAGCACGCACAGGCGTGATCAGCGGCCGGAAACGAGGTGGGGGGGGCAGGCTACCAAGCTCTCTCTCTGGCAGTCGACCGGCACCGGAGGGCCGGCAGCTCGCCGCCCGGAAGTCACCCTCGAAACGGACGACCTAGGCCTGCAGCCCAATGCAGGTCCCTTGTTTCTTCCGGATTGCCGTGGGGCTCCACCCCCAGCCGGCACATCACCAGGGGCAGCCGTCCGAACCATGGTAAGCCGGCAGAGAACTGGTGAGTGGAGGGGTGACCGGAAGTAGAGGCCGCACCCCCCCACCTCCGCTGGACTCCGCCGCGAAGCGGGATTCCTCCCGACCCTGGCACCGGCTGCAGTATCAGTGCTGCCAGACGCCCGAGCCGGAGGGTCCCTCACAAGGCTCCCTCTGCGGCGCCGAGTCCGAGGAGCCACGTCGGGGCTTAGGCTTTTTTGGAAGATGCGAGCGCCGGGCCCGGCGCGGGGGAGAGACGGCCGAAGGTACCGTTGGCCACCGCTGCAGGTTGTTCCTCCAACCAGGCGGGGCCGAATGCAGCAGCCGCCACCCGCATCTGCTCAATGAACTGCTGCGCTTACATGAGGTAAGATGGCCGCCGGATGGGAGATGCGTGGATGGATGTCTTACTCCGTGCGCTGCTCCCGACCCAAAGACCGGGAAGTCAGCGCCCTCCGGCTAACCCTCACCGGATCCCCTCCCTCTCCTGGACCCACCCCCTCCACTAACCCTCCCCTTTGGTTGTGAAACAATCCCCCTCCTATCCCCGTCATGTCTGACCTACCCTTCACTGTGGCAGGGTCCGTCCGGCCTGTGCTTTCTTTGGTTTGGTGCTTGGGATTTTGGGTCTATCACATATCACAAAATCATAAGGCCGGACATCTACTTCCCACACTGACATAGAATGGAGACAACAAGCGTTGCTGCACACATCCTTACATTAAGATATTGTATTACGGTCTGTAGCCTTTGGGGGGAATATATTAACCTTTCTACAACAGTTTACTAGCGTAGAAAATTCACAAAATGCGCAAATGTCTAAATTTTTGGGGGCAAAAAATGGGCAGGGCTTAGCAGAAATGGGCAACAATTTTACTATCATTTACAACCAGGGCCGGCCCTAGGATAGATGGCGCCCTGTGCGAAATGATCTTTCGGCGCCCCACCCCATCATTAAAAAAAAATGCCCCATAAAACAATTATAATGCCCCTTTAGTGCCCCCATACAGTATAATAATAATATTATATAATATATTACAACCCTCTTATTGTGCCCACAGTATTATGCCCCCTGTAGTACCCCTACACAGTATAATATCCGCTTAGTGGCCCCCACACAGTATAATGCCCCCCTGTAGATTTTGCCATATAGCCTCCCTGTAGACAGTGCCATAATCCCCCACCTCCTTTTTGTAGATCGTGCCATACAGCCCCCACATCTCCCCCTTGTAGACAATGCCATACAGTCCCCCACCTCCCCCTTGTAGATCGTGCCATACAGTCCCCGCACCTCCCACTTGTAGACAGTGCCCCCAAACAAAAACATAAATTGTACTCACCTAGGCCCCGTTCGAATGACGAACTGAGCTGCTCCATGACGGGATCCTGTAGCCTAGTACAGAGTTTCCCAACCTTTTCGGACTCGAGGCAGCACTGGAAAAACAAAATTTCCTCAGGGCCCCCCTACCAAAAATTGTTTTGAGAAAGACAGAAAACGGCTAAGAACAAGCACTCCACTCGTAGGGCATGTTCACACACGTTTTTTGTTAGGCAAAAAAAATCTGCCTCAAAATTCCTTCAGCAACTGATAGCGTTGTGTGACCTTTTTTTTGTGTTTTTTCTTAAGCTGTTGAAGCGAATGCAAAAGACGCAGGAAAAAAAGCTCCAAACGAGCGCCGCAGGTATCTTCTGCCTCCTATTAATTTCAATTGGAGGTCAGAGGTGGAAACCACTTGAAGACCATCAGCCCCTCACTCACAGAAAAATGACCATCAACCCCCCACTCACAGTAAAATGACCATCAACCCCCCACTCACAGCAAAATGACCATCAGCCCACCACTCAGTAAAATGACCATCAGACCCCCACTCACAGATTCCCCCTGTAGGTAGCGCCACACAGCCCCTTGTAGGTAGCGCCACACAGCCCCTTGTAGGTAGAACCACACAGCCCCTTGTGGGTAGCACCAGACAGACCCCTTGAAGGTAGCGCCACACAGCCCCCTTGTAGGTAGCGCCACACAGCCCCCTTGTAGATAGCGCCACACAGCCCCATTGTAGATAGTGCCACACAGCCCCCTTGTAGATAGCACCACACAGCCCCCTTGTAGATAGCGTCACACAGCCCCCTGTTGAGTGTGTCACACAGCCCCTGTAGGGAGGGCCACACAGCCCCCTGTAGGGAGGGCCACACAGCCCCCTGTAGGGAGGGCCGCACAGCCCCCTGTAGGGAGTGCCGCACAGCCCCCTGTAGGGAGTGCCGCACAGCCCCCTGGTAGGAAGTGTCGCAAAGACACCTGGTAGGGAGTGCCACACAACCCAGAGCCCCCTGGTAGGGAGTGCCACACAGCCCCCTGGTTGGTAGTGCCCTCAGCCCCCTTGTTGGTAGTGCCCCACAGCCCCCTGGTTGGTAGTGCCACACAGCCCACAGCCCCCTGGTAGGTAGTGCCACACAGCCCCCTAGTAGGTAGTGCCACACAGCCCACTGGTTGGTAGTGCCACACAGCCCACAGCCCCCTGGTTGGTAGTGCCACACAGCCCACAGCCCCCTTGTAGGTAGTGCAAGGACTACGAAATGACCGATAGCTGGAGGGCAATAGACATTCAAAAAAGGACAACTGTGCAGGAGCACACAGAATACCCAGCTTTCCCAGCTATCAAATAAATGTCTGGAAATAAACTAAGTTATAACTTTTATTTAGTCTGAGTAAAGGATTAATCCTTTTAGCTAAATTAAATAAAAGTTATATCTTAGTTTATTTCCACACTTTTTTTTTTGATACCCAGGAAAGCTAGGTATTTTGTGTGCTCCTGCACAGTTGTCCTTTGTAGGTAGTGCCACACAGCCCACAGCCCCCCTGTAGATAGCAACCCCCACTCCTTCCAGTAAAGATAGTGCCACCGTAGCTCCCTGAAGGAGCGGAATCCCCGTGTGGCCAGGGATTCCGGTCCTGGAGCGCTGCTTGATGCCTCTGTCCATATATGGACAGTGACATCAGGGAAAACTCCTGAAGCGGAATCCCCGGTCACAGCGTTGCAGACGCTATGACCGTCGATTCCACTCCAGGAGATGCTCCTGACATTTGTGTCCATGACGTCATTGGCTTCTCCTGGAGTGGAATCCCCGATCATAGAGTCTGCAATGCTGTGACCGGGGATTCCGCTTCAGGAGTTTTCCCTGATGTCACTGTCCATATATGACAGAGGCATCAAGCAGCGCCCTAGGACCGTAATCCCCGGCCACATGGTGATTCCGCTCTTTCAGGGAGCTACGGTGGCGCTATCCTGGAAGGGGGGGAGGTTGATATCTACAGGGGGGCACTATAGCAGAGCAAGGGAGGTATCTCCCTGCTCTGCTGTCTACTAGCGCCGCTGTAGCTGAAGGGAGCTACAGTGGCGCTAGTAGACAGCAGAGCAGGGAGATATCTCCCTGCTCTGCTATAGTGCCGTCGCTACCGCTATAGCAGTCACAGCAGCCGCTAGCGGCGCCACCGCCCTCATGCCCGGTGTCACCGCTAGCAACCGCTATGGCTGCTACAGCGGTAGCGATGGCCACTAAGTGAAGAAGTGCTCGGGTGCGACTGCAGTTAATGTGTGTATCCCCGCTGGTAGTTGCAACGGCGCGGGTATACACACACCCGCTGGCGCCCCCTTGCCGTTTGGCGGCTGGCGCCCTGTGCGACCGCACTGGTTGAACATAGCTAAGGCCGGCCATGTTTACAACAGTAACTGATGTAAATTATAGCAGAACTCTATATGTATAGTGTGGCCCAGATTTATCTCTGGGGGCGTAACAAGGCAAAGGTCCGTGCCAGACCCATACCTCCCCCCCAATCAGACTGTTTGCCCCCCCAATCAGACAATAAAATACATTTTAAAAATGTACTTACCTCACCACTCCGATTCTCCCTCCCGGACTCCCTCAGGCTCTTACAGCAGGCCGCATCATGTAGGGAGTACTGATGACAGGCCGCGTTGCAGCTAAAAGATGCGACACATTTATTAAGAGTCGTTCGCCTGTTAATAAATGTGTTGCATCTTACTCCAGCAAACTGTTTAATAGGACTGGTGTATGAAACGCCAGTATTAAAGGGAATGTGTCGCTAGAATTATTATTTTTCTTTTTCAGTTAAACAGTTAGTATATAATTGATTACACAGTGTTTTAATTCTTTTATTTTTTTCACAAGTCAGGAAATATTATAAATTAGATTCTAATTTATAACATTTCCATGTGCTGGTCACTAGAGGGAGCAATTCCCAAAATTGCAGCATTGGCATGTGGTAAAGCAACATCATTGCCTTATGCTGCAAATTTGTAGTAGACATACTCGCTCTAGTGTCCTCACAGAATCCACCCTCCTTTATCCTAGCTAGTGCCGGGAGAAAGGAGGGGGTTGAATGTTCCAACCTCCTACACTGTGTACCGCCATTTTCTGAGTGAATGCACAGTGTAGGAGGATTAGATACAGTGCTCAGCAGACAGTATAACACTAACATACACACACATCACATACACAAACATAACTTACCTGCTCCGGCCGCCGCTGCCGCCTCCACCCTGCCGCTCGTAGTCCTTGCGTCTGCGCTGCCTTCAACATATGGCCGGAAGCCGCGACCGGAAGTCGTCATCTTACTGTCCGACCGTGGCTTCCGGTCCACATGAAAATGGCGCCGGATGTCGTTCTACCAAAGACCTTCCTTTTGGTCTGTGTGGGAGTGGTGCATGCGCCATTCCCACACAGACGGCATACGCTATAGTGAGTGGACAGATACAGAGATGAAAAAAAAATGGCAGCCCCCATAGAGAAGTAAAAGAAAGAAAAAAGTAAAAAGTACAACACAAAAACACAAATAAATACAATTTATTTGAATGACATACTAAAAGCAATATTATATATAAAAAAATAAATAATCCGTGACACCTTCCCTTTAAAACGGGTTTTCCACGTTCTGACAACTGATCACCTATCCACTGGATAGGTCAACAGTATATGATCGGTGCGTGACCGACACCTGGACCCTGCACCGATCCGCCACTCCAGCTGCCTCCGGGCACCGGACAACACTGCCGGAAGCAGACGGCTCCGGTCAAAGAATAGAGGCCGAGCTGCAGTTCTGCCGAACGGCCGCTATGCAGTGATCGGAGCCATCTGCTTCCGGCAGTGTTGTCCAGTGCCCGGAGGCAGCTGGACTGGCAGATCGGTGCGGGGTCTGGTGTAGTAACGATTGTTTGCCCCCGTACATTACCAATGATTGCTCCTTGTGACACGCTGTATCGTCGATTGGCGCTGGTTTTCATGGTCAGTACCGGGACGTCTAAAAGGACCTTTATTTCCTCAGACACCACCATAACTAGGCATTGGAACCAACCCTTCCACCTTAGCGGGTAAAGATTAACCATCTAAAAGGTTCATATATACACATAAGGGCTAAAGGTAAAAACACAGAGGTGCTCACCATATATCCAGCGTATAACTGTGTCCTCCAAATCTTACGGAGCAGGAGTTGTTCTAGATTCCTGTTTATATCCCAGACACGTTCATACCATTTTAGACAATGAATCTACATATCGCAAACTTGTGGCGAAACCAAGCACCGCATGTAAAGAATCTTTAAAAAATCTGCTAGAAGAAGGAATTGCATTAGGAGTATTAGCCAAGAAACAGGCAGAATACTTACTGATAGAATTCCCTATTGTTCCCATATCCCATGGGATGCCAAAAATCCATAACTTTGCATGGTCTTGAAACTTGGGTTATCTGTGTCGTAGTTGGTTAGTACCCATGAAAACAGGCCTGCCATCAGGGTAGTACCACTGGTACTACTGTCAGGGGCCTGGCCAAATAGTAAAATAAAGTGGGCAGCCGCCGCTCATCAAGGTTATGATCAGCGGTAATTGGTTTGTAGAAAGGAATGGGACCCATGCAGGGGCCAGAAGCAGCGGCCAGCTCTGCAACTTGGTGAGTGACAGTTTTAAAGCAGTAGATTCAGTTTAATAATTTTTTTTTATGTTGCCCCTCTGCTCCCATCTTCCCACCTGTCTCTCTCCCCTTCCCCTTCCCAGACCCCAGTCAAGCGTCATATTCACTCTGGCACAACTCCCGCCTCGGCCACTTTCCGTTCTCTTAGCCTACTCCTCCGCCTACATCCTGGTATAATAGCTAAAGAAAATTACCTTATGAGGTTTAAAGTTAGTTAGTTAGTTATATGTCGAAATTTTTATCTAAGGTTTGCACACCATGACGGTCGGTAGTCATGTAGACCGGACGCTTCCATGATTTGAATAAGCTGTGACATGGCACATTGGGTCACGGGAACGTGGTGTAAAGGATCTGCCAGACACAGCTTCTGTGTCGACACCCGTGGTTAATCAGTCTGCACCTGCTCCTAGGTCTGATAGAGTGACGCGATCTGCTATCACAGCCTGGCCAGACGGTTCCAGCTCTCGCCCTCCATCTATTTATACCTTCATTTCCTGCTTGTCTTTGCCTGTGATTCTTTCTTGTTTCCTGGCTCTGCTGCTCCTGCTATTATAATTGACCTTGCTTCATTTTGACCCTGGCTTTACTGAGTACGCTCCTGCTCTGTGTTTGGTACCTCGTACACTCCTGGTTTGACTCAGCTCGTTCACTATGCCTGTTGCTCACGGTGTTGCCGTGGGCAACTGCCCCATTTCCCTTAGCTTCTGTGTACCCTTGTCTGTTTGTCTGTCGTGCACATATTGAGCGTAGGGACCGTCGCCCAGTTGTACGCCGTCGCCTAGGACGGGCCGTGCAAGTAGGCAGATACTGAGTGGCGGGTAGATTAGGGCTCACCTTTCTGTTTCCCTACCCCATCATTACATAATCACAGGCCCATATACCTTTTCTACCCTGGTCCCTGACACAACTATGGACCCCCTTGAGACCCTGGCTCAGCAAATGCAGGGCCTCTCCCTACAGGTCCAAGCCCTGGCTCAGAGGGGCAACCAGCATGATGCTACCCTCGTAGTGCCCCCCACCTCACCTATTGAACCCCACCTCAAGTTGCTTGACCGGTTCTCAGGGGATCGGAAGACTTTTTTCTCCTTTCGGGAGAGTTGTAGGCTCTATTTCCGTCTAAGGCCCCACTCCTCAGGTTCTGAGAACCTGCGAGTGGGTATAATTATGTCCAGGCTCCAGGACGGGCCCCAAGAATGGGCCTTCTCCTTGGCTCCTGACGCCCCTGAACTTTCCTCTGTTGATCATTTTTTTTCTGCTCTCGGGCTCATATATGACGAGACTGACAAGACTGCCTTTGCTGAGAGTCAGCTGGTGACCTTACGTCAGGGTAAGAGACCCGTTGAGGAGTACTGTTCTGACTTTAGGAAGTGGTGTGTAGCTTCTCAGTAGAATGACCCTGCCTTGAGGTGCCAGTTTAGATTGGGTCTGTCGAACGCCCTGAAAGACCTGTTAGTTAGCTATCCCTCTTCAGACTCTCTAGATCAGGTTATGACTTTAGCGGTACGTCTTGACCGACGTCTCAGGGAACGACAACTTGAATGCTTTTGTGCTTTCTCCTCTGGCTCCCCCATGATGGCACCCGAGGTTCCGTTGCTTCGCTCTTCCACGGAAAACTTGGATGAACCAATGCAACTCGGGGCCTCCTTGTCTCCCCAACAACATAGAGAGCTCCGCAGGAAGAATGGTCTCTGCTTCTACTGTGGGTATGATAAACAACTGTCCTAGGCGTAAGAATAAGCAGCCAGAAGAACTTCCGCGCCTAAGTGACCATCGGGGAGGTTACTTGGGCGCACAGGTATTTCCCGTAAATATGAAACCTAATAAGATCTTGCTTCCCTTTCAGGTCTCTTTTGAGAGTAGGTCTGCTACCGGCAGTGCCTTTGTGGATTCAGGGTCTTCTGCTAATATTATGTCTGTGGAATTTGCTATTTCTCTAGCTATGCCATTGATTGATTTGCCTAAACCTGTCCTGGTATTTGGTATCGACTCCACTCCCCTTGCTAATGGTTATTTTACTCAGCATACCCCTGTTTTTGAACTCATTGTTGGCTCCATGCATTTGGAGCAGTGCTCTGTACTGGTAATGCAGGGATTATCGTCCGATTTGGTTTTAGGCCTTCCCTGGTTGCAGATGTATAATCCCACGTTTAACTGGAATACTGGGGATCTTACCAAATGGGGTAATGAATGCATGACGTCATGTTTTTCTGTTAATTTTATTTCTCTCCCTGAGGAGGTGAACACTCTACCTGAGTTTATTCAGGACTTCGCTGATGTTTTTTCTAAAAAGGCCTCATAGAGAATACGATTGCGCAATCGATTTGGTACCAGGAGCTAAGCTCCCTAAGGGTAGGATATTTAATCTCTCCTGTCCCGAACGTGAAGCAATGAAAGAGTATATCCAGGAATGCCTAGCCAAGGGTTACATTCGCCCCTCTACTTCTCCGGTAGGTGCTGGCTTCTTCTTCGTAGGGAAGAAGGATGGCGGTCTTAGGCCACCACCACACCATAACCACATAGTGACTGAATAATACCCCCATACTGTTACTGAATAATACCACCACACCATAACCACATAGTGACTGAATAATACCCCCATACTGTTACTGAATAATACCTCCACACCATAACCACATAGTGACTGAATAATACCCCCATACTGTTACTGAATAATACCGCCACACTATAACCACATAGTGACTGAATAATACCCCCATACTGTTACTGAATAATACCTCCACACCATAACCACATAGTGACTGAATAATACCCCCATACTGTTACTGAATAATACCACCACACCATAACCACATAGTGACTGAATAATACCCCCATACTGTTACTGAATAATACCACCACACCATGACCACATAGTACCCTTATACTGTTATTGAATAATACCCCCACACCATAACCACATAGTGACTGAATAATACCCCCATACTGATACTGAATAATACCTCCATTCTGTTACTGAATACCTCCATACTGTTACTGAATAATACCCCCATACTGTTACTGAATAATACCCCCATACTGTTACTGAGTAATACCACCACAGCATAACCACATAGTGACTGAATAATACCCCCATACTGTTACGGAATAATACCCCCACACCATAACCACATAGTGACTGAATAATACCCCCATACTGATACTGAATAATACCCCCATACTGTTACTGAATAATACCTCCACACCATAACCACATAGTGACTGAATAATACCCCCATACCATAACCACATAGTGACTGAATAATAATATCATACTGTTACTGAATAATACCCCCACACCATAACCACATAGTGACTGAATAATACCATCATACTGTTACTGAATAATACCTCCACACCAGAACCACATAGTGACTGAATAATACCCCCATGCTGATACTGAATAACACCGCCACACCATAACCACATAGTGACTGAATAATACCCCCATACTGATACTGAATAATACCTCCATACTGTTACTGAATACCTCCATACTGTTACTGAATAATACCCCCATACAGTTACTGAATAATACCTCCACACCATAACCACATAGTGACTGAATAATACCCCCATACTGTTACTGAATAATACCACCACACCATAACCACATAGTGACTGAATAATACCCCCATACTGATACTGAATAATACCACCACACCATAACCACATAGTGACTGAATAATACCCCCATACTGATACTGAATAACACCGCCACACCATAACCACATAGTGACTGAATAATACCCCCATACTGATACTGAATAATACCTCCATACTGTTACTGAATACCTCCATACTGTTACTGAATAATACCCCCATACAGTTACTAAATAATACCTCCACACCATAACCACATAGTGACTGAATAATACCCCCATACTGTTACTGAATAATACCACCACACCATAACCACATAGTGACTGAATAATACCCCCATACTGATACTGAATAATACCACCACACCATAACCACATAGTGACTGAATAATACCCCCATACTGATACTGAATAACACCGCCACACCATAACCACATAGTGACTGAATAATACCCCCATACTGTTACTGAATAATACCACCACACCATAACCACATAGTGACTGAATAATACCCCCATACTGATACTGAATAATACCACCACACCATAACCACATAGTGACTGAATAATACCCCCATACTATTACTGAATAATACCAACACACCATAACCACATAGTGACTGAATAATACCCCCATACTAATACTGAATAACACCGCCACACCATAACCACATAGTGACTGAATAATACCCCCATACTGTTACTGAATAATACCGCCACACCATAACCACATAGTGACTGAATAATACCCCCATACTGTTACTGAATAATACCCCCACACCATAACCACATAGTGACTGAATAATACCCCCATACTTATACCGAATAATACCTCCATACTGTTACTGAATACCTCCATACTGTTACTGAATGATACCCCCATACTGTTACTGAATAATACCCCCATACTGTTACTGAGTAATACCACCACAGCATAACCACATAGTGACTGAATAATACCCCCATACTGTTACTGAATAATACCCCCACACCATAACCACATAGTGACTGAATAATACCCCCATACTGATACTGAATAATACCCCCATACTGTTACTGAATAATACCTCCACACCATAACCACATAGTGACTGAATAATACCCCCATACTGTTACTGAATAATACCACCACACCATAACCACATAGAGACTGAATAATACCCCCATACTGTTACTGAATAATACCACCACACCATAACCACATAGTGACTGAATAATACCCCCATACTGTTACTGAATAATACCAACACACCATAACCACATAGTGACTGAATAATACCCCCATACTGATACTGAATAACACCGCCACACCATAACCACATAGTGACTGAATAATACCCCCATACTGTTACTGAATAATACCGCCACACCATAACCACATAGTGACTGAATAATACCCCCATACTGTTACTGAATAATACCACCACACCATAACCACATAGTGACTGAATAATACCCCCGTACTGATACTGAATAATACCACCACACCATAACCACATAGTGACTGAATAATACCCCCATACTGTTACTGAATAATACCACCACACCATAACCACATAGTGACTGAATAATACCATCACACTGTTACTGAATAATACCTCCACACCAGAACCACATAGTGACTGAATAATACCCCCATACAGTTACTGAATAATACCACCACACCATGACCACATAGTGACTAAATAATACCCCCATACTGTTACTGAATAACACCGCCACACAATAACCACATAGTGACTGAATAATACCCCCATACTGATACTCAATAATACCCCCACACCATAACCACATAGTGACTGAATAATACCCCCATACTGTTACTGAGTAATACCACCACAGCATAACCACATAGTGACTGAATAATACCCCCATACTGTTACTGAATAATACCCCCACACCATAACCACATAGTGACTGAATAATACCCCCATACTGATACTGAATAATACCCCCTTACTGTTACTGAATAATACCTCCACACCATAACCACATAGTGACTGAATAATACCCCCATACTGTTACTGAATAATACCACCACACCATAACCACATAGAGACTGAATAATACCCCCATACTGTTACTGAATAATACCACCACACCATAACCACATAGTGACTGAATAATACCCCCATACTGTTACTGAATAATACCAACACACCATAACCACATAGTGACTGAATAATACCCCCATACTGATACTGAATAACACCGCCACACCATAACCACATAGTGACTGAATAATACCCCCATACTGTTACTGAATAATACCGCCACACCATAACCACATAGTGACTGAATAATACCCCCATACTGTTACTGAATAATACCACCACACCATAACCACATAGTGACTGAATAATACCCCCGTACTGATACTGAATAATACCACCACACCATAACCACATAGTGACTGAATAATACCCCCATACTGTTACTGAATAATACCACCACACCATAACCACATAGTGACTGAATAATACCATCACACTGTTACTGAATAATACCTCCACACCAGAACCACATAGTGACTGAATAATACCCCCATACAGTTACTGAATAATACCACCACACCATGACCACATAGTGACTAAATAATACCCCCATACTGTAACTGAATAACACCGCCACACAATAACCACATAGTGACTGAATAATACCCCCATACTGATACTCAATAATACCCCCACACCATAACCACATAGTGACTGAATAATACCCCCATAATGTTACTGAATAATACCACCACACCATAACCACATAGTGACTGAATAATACCCCCATACTGATACTGAATAATACCACCACACCATAACCACATAGTGACTGAATAATACCCCCATACTGTTACTGAATAATACCACCACACCATAACCACATAGTGACTGAATAATACCCCCATACTGATACTGAATAATACCACCACACCATAACCACATAGTGACTGAATAATACCCCCATACTGTTACTGAATAATACCGCCACACCATAACCACATAGTGACTGAATAATACCCCCATACTGTTACTGAATAATACCACCACACCATAACCACATAGTGACTGAATAATACCCCCGTACTGATACTGAATAATACCACCACACCATAACCACATAGTGACTGAATAATACCCCCATGCTGTAACTGAATAATACCCCCACACCATAACCACATAGTGACTGAATAATACCCCCATACTGATACTGAATAATACCTCCATACTGTTACTGAATACCTCCATACTGTTACTGAATAATACCCCCATACTGTTACTGAATAATACCTCCACACCATAACCACATAGTGACTGAATAATACCCCCATACTGTTACTGAATAATACCCCCACACCATAACCACATAGTGACTGAATAATAATATCATACTGTTACTGAATAATACCCCCACACCATAACCACATAGTGACTGAATAATACCGCCATACTGATACTGAATAACACCGCCACACCATAACCACATAGTGACTGAATAATACCCCCATACTGTTACTGAATAATACCACCACACCATAACCACATAGTGACTGAATAATACCACCATACTGTTACTGAATAATACCACCACACCATAACCACATAGTGACTGAATAATACCCCCGTACTGATACTGAATAACACTGCCACACCATAACCACATAGTGACTGAATAATACCCCCATACTGTTACTGAATAATACCGCCACACCATAACCACATAGTGACTGAATAATAGCCCCATACTGTTACTGAATAATACCACCACACCATAACCACATAGTGACTGAATAATACCCCCGTACTGATACTGAATAATACCACCACACCATAACCACATAGTGACTGAATAATACCCCCATGCTGTTACTGAATAATACCCCCACACCATAACCACATAGTGACTGAATAATACCCCCATACTGATACTGAATAATACCTCCATACTGTTACTGAATAATACCTCCATACTGTTACTGAATAATACCTCCATACTGTTACTGAATAATACCCCCATACTGTTACTGAATAATACCCCCATACTGTTACTGAATAATACCCCATACTGTTACTGAATAATACCCCCATACTGTTACTGAATACCCCCATACTGTTACTGAATAATACCCCCATACTGTTACTGAATAATACCTCCACACCATAACCACATAGTGACTGAATAATACCCCCATACTGTTACTGAATAATACCCCCACACCATAACCACATAGTGACTGAATAATAATATCATACTGTTACTGAATAATACCCCCACACCATAACCACATAGTGACTGAATAATACCCCCGTACTGTTACTGAATAATACCATCACACTGTTACTGAATAATACCTCCACACCAGAACCACATAGTGACTGAATAATACCCCCATACAGTTACTGAATAATACCACCACACCATAACCACATAGTGACTGAATAATACCCCCATACTGTTACTGAATAATACCACCACACCATGACCACATAGTGACTGAATAATACCCCCATACTGTTACTGAATAATACCACCACACCATGACCACATAGTGACTGAATAATACCCCCATACAGTTACTGAATAATACCACCACACCATAACCACATAGTGACTGAATAATACCCCCATACTGTTACTGAATAATACCTCCACACCATAACCACATAGTGACTGAATAATACCCCCATACTGATACTGAATATGATAGGATTAGATAGAGTAGCTCAGCAGACAGTATCACACATAATGGGATTAGATACAGTGGCTCAGCAGACAGTATCACACATGATATGATTAGATACAGTGGCTCAGCAGACAGTATGACACATGATAGGATTAGATACTGTGGCCCAGCAGACAGTATCACACATGATAGGATTAGATACAATGGCTCAGCAGACAGTATTACACATAATAGGATTAGAGATAGGGCCCAGCAGACAGTATCACACATGATGGGATTAGATATAAGGCCCAGCAGAGTTTCACACATGATGGGATTAGATGCACAGCTCAGCAGACAGTATTACACATGATAGGATTAGATACAAAGGCTCAGCTGACAGTATCACACATGATAGGTTTAGATACAGTGGCTCAGCAGACAGTATCACACATAATGGGATTAGATACAGTGGCTCAGCAGACAGTATCACACATGATATGATTAGATACAGTGGCTCAGCAGACAGTATGACACATGATAGGATTAGATACTGTGGCCCAGCAGACAGTATCACACATGATAGGATTAGATACAATGGCTCAGCAGACAGTATTACACATAATAGGATTAGAGATAGGGCCCAGCAGACAGTATCACACATGATGGGATTAGATATAAGGCCCAGCAGAGTTTCACACATGTTGGGATTAGATACACAGCTCAGCAGACAGTATCACACATGATGAGATTAGATACAGTAGCTGAGCAGACAGTATCACACATGATAGGATTAGATACACAGCTCAGCAGACAGTATCGCACATGATAGGATTAGATACAGTGGCTCAGCTGACAGTATCACACATGATAGGATTAGACACAGTGGCTCAGCAGACAGTATCACACATGATAGGATTAGATAGAGTAGTTTAGCAGACAGTATCACACATAATGGGATTAGATACAGTGGCTCAGCAGACAGTATCACACATGATAGGATTAGATACAGTGGCTCAGCAGACAGTATCACACATGATAGGATTAGATACTGTGGCCCAGCAGACAGTATCACACATGATAGGATTAGATACAATGGCTCAGCAGACAGTATTACACATAATAGGATTAGAGTATGTTCACACGAGGGCGTCCGTAACGGCTGAAATTACGGGGATGTTTCAGCCTGAAAACATCCCCATAATTTCAGCCGTACCGGCATGTGCAGGCGCTTGAACGCCGCGTCAATTATGGCCGTAATTAGCGCTGCTATTCATTGGAGTCAATGAATAGCGGCTCCAATTACGGCCAAAGAAGTGACAGGTCACTTCTTCTACGCGGGCGTCTATTTACGCGCCGTCATTTGACAGCGGCGCGTAAATATACGCCTCGTGTGAACAGACAAACGTCTGCCCATTGCTTTCAATGGGCAGATGTTTGTCAGCGCTATTGAGGCGCTATTTTCGGGCGTAATTCGGGGCAAAAACGCCCGATTTACGTCCGTAAATAGGCCGTGTGAACATACCCTTAGAGATAGGGCCCAGCAGACAGTATCACACATGATGGTATTAGATACAGTGGCTCAGCAGACAGTATCACACATGATAGGATTAGATACAGCAGCTCAGCAGACAGTATCACACATGATAGAATTAGATACAGCGGCTCAGCAGACAGTATCACACATGATAGGATAAGGGTATGTGCACACGGTAGCAGGCTTTTACGTCTGAAATGACAGACTGTTTTCAAGGAGAAAACAGCTGCCTCGTTTCAGCCATAATTGCTCCTCCTCGCATTTTGCGAGGCTTCTCTGACAGCCGTAAATTTTGAGCTGTGCTTCATTAACTTCAATGAAGAACGGCTCAAATTACATCTGAAAGAAGTGTCCTGCACTTCTTTTGACGAGGCTGTATTTTTACGCGTCGTCGTTTGACAGCTGTCAAACGATGACGCGTAAATGACAGGTTGTCTGCACAGTACGTCGACAAACCCATTCAAATGAATGGGCAGATGTTTGCCGACGTATTGTAGCCCTATTTTCAGACGTAAAACGAGGCATAATACGCCTCGTTAACGTCTGAAAATAGGTCGTGTGAACCCAGCCTTAGATACTGTGGCTGAGAAGACAGTATCACACATGATAGGATTAGATACAGTGGCTCAACAGACAATATCACACATGATTGGATTAGATACATGGCCCTGCACGCTGACATTGCGGCTCCAGCGCTGGACCCAGGAAAGGTAAGAATAATAATTGTTTTGCTTTTTTATGTGTTACTAATTATTTTTGTGTATTTGTGTTTTTTTACAAGTTCGGTTTTTGGACTACGTCGGATTCGAGGACAACTTCAATGACAGCCTTTTTTTTTTCTCAATAAAATGGTTAATGGGGGTTGTGTTTTTTTGTTTCAATAAAATATTTTTTCTATGTGCTTGTACTTTTTTAAACTTTATTATTACCGCCTTAGTAATGGCCGCTGGATGATTGACAACCTCCATTACTAAGGCGGGGCTTAATGTTAGCAGGTGCAGAGGCTAACACTAACCCCCATTATTAGCCCGGTACCCACCGCCACCAGGGGAGCTGGGAAGAGCCGGGTACGAACCAGTACCCGACAATCTGCAGTGACGGTCAGACACCGGGGCGGCCGCAGGATGGTAGTATTAGGCTGGGGAAGGCCAAAAACAGTGGCCCCTACCACCCTGGTAATGCTGCCTGCCGCTGCTGTGTTGCATTTGGCTGGTTATGAAAATTAGGGGGGACCCCACATCGTTCTTTCCAATTATTTTGTATTTTTTTTTTTTTAAATGACATGGGGTCCCCCCCATTTTTCATAACCAGCTAGATACAATAAAGCAGCAGCAACCTAGCATTACCAGGGTAATAAGGCCACTGTATAAGGCCTTCCCCAGCCTGTGGCCGCCCCATTGCCCGACCATCACTACAGATGGTCAAGTACTGGATCGTATCCGGATCTTCCCAGCACCCCTGGTGGCGGTGGGTACCGGGGTAATAAAGGGGGTTAGTGTTAGCCTCTGCACCGGCTAACACTAAGGGCCGCCTTAGCAATGGACGCGGTCATTCAGCCGGCGGCCATTACGAAGGCGGTAGTAATAAAGTTTAAAAAAAAACACAAAGACATAGAAAAAATATTTTATTGAAATAAAAATAAATCACACAACAATCATTAACCTTTTTTTTGATAATAAAAAAAGCCGTCATCGAAGTAGTCCTGGAATCTAAAATCTTGTGTAAGAAAACACACAAAAAATGATTAGTAACACATGTGTTAGGCTTAGATACAGGGCCCATGTGTGATACTGTCTGTGGGATCCTGTATCAAAGCCTACCACAAGGTAGGCTTAGATACAGGGTCAAGCAGACAGTAATCTTATACAGTAATACAGGGCCCATCAGACAGGATCACACATGGGCCATGTATCTAAGCCTACAATGTGATTGGCTTAGATACAGAGCCCAGCAGACAGCATCACACAATCTGTGATCCTGTCTCATGGGCCCTCTAAGCCTGCTACATCGTAGGCTTAAAGGACTTGTCCAGTCCCTAAACATTGATGGCCATCAATAGCTGATGTGTCAGGGTTTGTCTCCCGGGACCCGCCAATCAGCTGTTTTGAAGGGGCCGCAGCACTCGTACGAGAGCTGCTTCCCCTTCATTTCCCTTACTAGCTCACACTGTGAATCGCCGACACAGATTCACTGTGTGACCTGAATCAAGTGACCGTAATGAAGGGGAAGCAGCTCTCGTACGAACACTGCGGCCCCTTCAAAACAGTTGATTGGCGGATCCCGGGTGTCGGACCCCGCCAATCAGCTTCAGCAGACAGGGATATTAATCTTACCCTCCTCTTCAGCCGCAGCGGAAGCTCTGTCCTAACTCTATCCAGGATCACGATGTTGTGCGCGGCGCATAGCGCTGTGACGTCAGGACCTCCACTGCGCTCCGGAACCAAGAGGGTAAGTACTGTCAATTATTATAGTAACAGGGGCCCGCGGCCCGAGTTACTATATTAACTTTTTATTGATGTGGTGCGGGGGGCTGCGGGCCCCCCTGGCTTCAGGGCCCGGTTGCAATTGCGACCCCTATAGCTACGCCACTGCCTATAATGTTGCAACATACACTTCGCACAATACTGCTACACAGTCTACACACACAATACCAGTATATACACTATATACTCTACACATCAGTTTTCCCACTATTTACACAAAAGCACAGCAAAAACATGACCTGCCTAGGTAGAGTCGTGTGTTAACCTTAGACCATACTATCCCCCCCACCCCCACTTAGTAAAGACACATGACACCGAGGTTGGATGTGAAATGGCCACAGCAGCCGTTTATTAATTTCACAGTTTTATAAAAACAATTTAAATCCGAAACATTCGGATAACTAGTTAGGAATCCACCAGAGAATTCCTCCTAATAATTCACATGACCCAACATGGGTCAGAATCATAAATAACAATTAAACGTTAACATTAACCCGAGCAGAGGAAGTCCTTGAAGCCCCTTCAGATGTTCCTTTTAAGAACACACCGAATTAGCCATCTGCAAACCACCAATTACCTCCAGCCGTAAACCAGCTCGGAAGCACCGTTCACCTCTGCAGATGGCTCCAACCACTAGAAGTCCACTTCAAGGGGATAACACCCGATGAAGCCCTCAAGTGATATACCGACCACTAGAAGTCCACTTCAAAGGGATAACACCCGATGAAGCCTTCAAGTGATATACCTTCTACCAGAAGACCACTTCAAAGGGATAACACCCGATGAAGTCTTCAACCATGTACCTTTTTTGGGGGACGCATACCCCCGATGCGCCCCCCCCACCATTTTGTACTGACTGGCCTCAAGGACTCCCCCCGCCAGCTGCCATGACAACAGAACCTACTCCGGAAAAAAGAAAAACATGTTAAATAAGCACACAAATAAAACACAACGCTCATAGACGGACGTACATAAGACCTAAGGAGTAACAAACCAAGGGTGGGAGGGTGGGAGCTTACTTGTTCTATGTTACTCCTCCCGCTGCTTCCGGCTCAATGCCGAGAAACAGCGGGAAGCGCAGTAACGGCCCCCCCCCCGTCCCCCTCAACTCCTCCCCGTCCCTCCTTCAGCTCCTTCCAACTCTCCCTCACCTAATTAACCCTTTCCCTACCAGGACGGTCATGTCGGCTTCCCTTAACCCTGCGGCTGCGTCCAGCCTCTTCTTGACCTGCCTAGGTAGAGTCGTGTGTTAACCTTAGACCATACTATCCCCCCCACCCCCACTTAGTAAAGACACATGACACCGAGGTTGGATGTGAAATGGCCACAGCAGCCGTTTATTAATTTCACAGTTTTATAAAAACAATTTAAATCCGAAACATTCGGATAACTAGTTAGGAATCCACCAGAGAATTCCTCCTAATAATTCACATGACCCAACATGGGTCAGAATCATAAATAACAATTAAACGTTAACATTAACCCGAGCAGAGGAAGTCCTTGAAGCCCCTTCAGATGTTCCTTTTAAGAACACACCGAATTAGCCATCTGCAAACCACCAATTACCTCCAGCCGTAAACCAGCTCGGAAGCACCGTTCACCTCTGCAGATGGCTCCAACCACTAGAAGTCCACTTCAAGGGGATAACACCCGATGAAGCCCTCAAGTGATATACCGACCACTAGAAGTCCACTTCAAAGGGATAACACCCGATGAAGCCTTCAAGTGATATACCTTCTACCAGAAGACCACTTCAAAGGGATAACACCCGATGAAGTCTTCAACCATGTACCTTTTTTGGGGGACGCATACCCCCGATGCGACCCCCCCACCATTTTGTACTGACTGGCCTCAAGGACTCCCCCCGCCAGCTGACATTGACAACATAACCTACTCCGGAAAAAAGAAAAACATGTTAAATAAGCACACAAATAAAACACAACGCTCATAGACGGACGTACATAAGACCTAAGGAGTAACAAACCAAGGGTGGGAGGGTGGGAGCTTACTTGTTCTATGTTACTCCTCCCGCTGCTTCCGGCTCAATGCCGAGAAACAGCGGGAAGCGCAGTAACGCCCCCCCCCCGTCCCCCTCAACTCCTCCCCGTCCCTCCTTCAGCTCCTTCCAACTCTCCCTCACCTAATTAACCCTTTCCCTACCAGGACGGTCATGTCGGCTTCCCTTAACCCTGCGGCTGCGTCCAGCCTCTTCTTGACCTGCCTAGGTAGAGTCGTGTGTTAACCTTAGACCATACTATCCCCCCCACCCCCACTTAGTAAAGACACATGACACCGAGGTTGGATGTGAAATGGCCACAGCAGCCGTTTATTAATTTCACAGTTTTATAAAAACAATTTAAATCCGAAACATTCGGATAACTAGTTAGGAATCCACCAGAGAATTCCTCCTAATAATTCACATGACCCAACATGGGTCAGAATCATAAATAACAATTAAACGTTAACATTAACCCGAGCAGAGGAAGTCCTTGAAGCCCCTTCAGATGTTCCTTTTAAGAACATACCGAATTAGCCATCTGCAAACCACCAATTACCTCCAGCCGTAAACCAGCTCGGAAGCACCGTTCACCTCTGCAGATGGCTCCAACCACTAGAAGTCCACTTCAAGGGGATAACACCCGATGAAGCCCTCAAGTGATATACCGACCACTAGAAGTCCACTTCAAAGGGATAACACCCGATGAAGCCTTCAAGTGATATACCTTCTACCAGAAGACCACTTCAAAGGGATAACACCCGATGAAGTCTTCAACCATGTACCTTTTTTGGGGGACGCATACCCCCGATGCGACCCCCCCACCATTTTGTACTGACTGGCCTCAAGGACTCCCCCCGCCACAGCGAAACAGGCCTTGACCACCTTAAGCCTGTGAGTTCCTCCACACCACCACCGCCCTTTCTATGCCTTCTGCTATCGCCAAGCTCCAAAGATCAATGCCAACCTCGGTGAGATGAACCCCGTCACTTCTCCAGAAATTCCCCACTCCTGACTCCAAATCCCTATGCCTTACGCAAATACCCCCGTTCTTTGCCACAAAACGGGACACCGCCCGGTTAACCTTTATGCGAGCCTTATTGACTCTCTCCACCGATCTAGCTAACCGCCAATGCTTTCTTGGGACTATGTCCGACCACACTACCACCAACTTGGGATAAGATACCCACAAACACAACATATCATGTTTGATATCCCGCACCAACTCACGAAAAGGGCGGACTCCTAAGTCATTCCCCCCCACGTGCAACACTAAAACCTCCGGAACCCTATCAAGCCGCGCATATGTCTGTAATTCCGCCAACACCCTGTTCCACGACATACCTCTAAAACCCAGCCAATGCACAACCGCATCCTGTCGCGGAATGCGCAACTGGCGACCATCCGGGCGGACGTCCGCCCTCAAAGCCCCCCAGTGCACGTACGAATGACCCATCAACCACACCAGACAAGGAGGCGAATCTGAAATGGAAAAAACAATTAGGCACCACCAATATAACATTTGTAAAGCGTAAACAACCCCAATCATAACATATGGGGCCGGACGTAGGACTTAAACCTTTTAGACTCCCAACGACCAATACGCCTCACCCCTTCATCATCCAACCCCCAGCGCCCCGCTTCCGTTGCTGCGCCAATCCTGAAGGAATGAGATGAATATGAGCCTGCCGCAACACCAACCGCCGTCAAACATTTTTTAAATACAGCTCCAAACTGAAACCTGGACAAAAACGACCCGTCCACATGACGTAACAAAGGCAAATCTGGAGACCCCCCGTTTTGCGTAAAACCCCGCATGCACTCTACAGGGCACATGACCGACCCCGGGAGAGCGAACAAAACTATCAGTTTTCCCGTCCCTACTTGGTCAGTTTTTGATCGACGCAACCATACCTCTAGCCGATCTGCAAATAGGCTCACCTCCCCAGATCTCAGCCCCCCTGCCCGTTTTGTACTTGGCGACACCAACTCACCTATTCTAAATGCTCCAAAAAACGCTAACGAAAAAGCCAATCGAAACAAATCCATTTCATCTGAAGAACGACATACCGATGCTAATGAACCGCCCAACGAGTTAAGCAAAGCAAACGACACCGGCCTTCTACTATCCGCCTCCACCCTACCTCGACGCAACCCCTTCAAAGCCTGCGATACCAGAAATTCCTTCGATACATCCCGAAAGCCCCGCAGCTTAAACCCAAACGCCACCGCAGATATGAACCGGTTCACCTTCGCTACTGAAAACCCCGACTCCCAGGCGTCCCCTAACCAGTACAAAAGTGCCACCAACCTGTCTCTATCCGTATTGACGTCACCCAACTCTCTTACCCACTCCTCCCACTGCCTCCAACAAGCAGCATACGCACTCCAAGTCGGGCGCGCCAAAGACCTTTTTAACAGCTGCTCTACGGGACCGATACCAGATCCCAAAGATGCTCCGGACACGCCAACCCGAGACGTTCCGCTCCCGGTGCCAATTGCCGAAACCGGTCCCACTGCAAGCGAGAAAGAGCATCAGCGATACAATTCTGAACACCCGGGACATGCACCGCCACCACCCACGCGTTCAATGACAAACACACCAACACTAAATGTCGCAACAATTGAACTACCGGAGGAGAGGACGCCGTGATGTTATTAATGGCAAGCACCACCCCCATGTTGTCGCAGTAAAAACGGACCTTCTTATTCCTGAGCCTGTCCCCCCAAATGGTAGCCGCCACCACGATGGGAAACAGCTCGAGCAGGGCCAGATTCCGCGTGAGTCCACTGGACACCCAGCTAGCCGGACATTGACCCGCGCACCACGGACCTCCCCCGTAAGCTCCACAACCACCCACCCCAGCCGCATCCGTAAAAATATTCAAATCACTCGTATCCTGCGCAGGAGCCATCCATAGCGAGCGACCATTGTACTGGCCCAAGAAGTCATCCCAAACCTGAAGATCAGCCCGGTGCTCCTCCTTGAGCCGCACAAAATGATGCGGCACGCGCACTCCCGCCGTTGCCGCCGCCAACCTCCTACCAAACACCCTCCCCATCGGCATAATCCGGCAGGCGAAATTCAACTTCCCCAGCAGCGACTGAAGCTCCCTCAGCGTCATTTTCTTCATTCTACAAGCCCGTCGAACCTCCAGCCTCAAAGCACCCAACTTATCCGCCGGGAGCCGACACTCCATTGCCACCGAGTCAATTTCGATTCCCAAGAAACAAATCGTCGCTACCGGGCCCTCCGTTTTTTCCGGCGCCAAAGGGATCCCAAAATCCCTCGCCACCTTCTGTAGTGCATGAAGCAAATTACCGCAAACCGGCGAACCCCCCGGGCCAACGCACAAAAAATCATCTAAGTAATGGATCAACGAATCGACCCCGGATACTCCCCTCGTTACCCACTCCACGAAGCTACTAAACGCCTCGAAGTATGCACAAGAAAGAGAACACCCCATCGGAAGGCACCGATCCACGTAAAAGGCCCCATTCCAAAAACAACCCAACAGCCGTTGGCTTTCTGGATGGACCGGCAACAACCTGAACGCCGCCTCGATGTCGGTTTTTGCTAGCAGCGCCCCCGGACCCGCAGCCCGCACTAACCCCACCGCCTTATCGAATGAGGTATAAACTACGGAACACAACTCGTGATCAATCCCGTCATTTACCGACGAACCTTTGGGATACGATAAATGTTGAATCAAACGAAACTTTCCGGGCTCGCGTTTAGGGACAATACCCAAAGGGGACACAACTAAATCTTTTACCGGCGACTCAACAAATGGCCCCGACATGCGCCCCAACGAAACTTCTTTTAACAACTTTTCCGACACGACTTCCGCATGCAAGTAAGCCGATTTTAAATTCCTCCGCGTAACCGGAACCTCATAAGGAGGCGGAGGAATAACAAAACCAACACGAAACCCTTCATAAAGCAACTTAGCTGCCGCCCTATCCGGATACTCACTTAGATAAGGGGCCATCCTTTCCACCCTCACCGGCGACACCCCCTTGACCAGCCCCGTGCTGGTTCCCTGACCTCTTTTTTCGCAGACATTTTGCCGCCCCGTGTGATGCACCATTACACTCGGAGCACACGTGCTTGAACTTGCACGTGGCCCCGAACTTGCACTGACCTTCATTGAATTGCCAGCAAAACCCCGCCTTTCCCCCGCCGCTTTGTCCACTCTGACTAGACTGGCCTCCCTGGCCACCGCTCCCGGGAAAGGGCTGCCTAACCGGAGCCGTAACCCGTAACCAGAGAGCAATATCCTTCTGGTCCCACCGAATCGCCGGCCGAACCGCCTTCCGCTGACGGAATTGCTCATCATATCGCAGCCACGCCTGACCCCCATACGCCCTATGAGCCTCCCCAATGGCATCAAAATAACAAAACAACGCCGAACAATTTTCCGGCGCCTTTTCCCCTATCACACTAGCCAATATGGCGAACGCCTGCGACCAATTAACGAACGTCTGCGGGATAAGCCTATACCGCCGCCGTTCCTCCTCGTCCTTTTTACTCTCATCCCGCTTGCTCTTATCCAAATTAAATTTAGCCAGCGGCAAGAGAGAAAAAATTTCAACATATTCGTCTTTCCAGATCCGATCACGCACCTCCTGCTTTAAATGCGCCCCCAACGGACCCTCAAAACAAACATACACCTCCCCCCGAGCACGATCGTCCATACGCACTCGATCGCCGTCCTTCTGTGCCTCGGTCTGTACCGACACCGCGACCGCCTCTCTAACCGCCACCACAGGACGCGCCTGTAACGATCCCACGTCCCTGGGGCCTTCCCAAACTACCGCAGGAGACACTTCCGTTACTACCGGCGCCGCGGCCCTATCCAGGCGCCCCACCAGCTCCCGTAAGCAACCCACTAAGTCTGCCAAACCCGCTCCGTCGCGTCCGCCCGCGCCACTACCGGCCCCCGATGCAATGCTAGCAGTCCCCCCGCCGACACCCGACATAAAAATCGCTGGATAAGACAATGATGGAGTTATACACTCACCGGGCTGCACAGGCGCTGTGTTCCCGTCAGCCGGACCATCCTGACCTCGACGATACACGTCCAGTTCACCTTCCTCCAGTTCTTCTCTCGCCGACGACTGTCCCTCCCAACGACATCTTCGGAACGGGGATGAGGACACGCTGACCGATGGGCCGGCAACCTGCCGCCCGACCGCCGGGACCCAGACTTCCGACCGGACCTGTTGCCTCGACGTCGCTGCAGATCTAGGCGTCCGTCTAGACGATCCTGACGAAGCCTGCCCCCTGGCCGGAACATCACCATGCGGGGCGGCCGTACCTTGTCCTCCAAATCTTCCATCTGATGGGGGAGGGGTGACAGGGAGCCCAGCCTGCGACTCCCTGCTTACCGCCGGACCCCGTCGCGGCCTGGGATTCCTGCCAGGACGCAGGGCCTGGGAAGGGGCGGTCCTCCCAGCTGCCAGGGGTGGACGCCAGTCATTTGCATTTGCATCCTGTCAAGGGTAAGAGACATGTGCACATTTGCACAGTTCATAATTATGCATTTTTGATCTTCGGTCACTCGCTGCATGTGTTCTTTTTGTAACTGTGATTCATTACTGCTTGAGACATACTGTGCAGATTAATTACCAACATCTATATACCTTTGTTGCATTCGTCTCCCAGCACCTACCAAGTGTCCCATGATTAGCTGTTTGTACACCACTATGACTGTTATTTAACACAGGTGTGCTCAGTTTGTCTGCACAGCGTTGTTCTGTGAGATATTTGTTCTGGCTGTCCATTGTTTCCTGTGGTTCACATCTCTACTAATTTTATACATGTGATTATTTGTATTTTTAATTAGTCTCAATAAACTTTCATATCTTTTAACCCAATTCTCGTGTGTCAGACTCCTAGTTATAGGTTTTGTTGTATATCCAGTGGGTCCACCGGTACCACCATGCTTAGTTTGGGCCTGAGGCTCGGTTCCCGACAGTGTCCGCACATTATTGTGATGGGCTATTAACCATGAATTCTCTAGGGAACCGTTTGGTGTCCTCCATTTAGGTACAGTACTCCCAGCTGCCTGGCCTGCAGCGTCCGGGATCGGGCTCCCTCTGCGACGCCGTGTCCGCGGGACTACCTCCGGACTGAGGCGCTCTGGAGGTCGGGACCGCCGAGAGGGACGGGTCGACCCAGCCTGCGTCGCCGTCACCCCTGGCACCGCTCTCTGCCTGCCCAGCGCAGGAGCGGTTGTTGCCGACTCCCCCCCCGCCGCCATAGCCATGCTCGTAAGGGGGCCGGGGGAGGGGAGCCTGTCCTTTTCAACAGACCCCGAACGCCGTGCCCGACGTGGCGAAACGGCGTCCGGGATCCTCGTTATTGCAGCCACGGTCTCCTCTAGCCATCCGGGACCGTGGTGCACAGCAGCGGCACGCAGCCGCTCTAACATGAGGGCTTCTGCCATCTCTAAAAGCACGGGCAACGGGGAGCTTACTTGTTCTATGTTACTCCTCCCGCTGCTTCCGGCTCAATGTCGAGAAACAGCGGGAAGCGCAGTAACGGCCCCCCCCCGTCCCCCTTAACTCCTCCCCGTCCCTCCTTCAGCTCCTTCCAACTCTCCCTCACCTAATTAACCCTTTCCCTACCAGGACGGTCATGTCGGCTTCCCTTAACCCTGCGGCTGCGTCCAGCCTCTTCTGTTTCAAAATTATTGCTGCAAAACTACAATGTGTGAATGTCCTTACAGTATCATATGGACACAAGTATCATATATATCCAAGTACACCCAGATTATATATATATAAATATATATATATATATATATATATATATACACACACACTCATTTACACACTCATACACACACTTACCTTCTATGTAGGATCTCTATTGCAGACAGTCTCATATATAGACGAGAATCATATATATATATATACACACACACACACACACACATTTACACACACACACATTTACACACACACACACACACACACACACACACAAACATTTACACACTCATACACACACTCTTGAAGCAGCAGGGGCTTTACAACATGCCCCATCCCAGGACAGCAGATATAACAGGCTGCAGAAGTAGCTGGTTTGTTAGAAGAATAGGGGGACACAGCACACGAGAGGAGGGGGGCAGAGGAGAGGGAAGCAAGGGGACACAGGAGAGTGACACAGGAGAGGAGGAGGGCACAGGAGAGGGAAGCAAGGGGACACAGGGGAGGACTAGACACGGAGCTTCCTCTCTGCAGACGCTGAGGCTGTGAACTCTCCCCTCCCCCTCTTCTCTGCCCCGACTGCTTCAGACGAAAGGGAGAGAGAGGGAGAGGACGTAGCTTGTATTCACAGCAGTCCATCGCTCACCTCATGCATCTCGTAACTTGCTTGAGGAGAGGACAGCTCCTCCTGCAGACCTGCTCCTCTCTGGTGGCACGTGCTGCATACAGCGTCAGAGAGGAGCAGGAGTGTTCTCACAGACGGCCACGTCTGCTAAGTTAAATAATCCCCTTCCCCCGGTCCAGTCCGTCTTTGGCTCAAAATGCCGCCCCCCACTTTTAGCTAGGCTGCGCCGCCTGAGGCTGTCGGCTCACCTTGCCTCATGGTAGGTGCGGCACTGTGTGTAATGCTCCCGCGGTCTTCCAGAATTTCATAAATGAGATTTTAAGAGACTACCTGGGGTATTTCTTGTAGTGTACCTTGATGACATACTTGTGTTTTCCAAGGACTGTTCCTCCCACATTGAGCATGTCAGGAAGGTGCTCCAGGCCCTTCGAGAAAACAAACTCTTTGCTAAAACCGAAAAATGTGTGTTTGGGGTGCAGGAGATACCATTTTTGGGTCAAATCCTCACTCCTAATGAATTCCGCATGGACCCTGCCAAGGTTCAGGCTGTGGCTGAATGGGTCCAACCTGCCTCCCTGAAGGCGTTACAGTGCTTCCTGGGGTTTGCTAATTATTACAGGATATTTATTGCTAACTTCTCGGTCATCGCTAAGCCTCTTACGGATCTTACTCGCAAAGGTGCTGATCTCCTCCACTGGCCTCCGGAGGCCGTCCAGGCTTTTGAGGTCCTTAAGAAGAGCTTTATGTCGGCCCCAGTGCTGATTCAGCCTAACCAAATAGAGCCATTCATCGTGGAAGTTGACGCCTCCGAGGTGGGAGTGGGTGTTGTCTTGTCCCAGGGTACCAGGTCCCTCACCCATCTCCGTCCCTGTGCCTACTTCTCCAGGAAGTTCTCGCCCACTGAGAGTAAGTATGACATTGGCAACCGCAAACTCTTAGCCATTAAATGGGCATTTGAAGAGTGGCGCCACTTCCTGGAGGGGGCTAGGCACCATGTAACGGTCCTTACCGACCACAAGAAGCTGGTTTTCCTAGAATCTGCCCGGAGGCTAAACCCGACACAAGCTCGATGGGCGTTGTTTTTTACTAGATTCAACTTTGTGGTTACCTATAGGGCTGGGTCTAAAAATATTAAAGATGATGCTCTGTCGCGTAGCTTCATGGCCAGCCCTCCTTCGGAGGAAGATCCTGCTTGTGTTTTGCCCCCAGGTATAATCATTTCCTCTGTTGATTCTGACTTAGTCTCCGAAATTGCGGCTGTTTAAGGTTCAGCTCCCGGGAACCTTCCTGAGAACAAGCTGTTTGTTCCCCTGCAATTTCGGCTAAGGGTACTCAGGGAAAATCATGACTCTGCACTATCTGGGCATCCAGGCATCCTGGGTACCAAGCACCTCATTGCCAGAAACTATTGGTGGCCTGGGTTGCCTAAAGACGTTAAGGCATACGTCGCCGCTTGTGAAATTTGTGCTAAGTCCAACACTCCCAGGTCCCGACCAGCGGGCTTACTATGCTCTTTGCCCATTCCCCAGAGACCTTGGACCCATATCTCCATGGATTTTATCACCGATCTGCCTCCATCTCAAGGCAAGTCGGTGGTGTGGGTTGTAGTAGACCGCTTCAGTAAGATGTGCCACTTTGTGCCCCTCAAGAAACTACCCAATGCTAAGACGTTAGCTACCTTGTTTGTCAAACACATCCTGCGTCTCCATGGGGTTCCTGTCAATATTGTTTCTGACAGAGGGGTCCAATTTGTTTCATTGTTTTGGAGAGCTTTCTGTAAAAAGTTGGAGATTGATCTGTCCCTCTCCTCGGCCTTCCATCCTGAAACGAATGGCTAGAGATGAGCAAACTTATGAAAAGTTCGGTTCGGCTAGTTCGCCGAATTTCACAAAAAAGCTTGATTCGGACCGAACTAGTTCGGACCGAACCTGTAATTTCCGTGCGCCGAGCATGGTACTGTCCAGGGTGCTGATAGAGTTAATGGGCTGCACTAACTCTTTCAGCAACCTTCACAGTACATGCTCGGCGCTTGGAAAATACAATTTTAATGTAATTAAAAAAAAATAAAAATACGTTCATACTTACATTCCTACAGGAGAGGTAACAGACTGAGCTACGTAATGGTAAGAGCAGAGTTCACAGCAGCACAGAGTATTTCAGGAGAGGAGCATGCAGATTCTGTGCTGCTGTGAACTCTGCTCTTACCATTACGTAGCTCTCAGTCTGTTACCTCTCCTCCACTCCTGTCCTCAATAACACCTTCACATGATTGGCAAGTCACCACCCCGCAAAAGATCTGCACGCTCATCTCCTGAAATACTCTGTGCTGCTGTGAACTCTGCTCTTACCATTACGTGGTGACTTGCCAATCATGAAGGTGTTATAGAGGACAGGAGTGGAGGAGAGGTAACAGACTGAGAGCTACGTAATGGTAAGAGCAGAGTTCACAGCAGCACTAAATCTGCACGCTCATCTCGTGAAATACTCTGTGCTGCCTTAAACTCTGTGGACAGGTCAGGATCCTGTTTCTTTTAAATGCTGCACTGTAGCGCAGCCTTATATAGTGGATCGAGCGGGTTCCCTAGCAGCATTTAAAAGAAACAGGATCCTGACCTGTCCACAGAGTTTAAGGCAGCACAGATTATTTCAGGAGATGAGCACGGCCGGCCACGGGCAGCCGGTCGTTTTTCCGAGCCCTACTCCCATTATAAATTATAGGAGCACGGCCCGTAAAATAAAAAAATAGAACATGTTCTATCTTTTTAACGGCACGGGCACCTTCCCGTGCGAAAACGGGAAGGTACCCGTGGCTAACAGAAGTCTTAGGGCCCGCTATTTCGGGTCGTAATTACGACCCGTAATAACGGGTGTTTTTACGGTCGTGTGCATGAGGCCCCGTAATGACGGGTGGCTACATGTGTGCACCCGTCATTATGGCAGCGTTGCTAGGCGACGTCAGTAAATAGTCACTGTCCAGGGTGCTGAAAGAGTTAACTGATCGGCAGTAACTGTTTCAGCACCCTGGACAGTGACTACCGATCACAATATAGAGTAACCTGTAAAAAAAAAAGACGTTCATACTTACCGAGAACTTTCTGCTTCCTCCAGTCCGGTCTCCTGGCCGTTGCCTTGGTGACGCGTCCCTCTCGACATCCGGCCCGACATTCCTGGGTGACGTTACAGCCCATGTGACCGCTGCAGCCAATCACAGGCTGCAGAGGCCTCTACAGCCAATCACAGGCTGCAGAGGCTTCTGCAGCCAATCACAGGCTGCCGCGTCAGAAAAGAAGGTCGGACTGGAGGAAGTAGAGGGACTCGTCACCAAGACAACGACCGGGTACGTAGAAAATGCTTTTTATTTTATTTTTAATCAGCAGCCTCTTTTCTTTATCAGTGATTGATAGAGACAAGTGGCTGCCGATTTGTATAATATTTTTGACCGGGTTCGGTCAAAACGGGTTCGGCCGAACCCGGTGAAGTTCGGATTCGCTACGAACCAAACTTTTCCGGATGTTCGGACCGATACCGGGTTCGGTTGTCCCGTTTCGCTCATCTCTACTAATGGCCAAATCGAGAGGACTAATCAGTCTCTAGAACAATATTTAAGGTGTTTTATCTCTGACTGTCAATATGATTGGGTCTCCTTCATTTCCCTCGCCGAATTTTCCCTTAATAACCGGGTCTGTAACTTGTGAGGGGTCTCCCCCTTTTTCTGTAATTTTGGGTTTAATCCACGGTTCTCCTCCGTTTCACCTGGTGGTTCCAACAATCCCGAGGTAGATGTCATTCATCGGGAACTGTGCACAGTCTGGGCCCAGGTTCAGAAGAACCTAGAGGCGTTCCATAGCATACAAAAGACTCAGGCAGATAGAAGACGTTCTGCTAACCCCTTGTTTGTGGTCGGGGATCTGGTGTGGCTGTCTTCAAAAAATTTGCGCCTTAATGTTCCGTCCCAAAAATTTTCTCCCCGGTATATAGGGCCGTACAAGGTCATTGAGGTCCTTAACCCTGTCTCCTTCCGACTGGAGTTACCCCCGTTTTTTCGAATACACGATGTGTTTCATGCCTCCCTCCTGAAACGCTGCTCCCCATCCTTGGCTACCTCGAGGAAACCTCCGGTCCCTGTTCTCACCACTGAAGGGGTAGAATTCGAGGTGGCCAAGATTGTGGACAGCAGGATGGTCCAAGGCTCCCTCCAGTACCTGGTCCACTGGAGAGAATATGGGCCTGAGGAGAGCACTTGGGTACCCGCCCGGGATGTTCACGCTGGGGTATTGCTCAGGAGGTTCCATCTTCGGTTCTCCAATAAGCCAGGTCCACCTAGAAAGGGTCCAGTGGCCCCTCATAAAAGGGGGGTACTGTAAAGGATCTGCCAGACACAGCTTCTGTGTCGACGCCCGTGGTTAATCAGTCTGCACCTGCTCCTAGGTCTGATAGAGTGACTCGATCTGCTACCACTAGGGGTGGTAGGCTCAAGAGTGGGAGAACCTATCACAGCCTGGCCAGATGGTTCTAGCTCCCGCCCTCAGTCTATTTATACCTTCATTTCCTGCTTGTCTTTGCCTGTGATTCTTTCCTGTTTCCTGGCTCTGCTGCTCCTGCTATTATTATTGACCTTGCTTCATTTTGACCCTGGCTTTACTGACTACGCTCCTGCTCTGCGTTTGGTACCTCGTACACTCCTGGTTTGACTTGGCTCGTTCACTACGCCTGTTGCACACTGTCTTGCCGTGGGCCTTGTCTGTTTGTCTGTCATGCACATATTGAGCGTAGAGACCGTCGCCCAGTTGTACGCCGTCGCCTAGGACGCGCCATGCAAGTAGGCAGGGACTGAGTGGCGGGTAGATTAGGACTCACCTGTCTGTCTCCCTACCCCGTCATTACACGTGGTATCTAGGTTACATCAACACTTTCATGACGTAACTTGTGGTTCGCGCTTGGGCATTGGAGATGAAGAAGACTGGAAGAAGTCATCATGGCGTTCTGGGCCGGATGAAGAAGAAAAGAGAACGTGAACGACTCCAATCTGAGAAGAGGTCACCTGTGAGTCACTGAATTTCATTGCACTGTATTCACTTATATGGTCTGCAGAATGCCTGTGTAGGACTGATATCTGTCACAATATGGTGGGAATATTGGTCTTTGTTTTACTACACACGTTTTTAGCACACAATCTAGAGTGTTCAAATTATTTCTATATAGTTGAACGGTAGACCCCTAAGAATTATTTCCTTTGGTGGGTCCAAGGTACCTCAGTCAAACACTGAGTGTACAGATCCTTGCATTAAGATATTGTATTACTGTCTGTAGCCTTAGAGGAGAATTTATTACCCTTGCGAAGCCTCTTATCTGGCATAGAAAAGTCCCAAAAGTGCGGGAAAGTTTTTGGGCAGTTTATGCTGCGCTTGGCACTTTTTGAAAAGTGTGTAAAGCTTGGCAGAAAGGGCCGACAATTTTACTATCATTTACGCCAGTAACGGGCGTAATGTAAGGCTGGGTTCACACAACCTATTTTCAGACGTAAACGAGGCGTATTATGCCTCGTTTTACGTCTGAAAATAGGGCTGCAATACGTCGGCAAACACCTGCCCATTCATTTGAATGGGTTTGCCGACGTACTGTGCAGACAACATGTAATTTACGCGTCGTCGTTTGACAGCTGTCAAACGACGACGCGTAAATGGACTGCCTCGGCAAAGAAGTGCAGGGCACTTCTTTGCCACGTAATTTGAGCTGTTCTTCATTGAACTCAATGAAGCACAGCTCAAGATTTACGAGCGCCTCAGAGCGTCTCAGACGCCTCGTAAATTACGAGGAGGAGCATTTACGTGTAAAACGAGGCAGCTGTAAACAGTCTGTCTTTTCACACGTAAATGCCTCTCATCGTGTGAACATACCCTTAAGCAGAAATCAACATCAGCTCCGAGTTAGTGTACAATTTTACATTGAGTGTGTAACAAAAGGCCAAAGCCAGACTCCGTGTCTCCCCCACTAATCAGACTGTCTTGTTCCACAAGACATGTGTTTTGCCCACCCCCCTAAAAAAAAAAAAAAAGATATATATATCTGTGCAGCGTATCTATAAGGGTATATTCACACGCTGTGTTTTCAGGCGTATTTTGGGGCGTAAACGCCTCCAAATACGCCTGAAAAATCGGTGGCCCAGCGCCTACAAACACTGCCTATTGTATTTTAAAAAGGAAAAAGAAGGAGCATGTCACTTCTTGAGCCGTTTTTGGAGATGTTTTTCATTGTGTCAATGGAAAAACAGCTTCAAAAACATCTAGAACTAAACGCCTCAAAAAAACGTTTCCAGCTTCAAAAACGTCTGTAAATCAAAGGCTGTGTTCTCTGAAAACAGCTCTGTAATCTTCAGCCATTTTTGACTTTGCGTGTGAACCCTAAGACTATGTCACCTGAGAGCTCTGCTACTTGATAGGAGACAGCGGCTCAGCAGACGGTATCACATATAATATGCTGAGATACAACGGCTTAGCAGACAGTATCACATATAATATGCTGAGATACAAAGGCTTAGCAGACAGTATCATACATGCTAGGCCCAATTAGAAGGTTAATTGGGAAAACATTTCTTATGGTGTTTTTCGAAAAAAGTCACTTGAACTGGTATCATTTAAACAGTTAACCGATGAATGGCGCTGTTTATGTGGAATTTACCCTGCGGCCTAATGTACCATATAATGTATTAATTTTTTTTATTTTTTAAAACCTGTAATTCCGCCATTTCTGTTTTGATTTTACAGTGTTCATGGGGTGGCATGAATTGCATGATATCTTGATTCTGTGGGTCGTTACGATTATGGCGATACCAAATTTATATAGTTTTATTTTTTACAAAATAATTTGTTTTTGTGACGCTGCATTCGAAGATGAACTGCATAGTTTTTCAAAGCAACAGCACTTCATAGGACGGGAAGGGGTTAAAACCCACTCTCTGAAGCCCCCCTTCAAGATACATTTCAACTAATCTGGTCCCCATGGCAGAAATCTGTCTTTCCATCTGGCACCTCCAGCAGACTCCTTTCAGTCTAGTTTGATTTATTTTACCTCAGAGTTCCTCTTTTTACCTTTTTTTAATTTCTTCTTTCCTTCTCCCCTTGTTCTCCTTCTCCCCCCACTTTTTTTTGGAACTATTTCTAACAGGAGCTGTGCAGGATTAGAAAAATATGGCTGCTTTCTTCCAAAAACAGCACCACACCTATCCACAGGTTGTATATGGTATTGCAGGTTAGCTCCATTGAAGTGAATGGTAATGAGCTGTAGTACCACACACAACCTATGGACAGGTGTGGTGCTGGTTTTTGGAGAAAGCAGACAAGTTATCTTATCCTGGACAACCCTTTGTCATGGATTGTTCTTGTGCGGAGATGCTCCCTGCATTATCCCTTTTCCTTTATGGCCGCTGATATGTTCTATTCAGCTTTATGGCCTCTGTGGAAAGTACACTGCCAGTCATTAAAGGGTTAGCACTTCAGACCACTGTGGGTGACGTCACAATGTATGAGTTGTGCAGTGGTAATAAACTCCTGTAGTAATGATAATGAAGGTGCTGATGTCATAAATACAAATGTTTATGACATAAAGAAGATTCCATATTAGAAGGTTTTACTGCCACATTCAGCGCCATATTGGATGGGACTGAGGACCTTGAGCTTGACTTCCCCACCAATGCCGACCTGATGTAATTTGTAGGTTCTAGAAGGGAAACCCTTCACCCCAGAGCACTTCTTCATCACAGTGATGCCATCCTCTTCATACGGGTTGTCTGTAATAGAGGGGGGTTTCCAGCAGGAGATCCCCCTCTATTAGCCGGAGCGGAGAGAGGTGCTACAAGGAGGCATCTGGAGGACCCGTCTCATCCGTGGATCGCCCATTCATTTTAATGGGTGCCCAGGAAGAGAGACATCCGCCTAGCCAACCAGATCAGCCGATTTATGTGTTTTATGTCGTTCGTTCATTGTAATGTCTTTCCTTGAAAATCTGAGAAAACGTACAAATTCTGTTACAAATGATATTTTGGCACCTTCTAAGCCCAGAGGAAGGGCAATCCTCCAGCCATGGTTTCCCTAGAGGTTTCCCCCACAGGGGGTTTTTCCTTTCCTGCGTGCTGGAGGGTGACTCTTCGTGAGTCGGAGGTGTGCCATTTTGGGTTTGGTCATATAATATAATAAAAGTTTTGACCATTTAACACCCAATTATAATGTTTTGTGTCTTTATTTTGCATTCTTTGGTTTGGTGATTGGGATTCTGGGTCTATCACATATCACAAAATCATAAGGCCGGACATCTACTTCCCACACTGACATAGAATGGAGACAACAAGCGTTGCTGCACAATTAAGTGTACACATCCTTACATTAAGATATTGTATTACGGTCTGTAGCCTTTGGGGGGAATATATTAACCTTTCTACAACAGTTTACTAGCGTAGAAAATTCACAAAATGCGCAAATGTCTAAATTTTTTGGGGTAAAAAATGAGCGGGGCTTAGCAGAAATGGCCAACAATTTGACTATAATTTACGCCAGTAACTGATGTCAATGATAGCAGAAATCTATATGTATAGTGCGGCCCAGATTTATCTCTGGGGGGCGTAACAAGGCAAAGGTCCGTGCCAGACCCATACCTCCCCCCAATCAGACTGTTTGCCCCCCCAATAAGACATTAAAATACAATTTAAAAATGTACTTTAAATGTACAGCAGGCCGCAGCATGTAGAAAGTACTGATGACAGGCCGCAGCACGTAGAAAGTACTGATGACAGGCCGCAGCACGTAGAAAGTACTGATGACAGGCCGCGTTGCAGCTAAAAGATGCGACACATTTATTAAGAGTCGTTCGCCTGTTAATAAATGTGTTGCATCTTACTCCAGCAAACTGTTTAATAGGACTGGTGTATGAAACGCCAGTATTAAAGGGAATGTGTCGCTAGGATTTTTTTTTATTTTTTTTCTGTTAAACAGTTAGTATATAAGTGATTACACAGTGTTTTAATGAAGCTGCCAGTTGAAGACCTGTGAGGCGTCTATTTCTCAAACTAAAGACTCTAATGTACTTGTCTTGTTGCTCAGTTGTGCAGTGGGACCTCCCACTTCTCTTTCAACTCTGGTTAGAACCTGTTTGTGCTGTCCTCTGAAGGGAGTAGTACACACCGTTGTAGGAAATCTTCCGTTTCTTGGCAATTTCTCGCATGGAATAGCCTTCATTTCTAAGAACAAGAATAGACTGTCGAGTTTCACATGAAAGCTCTCTTTTTCTAGCCATTTGGAGAGTTTATTCGAACCCACAAATGTAATGCTCCAGATTCTCAACTAGCTCAAAGGAAGGTCAGTTCTATAGCTCCTCTAAACAGCAAAACTGTTTACAGCAGTGCTAACATAATTGCACAAGGGTTATCAAGTGGTTTTTAATCATCCATTAGCCTTCTAAGGGCGGATTTACACGAACGTGTAATACGTCCGTGCCACCCGCGTGTTTTTCATGCGTGTGGCATGGACCTATGCAAGTCTATGGGGCAGTGCAGACTGTCCGTGATTTTTGCGCAGAGTGAGTCCGCTGCGTAAAACTCTTGACATGTCCTATATTTCGGCGTTTTTCGTGCATCATGCACCCATTGAAGTCAATAGGTGCGTGAAAATCACGCGCGCTGCACGGAAGCACTTCCGTGGGACGCGCGTTATTCGCGCAACCGCAGTAAAAGAATGAATGTAAACGAAAAGCACCACATGCTTTTCTGTTAACAAACATCCAAACGGAGTGTCATAATGATGGCGGATGCGTGAAAAGCACGCAGCCCCGCACCATATGTACATGACACACGGAGCTGTTAAGTGCCTTTTGTGCATGCAAAACTCCGCGTTTTTTGCGTGCGCAAAACGCACACGCTCGTGTAAATCCGCCCTAACACAGTTAGCAAACACAATGTACCATTAGAACACTGGAGTGATGGTTGCTGGAAATGGGCCTCTATACACCTATGTAGATATTGCATTAATAACCAGACGTTTGCAGCTAGAATAGTCATTTACCACATTAACAATGTATAGAGTGGATTTCTGATTAATTTAATGTTATCTTCATTGAAAAAAACTGTGCTTTTCTTTCAAAAATAAGGACATTTCTAAGTGACCCTAAACTTTTGAACGGTAGTGTATATGGTGTGCAGAAAGCCTGTGTAGGACTGATATCTGTCACTATATGGTGGGAATATTGGTCTTTGTTTTACTACACACGTTTTTAGTACACAATTAAGAGTGTTCACATTATTTCTATATAGTTGAAGTGTAGACCCCCAAGAATTATTTCCTTTGGTGGGTCCAAGGTACCTCAGTCAGACACTGAGTGTACACATCCTTGCATTAAAATATTACTGTCTGTAGCCTTAGAGGAGAATTTATTAACCTTGCTAAGCCGCTTATCTGGCATAGAAAAGTCCCAAAAGTCGCAATTTGCGGGAAAGTTTTCGGTCAGTTTACGCTGCCTTTGGCGCTTTTTTGAAAAGTGTGTGGTGCTTTGCGGAAAGGGGCGACAATTTTACTATCATTTACGCCAATAACGGGCGTAATGTAAAGCAGAAATAAATGTCAGCTCCGAGCTAGTGTACAATTTTACATTGAGTGTGTAACAAAAGGCTCAAGCCAGACCCCGTATCTCCCCCACTAATCAGACTGTCCAATCAGACTGTCTTGTTCCACAAGACATGTTTTGCCCACCCCCCTAAAAAACAAACTAAAAAGATATATATATCTGAGACAGTGTATCTTTAAGGGTATATTCACACTCTGTGTTTTCAGGCGTATTTCGGGGTGTAAACGCCTTCAAATACGACTGAAAAATCGGTAGCCCAAAGCCTACAAACATCTGCCTATTGTATTTTAAAACGGCACGTAAAAAGAAGGAGCATGTCACTTCTTGAGCCGTTTTTGGAGATGTTTTTCATTGTGTCAATGGAAAAACAGCTCCAAAAACATCTAGAACTAAACACCTCAAAAAACTTCTTCAACTTCAAAAACGGCTGTAAATCAAAGGCTGTGTTCTCTGTAATTTTCAGCCATTTTTTACTTTGCGTGTGAACCCTAAGGCCTCATGCACACGACCGTAAAAACTCCCGTTATTACGGGTCGTAATCACGACCCGTAATAACGGGCTCATAGACTTCTATTGGCGACGGGTGCCTTCCCGTTTTCTCACGGGAAGGTGCCCGTTCCGTTAAAAAAGATAGAACATGTCCTATTTCTGGCCGTAATAACGGCACGGACAGTCCATAGAAGTCTATGGAGCTCTCGTAATAACGGGTGGCTACATGTGTGCACCCGTCATTACGGCAGCGTTGCTAAGCGACGTCAGTAAATAGTCACTGTCCAGGGAGCTGAAAGAGTTAACTGATCGGCAGTAACTCTTTCAGCACCCTGGACAGTGACTACCGATCAGTATAAACCTGTAAAAAATAAAAATAAAAGACGTTCATACTTACCGACAACTTCCTGCTTCCTCCAGTCCGGTCTCCCGCCCGTTGCCTTGGTGACGCGTCTCTCTCGACATCCGGCCCGACGTCCTGGATGACGTTTCAGGCCATGTGACCGCTGCAGCCAATCACAGGTCAATCACAGGCTGCAGCGGTCACATGGACTGCCGCGTCATCCAGGGATGTCGGGCTGGATGTGAAGAGAGGGACGCGTCACCAAGACAACGGCCGGTAAGTATGAATTTCTTTAACTTTTATTACAGAAAAGGCTGTCCCTTCTCTCTATCCTGCACTGATAGAGAGAAGGGGCTGCCGATTAGTGCAGTGCTATTTTGCCGCCAAAAACGTGCTCGTAAATACGGGTGGAATACGTGTGACACCGGACCCATATTTACGAGCACGGGTTCGTAAATACTGGTGCAAAACGGGTGGAATACGTGTGACACCGGACCCGTATTTACGCCAGTATTTACGGGTGGGAAAAAATACGGTCGTGTGCATGAGGCCTAAGGCTGGGTTCACACGACCATGATACATCCGTAATGGATGGAACGTATTTTGACCTCAAGTCCCGGACCGAACACAGTGCAGTTAGCCGGGCTCCTAGCATCATAGTTATGTACGATGCTAGGAGTCCCTGCCTCGCTGCAGGACAACTGTCCCGTACTGTAATCATGTTTTCAGTACAGGACAGTAGTTCCACGGAGAGGCAGGCACTCCTATCGTCGTACATAACTATGATGCTAGGAGCCCGACTCCCTGCAGGGTGTTCGGTCCGGGACTTGCGGCCGAAATACGTTCCGTCCATTACGGATGTAATGTGCTTGTGTGAATCCAGCCTAAGACTATGTGTAAAGGATTTGCCAGACACAGGTTCTGTGTCGACGCCCGGGGTTAATCAGCCTTCATCAGCTACAAGGTCTGCTAGAGTGACGCGATCTGTTACCACTCAGGCTGGCAGGCTGAGGAGAGGGAGAACCTATCACAGCCTGGCCTGACGGTTCTAGCTCCCGCCCTTTGTCTATGTTTACCCTCACTTGCAGCATGTTCCTTGCCTGTGATTGTCTGGTTTCCTGGCTCTGCGATTCTTGCTATTTACCTTATTGACCGCTGTTACTTTTTAACCCTGGCTTGACTGACTATTCTCCTGCTCTGATTTGCTACTTCGTACTCTCCTGGTTTGTCTCGGCTCGTTCACCACTGCCTGTTGCTCACGGTGTTTCCATGGGCAACTGCTCCTACCTCCCCCTTTTTCTTCAGTGTGCCCTTGTCTTGTGTTGTCTGTCTTGCACTTATTGAGTGTAGGGACCGTCGCCCAGTTGTACGCCGTCACTTAGGACGGGCCGTGCAAGTAGGCAGGGACTGAGTTGCAGGTAGATTAGGGCTCACCTGTCCGTCTCCCTACCCCATTTCATTACATAATTTCAGGCCCTATACCTTTTCTTACCCTGGTCCCTTACTCTACTATGGACCCCCTTGAGGGCCTGGCTAAGCAAATGCAGGGTCTCTCCCTACAGGTCCAAGACCTGGCTCAGAGGTTCAACCAGCGTGATGCTACCCAGGTAGTGCCCTTCACCTCACCTCTTGAACCCCACCTCAAGTTGCCTTACCAGTTCTCAGGGGACCGGAATACTTTTTTCTCTTTTCGGGAGAGTTGTAGACTCTATTTCCAATTAACACCCCACTCTTCAGGTTCTGAGAGCCAGCGAGTGGGTATAATTAGGTCCCGGCTCCAGGACGGCCCCCAGGAATTGGCCTTCTCCTTGGCTCCTGACGCCCCTGAACTTTCTTCTGTTGACCTTTTTTTTTCTGCTCTCGGGCTCATCTATGACGAGACTGACAAGACTGCCTTTGCCGAGAGTCAGCTGGTGACCTTACGTCAGGGTAAGAGACCCGTTGAGGAGTACTGTTCTGACTTTAGTAAGTGGTGTGCAGCTTCTCAGTAGAATGACCCTGCCTTGAGGTGCTAGTTTAGATTGGGTCTGTCGAACGCCCTGAAAGACCTGTTAGTTTGCTATCCCACTTCAGACTCTCTAAATCAGGCTATGGCTTTAGCTGTACGTCTTGACTGACGTCTCAGGGAACGACGACTTAAACGTTCTGGTGCCTTTACCTCTGGCTCCCCTATGATGGCTCCAGAGGTTCCGTTGCTTCGTTCTTCCACGGAGAACTCGGATGAACAGATGCAACTTGGGGCCTCCGTGTCTCCCCAACAACGTAGAGATTTCCGCAGAAAAAATGGTCTCTGCTTCTACTGTGGGGATGACAAGCATCTATTGAACTCCTGTCCCAGGCGCAAGAATAAGCAGCCGGAAAACTTCCGCGCCTAAGTGAGGAGGTCGCTTGGGCGCACAGGTATATCCCGCAAACAAATAAACTAATAAAATCTTGCTTCCTGTAAAGGATCTGCCAGGCACTTCTGTGTATACGCCCATGGGTAATCAGTCTGCACCTGGTTCTATGTCTCTGAGACTGACTCCATCTTCCACCACTCAGGATGGCAGGCTTAGGAGTGGGAGAGCCTATTGCAGCCTGGCCAGACGGAGCTAGTTCCGCCCTCTGTCTATTTATACCTGCCTTTCCTGTTCCTCCTTTGCTTGTGATTCTTCTTGTGTGGTTTCCTGGCCTTGCTGCAGCTCCTAGCTATTTGACCTTGCTTCATACTGACCCCGGCTTTCTGACTACTCTACTGCTCTGTGTTTGGTACCTCGTACATTCCTGGTTTGACTCGGCTCGTTCACCTCTCTTGTTGCTCACGGTGTTGCCGTGGGCAACTGCCCCATTTCGCTTTGCTTGTGTCCCCTTGTCCGTTTGTCTGTCGTGCACCTACTGAGTGTAGGGACCGTCGCCCAGTTGTACCCCGTCGCCTAGGGCGGGTCGTTGCAAGTAGGCAGGGACTGAGTGGTGGGTAGATTAGGGCTCACTGTCTGTTTCCCTACCCCCCTGTCATTACATAATCACAAGCCCATATACCTAGGCTACCCTGGTCCCTCACTTTATTATGGACCCCCTTGAGACCCTGGCTCAGCAAATGCAGGGTCTCTCCCTACAGGTCCAGGTCAGAGGGTCAACCAGCCTGACGCTGCCATGGTTGTACCTCTCACCTCACCTCTTGAACCCCACCTCAAGTTGCCTGACCAGTTCTCAGGGGACCGGAGGACTTTTCTCTCCTTTCGGGAGAGTTGTAAGCTCTACTTTCGCTTAAAGCGCCACTCCTCAGGTTCTGAGAGCCAGCGGGTGGGTATAATTATGTCCCGGCTCCAGGAAGGGCCCCAAGAATGGGCCTTCTCCCTGGCCCCTGACGCCCCTGAACTTTCCTCCATTGACTGTTTCTTTCTGCTCTCGGACTCATTTATGACGAGACTGACAGGACTGCCTTTGCCGAGAGTCAGCTGGTGACCTTACGTCAGGGTAAGAGACCTGTGGAGGAGTATTGCTCTGACTTTAGGAAGTGGTGCATAGCTTCTCAGTGGAATGACCCTGCCTTAAGGTGCCAGTTTAGGTTGGGTCTGTCGAACGCCCTGAAAGACCTGCTAGTTAGCTATCCCTGTTCTGACTCCTTAGACCAGGTTATGGCTTTAGCGGTACGACTTGACCAACGTCTCAGGGAACGACAACTTGAACGGTTTTGTGTTTTCCCCTCTGACTCCCCCATGATGCCTCCCGAGGTCCCGTTGCCTCGCTCTTCCACGGAAGACTCGGAGATACCTATGCAACTCGGGGCCTCCGTGTCCCCCCATCAATGTAGAGAGTTCCGCAGGAAGAATGGTCTCTGCTTCTATTGTGGGGATGACAAACATCAAGTGAACACCTGTCCTAGGCGTAAGAATAAGCAGTCGGAAAACTTCCGCGCCTAAGTGATCATCGGGGAGGTCACTTGGGCGCACAGTTATTTCCCGTAAATATGAAACGTAATAAAATCTTGCTTCCCTTTCAGGTCTCTTTTGGTGATAGGTCTGCTACCGGCAGTGCCTTCGTGGATTCAGGGTCTTCTGCTAATATCATGTCTGTGGAATTTGCTATGTCTCTAGCTATGCCTTTGATTGATTTGCTTAAACCTGTCCCGGTAGTGGGTATCGATTCCACTCCCCTTGCTAATGGTTATTTTACTCAGCATACCCCTGTTTTTGAACTCCTTGTTGGCTCCATGCATTTGGAGCAGTGCTCTGTACTGTTGATGCAGGGATTATCGTCCGATTTGGTTTTAGGCCTTCCCTGGTTGCAGTTGCATAATCCCACGTTTGACTGGAATACTGGGGAGCTTACCAAATGGGGTAATGAATGCTTGACGTCATGTTCTTCTGTTAATTCTATTTCTCCCCCTGAGGAGGTGAACACGCTACCTGAGTTTGTTTAGGACTTTGCCGATGTTTTCTCTAAGGAGGCCTCCGAAGTGTTACCTCCTCATAGAGAATACGATTGCGCTATCGATTTGGTACCAGGAGCTAAGCTCCCTAAGGGTAGGATATTTAACCTTTCTTGTCCCGAACGTGAAGCCATGAGAGAGTATATCCAGGAATGCCTAGCCAAGGGTTACATTCGCCCCTCTACTTCTCCGGTAGGTGCTGGCTTCTTCTTCGTAGGGAAGAAGGATGGTGGTCTTAGGCCATGCATTGACTACCGTAACTTGAATAAGGTCACTGTAAGGAGCCAGTATCCCCTTCCTTTGATTCCTGATCTCTTTAATCAAGTTCAGGGGGCCCAATGGTTCTCTAAGTTTGATCTACGGGGGGCGTATAACCTTATCCGCATCAAAGAGGGGGATGAGTGGAAGACTGCGTTTAACACGCCCGAAGGTCATTTTGAATACCTCGTCATGCCCTTTGGGTTGTGTAATGCCCCTGCGGTCTTCCAGAATTTCATAAATTAGATTTTAAGAGATTACCTGGGGGTATTTCTTGTAGTGTACCTTGATGACATACTTGTGTTTTCCAAGGACTGGTCCTCCCACATTGAGCATGTCAGGAAGGTGCTCCAGGTCCTTCGGGAAAACAAACTGTTTGCCAAGACCGAAAAATGTGTGTTTGGGGTGCAAGAGATACAATTTTTGGGTCAAATCCTCACTCCTCATGAATTCCGCATGAACCCCGCCAAGGTCCAGGCTGTGGCGGAATGGGTCCAACCTGCCTCCCTGAAGGCGTTACAGTGTTTCTTGGGGTTCGCTAATTATTACAGGAGATTTATTGCTAACTTCTCGGTCATCGCTAAGCCTCTTACGGACCTCACTCACAAAGGTGCTGATCTCCTCCACTGGCCTCCTGAGGCTGTCCAGGCTTTTGAGGTCCTTAAGAAGGTCTTTATCTCGGCCCCGGTGCTGGTCCAGCCCAACCAAATGGAGCCATTTATCGTGGAGGTTGACGCATCCGAGGTGGGAGTGGGGGCTGTCTTGTCCCAGGGTACCAGGTCCCTCACCCATCTCCGTCCCTGTGCCTACTTCTCCAGGAAGTTTTCGCCCACTGAGAGTAACTATGATATTGGCAACCACAAACTCTTAGCCATTAAATGGGCATTTGAAGAGTGGCGCCACTTCCTGGAGGGGGCTAGGCACCAGGTAACAGTCCTTACCGACCACAAGAATCTGGTTTTCCTAGGAATCTGCCCGGAGGTTAAACCCGAGACAAGCTCGATGGGCACTATTTTTTACCAGATTAAACTTTTTGGTTACCTATAGGGCTGGGTCTAAAAATATTAAGGCCGATGCACTGTCGCATAGCTTCATGGCCAGCCCTCCTTCGGAGGAAGATCCTGCTTGTATTTTGCCTCCTGGTATAGTCGTTTCTTCTATTGATTCTGATTTAGTCTCTGAAATTGCGGCTGATCAAGGTTCAGCTCCCGGGAACCTTCCTGAGAACAAGCTGTTTGTTCCCCTGCAATTCCGGCTAAGGGTACTTAGTGAAAATCATGACTCCGCACTATCTGGTCATCCAGGCATCCTGGGTACCAAACACCTCATTGCCAGAAACTATTGGTGGCCTGTGTTGCCTAAAGACGTTAAGGCCTACGTCGCCGCTTGTGAGGTTTGTGCCAGGTCCAAGACTCCCAGGTCCCGACCAGCGGGCTTACTACGTTCTTTGCCCATTCCCCAGAGACATTGGACCCATATCTCCATGGATTTTATCACCGATTTGCCTCCATCTCAAGGCAAGTCGGTGGTGTGGGTGGTAGTAGACCGCTTCAGTAAGTTGTGCCACTTTGTGCCCCTCAAGAAACTACCCAATGCTAAGACGTTAGCTACCTTGTTTGTCAAACACATCCTGCGTCTCCATGGGGTCCCTGTCAATATTGTTTCGGACAGAGGGGTACAATTTGTTTCATTGTTTTGGAGAGCCTTCTGTAAAAAGTTGGAGATTGATCTGTCCTTCTCCTCTGCCTTCCATCCTGAAACTAATGGCCAAACTGAGAGGACTAATCAGTCTCTAGAACAATATTTAAGGTGTTTTATCTCTGACTGTCAATATGATTGGGTCTCATTCATTCTGCTCGCCAAATTTTCCTTTAATAACCGGGTCAGTAACTCGTCAGGGGTCTCCCCCTTTTTCTGTAATTTTGGGTTTAATCCACGGTTCTCCTCCGTTTCACCTGGTAGTTCCAACAATCCCGAGGTAGAGGTCGTTCATCGGGAACTGTGCACAGTCTGGGCCCAGGTTCAGAAGAACCTAGAGGAGTCTCAGAGTATACAAAAAACTCAGGTTGATAGAAGACGTTCTGCTAGCCCCTTGTTTATGGTCGGGGATCTGGTGTGGTTATCATCTAAGAACTTGCGCCTTAAGGTCCCGTCCAAGAAGCTGGCTCCCCGGTTTATAGGGCCGTATAAGGTCATCAAAGTCCTCAATCCTGTCTCCTTCCGACTGGAGTTGCCCCCATCTTTTCGTATACACTACGTGTTTCATGCCTCCCTCCTTAAACGCTGCTCCCCGTCCTAGGCTCCCTCGAGGAAACCTCCTGTTCCCGTTCTCACCCCTGAGGAGGTGGAATTCGAGGTGGCCAAGATTGTGGACAGCAAGATGGTCCAAGGCTCCCTCCAGTACCTGGTCCATTGGAGAGGACACGGGCCTGAGGATAGGACTTGGGTACCCGCCCGGGATGTTCATGCAGGGGTTTTGGTCAGGAAGTTCCACCTTCGTTTCCCCAATAAACCAGGTCCACTTAGAAAGGGTCCGGTGGCCCCTCATAAAAGGGGGGGTACTGTAAAGGATCTGCCAGGCACTTCTGTGTATACGCCCATGGGTAATCAGTCTGCACCTGGTTTTATGTCTCTGAGACTGACTCCATCTTCCACCACTCAGGATGGCAGGCTTAGGAGTGGGAGAGCCTATCGCAGCCTGGCCAGACGGAGCTAGTTCCGCCCTCTTTCTATTTATACCTGCCTTTCCTGTTCCTCCTTTGCTTGTGATTCTTCTCGTGTAGTTTCCTGGCCTTGCTGCAGCTCCTAGCTATTTGACCTTGCTTCATACTTACCCCGGCTTTCTGACTACTCTGCTGCTCTGCGTTTGGTACCTCGTACATTCCTGGTTTGACTCGGCTCGTTCACCTCTCTTGTTGCTCACGGTGTTGCCGTGGGCAACTGCCCCATTTCCCTTTGCTTGTGTCCCCTTGTCCGTTTGTCTGTCGTGCACCTACTGAGCGTAGGGACCGTCGCCCAGTTGTACCCCGTCGCCTAGGGCGGGTCGTTGCAAGTAGGCAGGGACTGAGTGGTGGGTAGATTAGGGCTCACTGTCTGTTTCCCTACCCCCCTGTCATTACAATTCCCTTTCAGGTCTCTTTTGATGGAAGGTCTGCCACCGGCAGTGCCTTTGTGGATTCAGAGTCTGCTACTAATATTATGTCTGTGGAATTTGCTATGTCTCTAGCTATGCCATTAATTGATTTGCCTAAACCTGTCCAGGTAGTGGGTATTGATTCTACTCCGCTTGCTCATGGTTATTTTATGCAGCATACCCCTGTTTTTGAACTCATTGTTGGCTCCATTCATTTGGAGCAGTGTTCTGTGTTAGTGATGCAGGGGTTATCGTCCGATTTGATTTTAGGCCTTCTTGGTTGCAGACGCATAATCCCACTTTTAACTGGAATACTGGTGATCTTACTAAATGGGGTAATGAATGCATGATGTCATGTTTTTCTATTAATTTGGATTCTCTCGTTGAGGAGGTGAACACTCTACCTGAGTTTATTCAGGACTTCGTTGATGTCTTTTCTAAAAGGGTCTACGAAGAGTTACCTCCTCATAGAGAGTACGATTGTGCAATCGATTTGGTACCAGGAGCTAAGCTCCCTAAAGGTAGGATATTTAAAGAGGCTCTGTCACCAGATTTTGCAACCCCTATCTGCTATTGCATGTGATCGGCGCTGCAATGTAGATTACAGTAACGTTTTTATTTTTAAAAAACGAGCATTTTTGGCCAAGTTATGACCATTTTTGTATTTATGCAAATGAGGCTTGCAAAAGTCCAAGTGGGCGTGTTTAAAGTAAAAGTCCAAGTGGGCGTGTATTATGTGCGTACATCGGGGCGTTTTTACTACTTTTACTAGCTGGGCGTTCTGACGAGAAGTATTATACACTTCTCTTCAGAACGCCCAGCTTCTGGCAGTGCAGACACAGCCGTGTTCTCGAGAGATCACGCTGTGTCGTCACTCACAGGTCCTGCATCGTGTCGGACGAGCGAGGACACATCGGCACCAGAGGCTACAGTTGATTCTGCAGCAGCATCGGCGTTTGCAGGTAAATCCATCTAGCTACTTACCTGCAAACGCTGATGCTGCTGCAGAATCAACTGTAGCCTCTGGTGCCGATGTGTCCTCGCTCATCCGACACGATGCAGGACCTGTGAGTGACGACACAGCGTGATCTCTCGAGAACACGGCTGTGTCTGCACTGCCAGAAGCTGGGCGTTCTGAAGAGAAGTGGATGATACTTCTATACACAATGCCCAGCTAGTAAAAGAAGTAAAAACGCCCCGATGTACGCACATAATACACGCCCACTTGGACTTTTGCAAGCCTCATTTGCATAAATACAAAAATGGTCATAACTTGGCCAAAAATGCTCGTTTTTTAAAAATAAAAACGTTACTGTAATCTACATTGCAGCGCCGATCTGCTGCAATAGCAGATTGGGGTTGCAAAATCTGGTGACAGAGCCTCTTTAATCTCTCTTGGCCTGAACGTGAAGCCATGAGAGAATATATCCAGGAAAGCCTGGCCAAGGGTTACATTCGCCCCTCTACTTCTCCGGTAGGTGCTGGCTTCTTCTTCGTGGGGAAGAAGAATGGTGGTCTTAGGCCGTGCATCGATTACCGAAATTTAAATAAGATCCCTGTAAGGAACCAGTATCCCCTTCCTTTGATTCCTGATCTCTTCAATCAGGTTCAGGGGGCTCATTGGTTCTCTAAGTTCGATCTTCGGGGGGCTTATAACCTTATCCGGATAAGAGAGGGGGATGAATGGAAGACTGCGTTTAATACACCCAAAGGTCATTTCAAATATCTCGTTATGCCCTTTGGGTTGTGTAATGCTCCCGCGGTCTTCCAGAATTTCATAAATGAGATTTTAAGAGACTATCTGGGGGTATTTCTTGTAGTGTACCCTGATGATATACTTGTGTTTTCCAAGGACTGGTCCTCCCACATTGAGCATGTCAGGAAGGTGCTCCAGGCCCTTCGGAAAAGCAAACTCTTTGCAAAAACCGAAAAATGTGTGTTTGGGGTGCAGGAGATACCATTTTTGGGTCAAATCCTCACTCCTAACAAATTCCGCATGGACCCTGCCAAGGTTCAGGCCGTGGCAGAATGGATCCGCCCTGCCTTCCTGAAGGCCTTAAAGTGTTTCCTGGGGTTTGCTAATTATTACAGGAGATTTATTGCTAACTTCTCGGTCATCGCTAAGCCTCTTACGGACCTCACTCTTAAAGGTGCTGATCTCCTCCACTGGCCTCCGGAGGCGGTCCAGCCTTTTGAGGTCCTTAAGAGGTATTTTGTCTCTGTCCCAGTGCTGATTCAGCCTAACCAAATGGAGCCATTTATCATGGAGGTTGACGCCTCCGAGTTGGCAGTGGGTGCTGTCTTGTCCCAGGGTACTAGGTCTCTCACCCATCTCCGTCCCTGTGCCTACTTCTGCAGGAAGTTCTCCTCCACTGAGAGAAACTATGATGTTTTTCAACCGCGAACTCTTAGCCATTAAATGGGCATTTGAAGAGTGACGTCACTTCCTGGAGGGGGCTAGGCACCAGGTAACAGTCCTTACTGACCACAAGAATCTTGTTTTCCTAGAATCTGCCCAGAGGCTAAACCCGAGACAAGCTCTATGGGCATTGTTTTTTACGAGATTAAACTTTGTGGTTACCTATAGGGCTGGGTCAAAAAATATTAAAGCTGATGCTCTGTCGCGTAGCTTCATGGCCAGCCCTCCTCCTGAGGAGGATCCCGCTTGTATTTTTCCCCCAGGTATAATCATATCCTCTGTGGATTCAGACTTATTCTCCGAAATTTGCGGCTGATCAAGGTTCTGCTCCCGAGAACCTTCCTGAGAACAAGCTATTTGTTCCCCTGCAATTCCGGCTAAGGTTGCTCAGGGAGAAACATGACTCCGCACTATCTGGCCATCCAGGCATCCTGGGTACCAAGCACCTCATTTCTAGAACCTATTGGTGGCCTGGGTTGCTTAAAGACATTAAGGCCTACGTCGCCGCTTGTGAAATTTGTGCTAGGTCCAAGACTCCCAGGTCCCGACCTGTGGGCTTACTATGTTCTTTGCCCATTCCCCAGAGACCTTGGACCCATATCCAGGGCCGCCATCAGGAATTTCAGGGCCCCATACAGCTAAATTTCCTGGGCCCCCCTACCGTGGCACCGCCTGTTAACGGTACTCCGTGCAGCACTATATCATGCTACCAAGGGCCGCCATCAGGGGGGGTATTAAGGGTACTGATGTGAGGGGCCCAGCCAAACCTAATTGAAAGGGGGGCCCGGCAACTGCCGCGACTTGCCTTTGGTAGAAAAAACACAGGCACCTGCAATGGGGCCCGTTTTTTTCACCAAAAGAATGTCGTGAGCTGCGGGCCCCCCCACTCGTCATGGGGGCCGTCAAACACCGCCTGCCCGCGCGACTGATCGCGCGCACCCGCAAACTCCCGCGCGTGCGCACCCGCGACCGCACGCACCCGCAACCGCCTGGAACCGCGCACCGAATTTTGAGGAAGATTTTGACCTGCCCACACTATCTTGCCATGTTTTTTGCCTGCGGCAATTGAGGACAGCAGACAAAAAAACGCACTAAAAAATGAATTTTCTGCCTCCCATTGATTTCGATGGGAGGTCAGGGGCGGAACAGCGGCAAGAAAGGACGTGCTGCTTTTTCCTTTTTCCATTGAATTCAGATTAAATCAATGGGAGGCGGTTTTGGAAGTTGTTTGGTGCTTGCTTTTACATCTTTTTAGAACTATACTCAGGAAATGACACAGTGACGTTATGTCATCTTGTTAGACTCTATCTTATAGACTAAATACAGTCGTTTCATTTGCTCCCATAGTTCTCATTATCCATAACCACATCGCTATCATATGCAGCCGCTTTAACATAAGGGGATTTTTTATATTACCATTTTTGCTGCTACTGCGCATGCGCGATGAGGGCATGTATTTATGGTCAGCAGTATCTTATCTGCTCTCACCCTAATGCGCCTGCGCGCCTTATCTCATCCCCATTGGCTGTCCCAACTAGTCGGCAATTGGTAGCGTGGGACGCCTATCACTTACTAGAGGGCTCGTCTCATACCCTCTCTCTGATTGGCCACTACCAAGCAGAGGAACACGTGGAATGACGTCAATACACATATAAGCACGGACATCTCGCCGCGCGCTGTCATTAGCCCCGATACCCCTGAAGACGCTACATCGTAGCGAAACATGTCGGGGGGCTTCCTCTTTAATTTTAAATACGAGTCCTGCTGACTCCCTAATCTAATGTGAGCTGGGTGCAACGTGCTGCAGCCGTTGGCCCTAGGCTCCTCATACTCTGCACTGTGCTGATTGCAGTCAGCATTGGACCTTGCTTTTATCTATATGTAGTTTGTCAGTGTTGCATAAACCTAATAAATGCTTTATTATTTTCTATCTTCATAGTTGGAAAACAGGGCTTGCTTGCCGGTAGGCAAACCATTTTTCTCAATTTAAATATATGCCCACCAACTATAAGGGTCCTCCCTTGTTTGTATTGAGTCAATATCAAGGCCCAAAAACTCTGTGAACTGGGCCTTATTGTTTGGGCTTATTCAGACGAACGTGTAATACGTCCGTGCAACACGTGTGATTTTCACGCGTCTTGCACGGACCTATGTTACTCTATGGGGCCATTCAGACTGTCAGTGATTTTCACGCAGCGTGTCCGTGTGTCCGCTGCGTAAAACTCACAACATGTCCTATATTTGTGCATTGTTCGCGCATCATGCACCCATTGAAGTCAATGGGTCCGTGAGAATCACGCCCAGCATTTCCGCAGCCGTATAAACTATGAATGAAAACAGAAAAGCACCACGTTCTTTTCTGTGTACAAACATACAAACAGAGTGTCATAATGATGGCGGCTGCGCGAAAATCACGCAGCCGCGCATCATACGCTGCTGCCACACGGAGCTGTTATGGACCTTTTGCATGCGCAAAACGCCAGTTTTTTGCGCGTGCAAAAAGCACACGCTTGTGTAAATCCGGCCTTAGGGTAGGAACACACTAGGCATGAACACTGCAGATTTTATGCAACACATTTTATTGTGGAAAATCCGCAGCGTATTACAGTCGCAGCCGAGTGGATGAGATTTGAACAAATCTCATCCACACGCTGCAAAAATAATGGACCTGCAGTGTGGGTTTTTAAGCTGCAGCATGTCCATTTATTCTGTGGAATCGCTGCTCCTCTGTTGCAGCAATGCTGCGGTTCTGCCGCAAAAATCACAAATGAGAAACAAAAAAATGGCACTTTTTTAAATTTATAAAAAAGTTTAGACTTACCCCGGCCATAGTTTAGGTGACGCATCTCTCTCTTCTGAACGTAGCCCCGCCTCCTGGGATGATGCTGTAGACCATGTGACCGCTGCAGTAGTCACATGGGATGAAACGTCATGACAGGAGGCCGGGCTGCGCTAAGGATAGAGGATCGTGTCACCTATATCTCATCCACTCGGCTGCGACTGTAATACGATGCAGATTTTCCACAATAAAATGTGTTGCATAAAATCCGCAGTGTTCATGCCGTTCCTGCGTTTTTTGTCTGCAGCAAAAAATGCGGCAAGATAGTGTGGGCAGGTCAAAATCTGCCTCAAAATTCTTTAAGGAATTTTGAGGCAGATTTCTTCGGCCTGCAAAATACTCTGTGTGAACAGGGCCATACATGATCAGCACTTTGAGACACTTTACTCACTGCCAGAAGAGCTGCTGGCTCCCACTCCAGTACTCGTCCAGTCCTTCACCTCCAGGCTCCAGAAAATGGCGGGGATCGTTGAACTCCTGCCGCCGCGCAACATCTGGACTCCTCCCCCTCTCCTTACGCAGCTACGCTCTGGAGGAGGAGGTAGAGGAGGAGGCGGTGGAGGAGGAGGCGGTGGAGGAGGCGGCGGCGGAGGCGGCGGAGGAGGAGGCGGGCCAGCAGGTAACTAGTCTGTGCGCCGTTCTCCCTGTGTGGCTGTCCATGCCAGTAGTTCGGCGATGTTCTTGTGGTGCGGGCGCACCGCTTCCCTCTTGCCGGCGGGCACGAGCGGGTTGCGCGCCGGCACACCCGGTCGTTCGCGCGGGGGTGCGCGCCTGCGGTTCTTCGTGCGCGCACGTTTGTGCGGTCGAGCGCAAGCGGGCGGTGTTTCACGGCGGTGTTTGACGAGAGGGGGGCCCGCAGCTCACGACAATGTTTTGGTGAAAAGAACAGGCCCCATTGCAGGGGCCTGTTTTTTTCTACCAAAGGCAAGTCGCAGCAGTTGCCGGCCCCCCCTTTCAATTACATTTGGCCGGGCCCCCTACAGTAGCACCCCTAATACCCCCCTGATGGCGGCCCTGCCCATACCTCCATGGATTTTATCATCGATCTGCCTCCGTCCCAAGGCAAGTCGGTGGTGTGGGTTGTAGTAGAACGCTTCAGTAAGATGTGCCACTTTGTACCCCTCAAGAAACAACCCAATGCCAAGACGTTAGCTACCTTGTTTGTCAAACACATCCTGCGTCTCCATGGGGTTCCGGTCAATATTGTTTCTGACAGAGGGGTCCAATTTGTTTCATTGTTTTGGAGAGCTTTCTGTAAGAAGCTGGAGATTGATCTGTCCTTTTCCTCGGCCTTCCATCCTGAAACTAATGGCCAAACTGAGAGGACTAATCAGTCTCTAGAACAATACTTAAGGTGTTTTTATCTCAGACTGTCAAGATGATTGGGTCTCCTTCATTCCCCTCACCGAGTTTTCCCTTACTAACCCGGTCAGTAACTCTTCGGGGGTTTCCCCCTTCTTCTGTAATTTTGGGTTTAATCCACGGTTGTCCTCCGCTTCACCTGGGGGTTCCAACAATCCCAAGGTAGATGTCGTTCATCGGGAACTGTGCACAGTCTGGGCCCATGTTCAGAAGAACCTTGAGGCGTCCCAGAGCATCCAAAAGACTCAGGCAGATAAAAGACGTTCAACTAACCCTCTGTTTGTGGTCGGGGATCTAGCGTGGCTGTCTTCTAAAAATTTGCGCCTTAAAGTTCCGTCCAAGAAGTCTGCTCCCCGGTATATAGGGCCATACAAAATGATTGAGGTCCTCAACCCTGTCTCCTTCCATGCCTCCCTTTTGAAAAGCTGCTCCCCTATCAATGGCTACATCGAGGAAACCTCCGGTCCCTGTTCACACTCCGGATGGGGTAGAATTTGAGGTAGCCAAGATTGTCGACAGCAGGATGGTCCAAGGCTCCCTCCAGTACCTGGTCCATTGGAGAGGATACGGGCCTGAGGAGAGGACTTGGGTACCCGCCCGGGATGTTCACGCCGGTATATTGCTCAGAAAGTTCCATCTTCGTTTCCCCAACAAGCCAGGCCCACCTAGGAAGGGTCCAGTTGCCCCTCATAAAAGGGGGTGTACTGTAAAGGGTTTGCCAGACACAGGTTCTATGTCGACACCCGGGGTTAATCAGCCATCATCAGCTCCAAGGTCTGCTAGAGTGACGCGATCTGTTACCACTCAGACTGGCAGGCTGAGGAGAGGGAGAACCTATCACAGCCTGAACCGATAAAAACCAGGGGACATATACAAAAATACTGAAAAAGGCCATACTTACAAATGAACACAGCCAGGTCAGAAACGCTGATGAAGGAGTGAGCAGGTGCTTTAAATAATAATAGCCACTCCCACTAGTCTTGAGGGGAGTGGTGTGTGTGGTGCATGGGATGTGTAGTAAGAAATAATAAATGAATAATGTGAGTGCAAGTGTAATACTATAAGTGAAATAAAGGGGGCAGTAATGAGTGAAGTGCCTCAATAGAAAAAAAAGGATAATGGGGTGCAAGTGTGTGAAACATGGAGGGATAGTGTGTACGTCATGAGGTACAACGTGTATAGCCAGGTAGAAGCCTATTTGTGACGCCTTGATAGTTCATAGAGCGGGCTACCCTGCTTGCTATGCCAAACAACAACACACCATGCTCTCCCAGCATCAAAGACCCGGCTGTGTCCAAGAGAAGCGAATATACGTAATAATGAAAAATACCTGGGGTATTAGTGATCATTTTGGCCAAAAGGACGCAAGCTCGCAATCCACGACAAGGATTAATCAGCCTTCATCAGCTCCAAGGTCTGCTAGAGTTACGCAATCTGTCACCACTCAGGCTGGCAGGCTGAGGAGAGGGAGAACCTATCACAGCCTGGCCTGACGGTTCTAGCTCCCGCCCTTTGTCTATGTTTACCCTCACTTGCAGCATGTTCCTTGCCTGTGATTGTCTTGTTACCTGGCTCTGCGATTCTTGGTATTTACCTTATTGACCGCTGTTACTTATTAACCCTGGCTTGACTGACTATTCTCCTGCTCTGATTTGCTACTTCGTACTCTCCTGGTTTGTCTCGTCTCGTTCACCACTGCCTGTTGCTCACTGTGTTTCCATGGGCAACTGCCCCTACCTCCCCCTTTTCTTCTGTGTGCCCTTGTCTTGTGTTGTCTGTCTTGCACTTATTGAGCATAGGGACCGTCGCCCAGTTGTACGCCGTCACTTAGGACGGGCAGTGCAAGTAGGCAGGGACTGAGTTTCGGGTAGATTAGGGCTCACCTGTCCGTCTCCCTACCCCGTTTCATTACACTATGACACCTGATAGCTCTGCTACTTGATAGGAGACAGCGGCTCAGCAGACAGTATCACATATAATATGCTTAGATACAACGGCTTAGCAGACAGTATCACACATGCTAGGCTCAATTAGAAGGTTAATTGTGAAAAAATTTCTTATGCTGTTTTTCGATAAAGGTCACTTGAACTGGTATCATTTAAACAGTTAACCGATGAATGGCGCTGTTTATGTGGAATTTACCCTGCGGACTAATGTACCATATAATGTATTACATTTTTTTTTTTTTTAAAACCTACATTTTGTGGGGTGAATTGAAAAAAACCCTGTAATTCCGCCATTTCTGTTTTGATATTACAGTGTTCATCGGGCGGCATGAATTGCATGATAACTTGATTCTGCGGGTCGTTACGATTATGGCGATACCAAATTTATATAGTTTTATTTTTTGCAAAATATTTTTTTTTTGTGGCGCTGTATTCGAAGATGAACTGCATAGTTTTTCAATGCAACAGCACTTCATAGGGCGGGAAGGGGTTAAAACCCACTCTCTGAAGCCCCCCTTCAAGATACATTTCAACTAATCTGGTCCCCATGGCAGAAATCTGTCTTTCCATCTGCCACCTCCAGCAGACTCCTTTCAGTCTAGTTTGATTTCTTTTACCTCAGAGTTCCTCTTTTCCCTTTTTTTTATTTATTTTCTCCCCCCTTTTTTGAACTATTTCTAACAGGAGCTGTGCAGGATTAGAAAAATATGGCTGCTTTCTTCCAAAAACAGCACCACACCTATCCACAGGTTGTATCTGGTATTGCGGGTTAGCTCCATTGACGTGAATGGTAATGAGCTGTAATACCACACACAACCTATGGACAGGTGCGGTGCTGGTTTTTGGAGAAAGCAGACAAGTTATCTTATCCTGGACAACCCTTTGTCATGGATTGTTCTTGTGCGGAGATGCTCCCTGCATTATCCCTTTTCCTTTATGGCCGCTGATATGTTCTATTCAGCTTTATGGCCTCTGTGGTAAGTACACTGCCAGTCATTAAAGGGTTAACACTTCAGACCACTGTGGGTGACGTCACAATGTATGAGTTGTGCAGTGGTAATAAACTCCTGTAGTAATGATGATGAAGGTGCTGATGTCATAAATACAAATGTTTATGACATAAAGAAGATTCCATATTAGAAGGTTTTACTGCCACATTCAGCGCCATATTGGATGGGACTGAGGACCTTGAGCTTGACTTCCCCACCAATGCCGACCTGATGTAATTTGGAGGTTCTAGCAGGGAAACCCTTCACCCCAGACCACTTCTTCATCACAGTGATGCCACCCTCTTCATACGGGTTGTCTGTAATAGAGGGGGGTTTCCAGCAGGAGATCCCCCCCCTATTAGCCAGAGCGGAGACAGGTGCTACAAGGAGGCATCTGGAGGACCCCTCTGGAGGACCCGTCTCAACCGAGCATCGCCCATTCATTTTAATGGGTGCCCAGGAAGAGAGACATCCGCCTAGCCAACCAGATCAGCCGATTTATGTGTTTTATGTCGTTCGTTCATTGTATTGTATTTCCTTGAAAATCTGAGAAAACGTACAAATTCTGTTACAAATGATATTTTGGCACCTTCTAAGCCCAGAGGAAGGGCAATCCTCCAGCCATGGTTTCCCTAGAGGTTTCCCCCACAGGGGGTTTTTCCTTTCCTGCGTGCTGGAGGGTGACTCTTCGTGAGTCGGAGGTTTGCCATTTTGGGTTTGGTCATATAATATAATAAAAGTTTTGACCATTTAACACCCAATTATAATGTTTTGTGTCTTTATTTTGCATGACTTGGGGTAAGTCGAGTGATGTATGTGTATGCAAATTACACTTACCTATATATCTGTTCCCCATTCATAACCCACACCTTTCTCTCAAGAAGACTCGACTCCGAGGGTTTGGATAAAGTGGCCACAGCAGCCATTTTATTAAGAAATAAATATAAAAGTTAGTTAACTCAATTAACCATAAATAAATAATATCCATATTATTTATTAACAAAAACAATAATAAATCAATAATGCACGAATCATAAATTATAACCCAAACACGTCAGACACCACTGACAAACAAACATTAACACATAGACTAGGAGAAGTCCTTGGAGCTATCATTAACTTTTTATGTTACCGGCTATCTGCCCCACCATTTTACCCCCAGCCGTAAAAACCCGGCTCAGAAGCACCAATATTCCTGGCAGATGCCGTAAGGTAACTGCCACCTCTCCCAAGGGATAACACCCTAAGGAAACCACACTATCCAACCACCAGACAGTGTCCTTTCATCTTTAAAACCCAAGGGGATCCATACCCACAATGCACCCCCCCCCAATAATTATTTGTCTAACTCCAAGGACTCCCCATCCACAGCGTACAGGCCTTGACCCCCTCAAGCCTGAGAGTCCCGCCACAACAAAATTGCCCTCTCAATGCCATCCTGCAAGCCCAAGCACCACAAATCTGTTTCCACACCATTCAGGTGAACACCATCTGCACTCCAATACGCTCCAACTCCAGCTTCCAAGTCCCAGTGCCGAACACATATGCCACCATTCCGCGCAACAAATGCAGACACCCAGTGGCGGATTAAGAAGACCATGGGCCCTGGGCTGTTATCCAAACTTGGGCCCCCCTTCTCCAACGCCACCCTGCCGCGCCGTAACTATTTCTAACACTACCTTTTTGCACAAGCATTAACAAATGGGTGTTGCGATTCCCCTTTCACAGGGCTGTGTCCCTACATACTGACAGTATCACACTGTGCAGGGACACAGCCCCAACCCCCCCATGTAGACAGCACCACACACACACCCCCTGTAGCTAGAGCCACACACACACCCCCCTGTAGATAGAGCCACACACACACACACACACACACACACACACACACACACACACACACACAGACACACACACACACACACCTGTAGATAGAGCCACACACACACACACACCCCTGTAGATAGAGCCACACACCCCCCCCTGTAGCTAGAGCCACACACACCCCCCCTGTAGATAGAGCGTCACACAGCCCCCTATAGATAGCATCACACAGCCCCCTATAGATAGCATCACACAGCACTCCCCCTTATATATAGTGCCACACAGCGCTCCCCACCCCTTGTATATAGTGCTACACAGCGTCGCTACACTGCAGCCCTGGGATGACATTTTATCCAATATGACTGCTGCAGTCTGTGATTGGCTGTAGCGGTCACAAGGGGTGAAACGTCATCCCAGGAGGCCGGCCCGGACGAAGAAACAGAATTCTGGGCAAGTATAAGATTTTTATTTTTTCTAAATTGCGTTTTTACATAACATCTGTTATCTGTTGCAGGTTTTACCTCCCCATTGAATTAAATGGGGAAAACCCGAAACAAATGAGCAGCGTTTACGCAAATAGAATTGACAAGCTGCGGAATAAAAAAAACGCACCACAGGTCAATTTCTGAGCTTTTTTTTCCCCCACTTATCATTTACGCAGCGTGTGATGAGAATTGTTCACATCTAATCTACTCTGCTGCTACTGTATTAGGGCTTGTCCACACCTATCGGAATTGCTGCATATTTTCTGCCCGGAAAATACGCAGAATACGGTAGCAGCAAAGTGAGTGAGATTTACCAAATCTCATCCAGAAGCTGCGTAAAATTTCCGACCAGACATTTTGTCCTGCGGTGCGTATTTCGCGTACTGCAGCATGTCAATTCCTGCTGCGGCTAGTGACTGAAATGCTGCATCACCATCTCCCAACATTGAGAAAAACGCAGCAAAATACGCAACATTTTCTGCAGCAAAAATTCAGGAAATGGTGCTTTTTATATACATACACACGCGCGCGTACACACGAGTATGCACATTATACACATATAAAGTACACATGAGTATGCACATTATACACATATAAAGTACACACTGTAAACACAAACGAGTATGCACATTATACACATATAAAGTACACACTGTAAACACACACGAGTATGCACATTATACACATATAAAGTACACACTGTAAACACACACGAGTATGCACATTATACACATATAAATTACAAATTGTAAACACACATGCACTTACCTTTTATGTAGGATATTTGTGAGTCTTCACTGCAGCTCTTCTCCTGCTCACAGCCCGACACAGACCCCGCCGACAGTCTCCCCTCCCCCATGTCCCGACAGCTAGCAGCAGGAGGAGAGATGTTTAGAGCAGGGAAGGGGGGCTGGAGGGGTAACTTCTAAAGCAGCACAGGGAGAGATTGCAGCACAGACCACGGCTGCTAAGTAGAAGCGAAGCTCCATTCGTCTGATGACAGGTGCAGTCCAGTAACCGGGGCTCCCTCCAGGGCTAGCGACGCCACTGGGCATGAGGGGGTTCGGTTGGCTATGGGCCCCCTGTGACCCTTGGGCCCCGGGCGGCCTAACCGCCCTAATGATAATCCGCCACTGCAGACACCGCCCTGTTAACTTTTACCCTGGCTTTGTTGATCTACTCCACCGACCGTGCCAAACGGCAGGATTTTCTAGGCACAATATCCGACCACACCGTGATCAAGTTCGGGTACAACGACCACAGGTGCAACAGATCGTGTTTTATGTCCCGAACCAACTAACGGAACGGGCGGGCCCCAAGATCGTTACGCACAAGAAATTGTCTAAATAATGAATGATCGAATCCACCCCCGCCACAGATTTGACCACCCATTCCAAAAATGAGCTAAACGCTTCAAAGTTCGCACAAGAAATGGAACAACCCATGGGGAGACACCGATCCACATAAAAACCGCCCCCCCAAAAACACCCCTGTAAACGCTGACTATCCGCATGCACCGGCAACAGCCGAAAAGCCGCCTTGACATCCGTCTTGGCCATTAACGCCCCCTACTATGGAAACGCACCCACTGCACCGCCGCGTCGAATGATGTATACACGACCGAGCAAAGATCCCGATCTATCCCGTCATTAACCGACAAGCCCTTGGGATAAGACAAATGGTGAATCAAACAGTATTTGTTCGCCTCCTTCTTCGGAACAACCGCCGGCGGGGAGACGACAAAACCCGGGATGGGGAGAGAACTAAAGGGCCCCGCCATGCGCCCCAAATCCACCTCTTTTGCCAATTTCTCCATAACCACGTCAGGATGCTGGTAAGCTGACTTCAGATTTTTTATGGAAAAGGGGACACTGTGAGGAGGGGAGGGGATACAAAAACGCACATTAAAACATCAAACAACAACTGCGCGCTGGCCCTGTCCGGATAACTATTTAGAAACCTGACCATCCTTTCCAGCTTCACTGGCGTCACCCCCATGACTGGCATTAAAACCCCCTCCCCCACCTCGTTTTCCCTTGCGCAAGCATTTAGATGCCCCGTGGGACGCCCCATTGCATTGAGAACAAAGGTGCTTGAACTTGGAACCTGCACCAAATTTACACTGCCCCTCATTGTATTGCCAGCACAGCCCGAGCTTCACGTTGCCTCTGAGCTCGATTGACCAGATTGGCCTGCTGCCCCCCCCCCCGCTCCCGGGAGAGGACGGGCTCGGTCGACCGGAGCCGTTACCCTTAACCAGAGGGCAATATCCTTGTGGTCCCACCTAATATTGGGCCGAACCGCCTTCCGTTGTCTAAACTTCTCGTCATAACGTAGCCAAGCTACCCCCCCATATACCCTATGGGCTTCCTCGATGGCATCCATATAGCAAAACAGGGGGGAGCAATGTTCCGGAGCCTTTTCACCAATAACACTGGCCAAAATGGCGAACGCTTGCAACCAGTTAACAAATGTCTTAGGGATAAGGCGGTAATGATGCTTTTCCTCCTCCTCCTTCTTACTCTCATCTCGCTTCCCCTTCTCCAGATTAAATTTTTCCAGGGGCAACAATGAAAAAATTTCCAGGTACTCGTCCTTCCAAATTTTTTCCCGAACTTCCTGCTTCAAGTGTGCCCCCAAAGGTCCTTCAAAACACACATAAACCTCCCCCCCTGGCTTTATCGTCCAACCGAACACCATAAACCGCCGCCGCCGAGTCGGTCTGAACAGACACCGCCACCGATTCCGTATTTGCTCCTACACTCACAGCGACCGCCGCCGGGGCATTTAACCCTACCCCACCAGCCCCCACCCACGCCGCCACAGGAGACCGCCTAACAATTCCTTGACGCAACCGACCAACTCTCGCAGACTATCCCCCCCACCCCCAACATTCACAAACCCAGATCCCACATAACATACCCGCTCCTCAACCACGGAACCCTCCCCCGAAACAGGAGACATAAGTATAGCAGAAAAAGGTAAAGACGGTGAAAACGACTGGCACTGTGGACCCATCAGCTGGACCGTCCTGTCCACGAAGCTCCCCATCCTCAAGGTCTTCGGCAGATCTGGTCCCCGATCCATGGCAGCACGCACAGGCGTGATCAACGGCCGGAACCGAGGTGGGGGGGGGCAGGCTACCAAGCTCTCTCTCTGGCAGTCGACCGGCACAGGAGGGCCGGCAGCTCGCCGCCCGGAAGTCACCCTCGAAACGGACGACCTAGGCCTGCAGCCCAATGCAGGTCCCTTGTTTCTTCCGGATTGCCGTGGGGCTCCACCCCCAGCCGGCACATCACCAGCGGCAGCCGTCCGAACCATGGTAAGCCGGCGTAGAACTGGTGAGTGGAGGGGTGACCGGAAGTAGAGGCCGCACCCCCCCCACCTCCGCTGGACTCCGCCGCGAAGCGGGATTCCTCCCGACCCTGGCACCGGCTGCAGTATCAGTGCTGCCAGACGCCCGAGCCGGAGGGTCCCTCACAAGGCTCCCTCTGCGGCGCCGAGTCCGAGGAGCCACGTCGGGGCTTAGGCTTTTTTGGAGGATGCGAGCGCCGGGCCCGGCGCGGGGGAGAGACAGCCGAAGGTACCGTTGGCCACCGCTGCAGGTTGTTCGTCCAACCAGGCGGGGCCGAATGCAGCAGCCGCCACCCGCATCTGCTCAATGAACTGCTGCGCTGACATGAGGTAAGATGGCCGCCGGATGGGAGATGTGTGGATGGATGTCTTACTCCGTGCGCTGCTCCCGACCAAAAGACCGGGAAGTCAGCGCCCTCCGGCTAACCCTCACCGGATCCCCTCCCTCTCCTAGACCCATCCCCTCCACTAACCCTCAACTTTGGCTGTGACACGATCCTCCCTCCTATCCCCGTCATGTCTGGCCTACCCTCCACTGTGGCAGGGTCCGTCCGGCCTGTGCTTTCTTTGGTTTGGTGCTTGGGATTTTGGGTCTATCACATATCACAAAATCATAAGGCCAGACATCTACTTCCCACACTGACATAGAATGGAGACAACAAGCGTTGCTGCACACATCCTTACATTAAGATATTGTATTACGGTCTGTAGCCTTTGGGGGGAATATATTAACCTTTCTACAACAGTTTACTAGCGTAGAAAATTCACAAAATGCGCAAATGTCAACATTTTTGGGGGCAAAAAATGGGCAGGGCTTAGCAGAAATGGGCAACAATTTTACTATCATTTACAACCAGGGCCGGCCCTAGGATAGATGGCGCCCTGTGCGAAATGATCTTTCGGCGCCCCACCCCATCATTAAAAAAAAATTCCCCATAAAACAATTATAATGCCCCTTTAGTGCCCCCATACAGTATAATAATAATATTATATAATATATTGCAACCCTCTAATTGTGCCCACAGTATTATGCCCCCTGTAGTACCCCTACACAGTATAATATCCGCTTAGTGGCCCCCACACAGTATAATGCCCCCTGTAGATTTTGCCATATAGCCTCCCTGTAGACAGTGCCATAATCCCCCACCTCCTTTTTGTAGATCGTGCCATACAGCCCCCACATCTCCCCCTTGTAGACAATGCCATACAGTCCCCCACCTCCCCCTTGTAGATCGTGCCATACAGTCCCCGCACCTCCCACTTGTAGACAGTGCCCCCAAACAAAAACATAAATTGTACTCACCTAGGCCCCGTTCGAATGACGAACTGAGCTGCTCCATGACGGGACCCTAGTACAGAGTTTCCCAACCTTTTCGGACTCGAGGCAGCACTGGAAAAACAAAATTTCCTCAGGACCCCCCAACAAAAATTGTTTTGAGAAAGACAGAAAACGGCTAAGAACAAGCACTCCACTCGTAGGGCATGTTCACACACGCTTTTTGTTAGGCAAAAAAAATTTGCCTCAAAATTCCTTCAGCAACTGATAGCGTTGTGTGACCTTTTTTTTGTGTTTTTTCTTAAGCTGTTGAAGCGAATGCAAAAGACGCAGGAAAAAAAGCTCCAAACGAGCGCCGCAGGTATCTTCTGCCTCCTATTAATTTCAATTGGAGGTCAGAGGTGGAAACCACTTGAAGACCATCAGCCCCTCACTCACAGAAAAATGACCATCAACCCCCCACTCACAGTAAAATGACCATCAACCCCCCACTCACAGCAAAATGACCATCAGCCCACCACTCAGTAAAATGACCATCAGACCCCCACTCACAGATTCCCCCTGTAGGTAGCGCCACACAGCCCCTTGTAGGTAGCGCCACACAGCCCCCTTGTAGGTAGCGCCACAAAGCCCCCTTGTAGATAGCGCCACACAGCCCCATTGTAGATAGTGCCACACAGCCCCCTTGTAGATAACGCCACACAGCCCCCTTGTAGATAGCGCCACACAGCCCACTTGTAGATAGCGTCACACAGCCCCCTGTTGAGTGTGCCACACAGCCCCCTGTAGGGAGGGCCACACAGCCCCCTGTAGGGAGGGCCGCACAGCCCCCTGTAGGGAGTGCCGCACAGCCCCCTGGTAGGAAGTGTCGCAAAGACACCTGGTAGGGAGTGCCACACAACCCAGAGCCCCCTGGTAGGGAGTGCCACACAGCCCCCTGGTTGGTAGTGCCCTCAGCCCCCTTGTTGGTAGTGCCCCACAGCCCCCTGGTTGGTAGTGCCACACAGCCCACAGCCCCCTGGTAGGTAGTGCCACACAGCCCCCTAGTAGGTAGTGCCACACAGCCCACTGGTTGGTAGTGCCACACAGCCCACAGCCCCCTGGTTGGTAGTGCCACACAGCCCACAGCCCCCTTGTAGGTAGTGCAAGGACTACGAAATGACCGATAGCTGGTGGGCAATAGACATTCAAAAAAGGACAACTGTGCAGGAGCACACAGAATACCCAGCTTTCCCAGCTATCAAATAAATGTCTGGAAATAAACTAAGTTATAACTTTTATTTAGTCTGAGTAAAGGATTAATCCTTTTAGCTAAATTAAATAAAAGTTGTATCTTAGTTTATTTCCACACTTTTTTTTTTGATAGCCGGGAAAGCTGGGTATTTTGTGTGCTCCTGCACAGTTGTCCTTTGTAGGTAGTGCCACACAGCCCACAGCCCCCCTGTAGATAGCAACCCCCCTCCTTCCAGTAAAGATAGCGCCACCGTAGCTCCCTGTAGGAGCGGAATCCCCGTGTGGCCGGGGATTCCGGTCCTGGAGTGCTGCTTGATGCCTCTGTCCATATATGGACAGTGACATCAGGGAAAACTCCTGAAGCGGAATCCCCGGTCACAGCGTTGCAGACGCTATGACCGTCGATTCCACTCCAGGAGATGCTCCTGACATCTGTGTCCATGACGTCATTGGCTTCTCCTGGAGTGGAATCCCCGATCATAGAGTCTGCAATGCTGTGACCGGGGATTCCGCTTCAGGAGTTTTCCCTGATGTCACTGTCCATATATGGACAGAGGCATCAAGCAGCGCCCTAGGACCGTAATCCCCGGCCACACGGTGATTCCGCTCCTTCAGGGAGCTACGGTGACGCTATGCTGGAAGGGGGGGTTTGATATCTACAGGGGGGCACTATAGCAGAGCAAGGGAGGTATCTCCCTGCTCTGCTGTCTACTAGCGCCGCTGTAGCTGAAGGGCGCTACAGTGGCGCTAGTAGACAGCAGAGCAGGGAGATATCTCCCTGCTCTGCTATAGTGCCGCGCTACCGCTATAGCAGCCACAGCAGCTGCTAGCGGCGCCACCGCCCTCATGCCCGGTGTCACCGCTAGCAACCGCTATGGCTGCTACAGCGGTAGTGTTGGCCACTAAGTGAAGAAGTGCCCGGGTGCGACTGCAGTTAATGTGTGTATCCCCGCTGGTAGTTGCAACGGTGCGGGTATACACACACCCGCTGGCGCCCCCCTTGCCGTTTGGCGGCTGGCGCCCTGTGCGACCGCACTGGTTGAACATAGCTAAGGCCGGCCATGTTTACAACAGTAACTGATGTAAATTATATCAGAACTCTATATGTATAGTGCGGCCCAGATTTATCTCTGGGGGCGTAACAAGGCAAAGGTCCGTGCCAGACCCATACCTCCCCCCCAATCAGACTGTTTGCCCCCCCAATCAGACAATAAAATACATTTTAAAAATGTACTTACCTCACCACTCCGATTCTCCCTCCCGGATTCCCTCAGGCTCTTACAGCAGGCCGCAGCATGTAGAAAGTACTGATGACAGGCCGCGTTGCAGCTAAAAGATGCGACACATTTATTAAGAGTCGTTCGCCTGTTAATAAATGTGTTGCATCTTACTCCAGCAAACTATTTAATAGAACTGGTGTATGAAACGCCAGTATTAAAGGGAATGTGTCGCTAGAATTATTATATATTTTTTTTCAGTTAAACAGTTAGTATATAAATGATTACACAGTGTTTTAATTCGTTTAATTTTTTCACAAGTCAGGAAATATTATAAATTAGATTCTAATTTATAACATTTCCATGTGCTTGTCACTAGAGGGAGCAATTCCCAAAATTGCAGCATTGGCATGTGGTAAAGCAACATCATTGCCTTTATGCTGCAAATTTGTAGTAGACACACTCGCTCTAGTGTCCTCACAGAATCCACCCTCCTTTATCCTAGCTAGTGCCGGGAGAAAGGAGGGGGTTGAATGTTCCAACCTCCTACACTGTGTGCCGCCATTTTCTGAGTGAATGCACAGTGTAGGAGGATTAGATACAGTGCTCAGCAGACAGTATAACACTAACATACACACACATCACATACACAAACATAACTTACCTGCTCCGGCCGCCGCTGCCGCCTCCACCCTGCCGCTCGTAGTCCTTGCGTCTGCGCTGCCTTCAACATATGGCCGGAAGCCGCGACCGGAAGTCGTCATCTTACTGTCCGACCGTGGCTTCCGGTCCACATGAAAATGGCGCCGGATGTCGTTCTACCAAAGACCTTCCTTTTGGTCTGTGTGGGAGTGGCGCATGCGCCATTCCCACACAGACGGCATACGCTATAGTGAGTGGACAGATACAGAGATGAAAAAAAAAATGGCAGCCCCCATAGAGAAGTAAAAGAAAGAAAAAAGTAAAAAGTACAACACAAAAACACAAATAAATACAATTTATTTGAATGACATACTAAAAGCAATATTATATATAAAAAAAAAAATAATCCGTGACACCTTCCCTTTAAAACGGGTTTTCCACGTTCTGACAACTGATCACCTATCCACTGGATAGGTCAACAGTATATGATCGGTGCGTGACCGACACCTGGACCCTGCACCGATCCGCCACTCCAGCTGCCTCCGGGCACCGGACAACACTGCCGGAAGCAGACAGCTCCGGTCAAAGAATAGAGGCCGAGCTGCAGTTCTGCCGAACGGCCGCTATGCAGTGATCGGAGCCATCTGCTTCCGGCAGTGTTTTTCCAGTGCCCGGAGGCAGCTGGACTGGCAGATCGGTGCGGGGTCTGGTGTAGTAACGATTGTTTGCCCCCGTACATTACCGATGATTGCTCCTTGTGACACGCTGTATCGTCGATTGGTGCTGGTTTTCATGGTCAGTACCGGGACGTCTAAAAGGACCTTTATTTCCTCGGACACCACCATAACTAGGCATTGGAACTAACCCTTCCACCTTAGCGGGTAAAGATTAACCTTCTAAAAGGTTCACTATATACACATAAGGGCTAAAGGTAAAAACACAGAGGTGCTCACCATATATTCAGCGTATAACTGTGTCCTCCAAATCTTACGGAGCAGGAGTTGTTCTAGATTCCTGTTTATATCCCAAACACGTTCATACCATTTTAGACAATGAATTGACATATCGCAAACTTGTGGCGAAACCAAGCACCGCATGTAAAGAATCTTTAAAAAATCTGCTAGAAGAAGGAATTTCATTAGGAGTATTAGCCAAGAAACAGGCAGAATACTTACTGATAGAATTCCTTATTGTTCCCATATCCCATGGGATGCCAAAAATCCATAACTTTGCATGGTCTTGAAACTTGGGTTATCTGTGTCGTAGTTGGTTAGTACCCCTGAAAACAGGCCTGCCATCAGGGTGGTACCACTGGTACTACTGTCAGGGGCCTGGCCAAATAGTAAAATAAAGTGGGCTGCCGCCGCTCATCAAGGTTATGATCAGCGGTAATTGGTTTGTAGAAAGGAATGGGACCCATGCAGGGGCCAGAAGCAGCGGCCAGCTCTGCAACTTGGTGAGTGACAGTTTTAAAGGAGTAGATTTAGTTTAAGAATTTTTTTTATGTTGCCCCTCTCCTCCCATTTTCCCACCTGTCTCTCTCCCCTTCCCCTTTCCAGACCCCAGTCAAGCGTCATATTCACTCTGGCCCAACTCCCGCCTCGGCCGCTTTCCGTTCTCTTAGCCTACACCTCCGCCTACATCCTGGTATAATAGCTAAAGAAAATTACCTTATGAGGTTTAGAGTTAGTTAGTTAGTTATATGTCGAAATTTTTATCTAAGGTTTGCACACCATGACGGTCGGTAGTCATGTAGACCGGTTGCTTCCATAATTTGAATACACTGTGACATGGCACATTGGGTCACGGGAACGTGGTGTAAAGGATCTGCCAGACACAGCTTCTGTGTCGACACCCGTGGTTAATCAGTCTGCACCTGCTCCTAGGTCTGATAGAGTGACGCGATCTGCTACCACTCTGGCTGGTAGGCTCAGGAGTGGGAGAACTTATCACAGACTGGCCAGACGGTTCTAGCTCTCGCCCTCCATCTATTTATACCTTCATTTGCTGCTTGTCTTTGCCTGTGATTCTTTCCTGTTTCCTGGCTCTGCTGCTCCTGCTATTATTATTGACCTTGCTTCATTTTGACCCTGGCTTTACTGAGTACGCTCCTGCTCTGTGTTTGGTACCTCGTACACTCCTGGTTTGACTCAGCTCGTTCACTACGCCTGTTGCTCACGGTGTTGCCGTGGGCAACTGCCCCATTTCCCTTAGCTTCTGTGTACCCTTGTCTGTTTGTCTGTCGTGCACATATTGAGCGTAAGGACCGTCGCCCAGTTGTACGCCGTGACCTAGGACGGGCCGTGCAAGTAGGCAGATACTGAGTGGCGGGTAGATTAGGGCTCACCTGTCTGTTTCCCTACCCCGTCATTACATAATCACAGGCCCATATACCTTTTCTACCCTGGTCCCTGACACAACTATGGACCCCCTTGAGACCCTGGCTCAGCAAATGCAGGGCCTCTCCATACAGGTCCAAGCCCTGGCTCAGAGGGGCAACCAGCGTGATGCTACCCTGGTAGTGCCCCCCACCTCACCTATTGAACCCCACCTCAAGATGCTTGACCGGTTCTCAGGGGATCGGAAGACTTTTTTCTCCTTTCGGGAGAGTTGTAGGCTCTATTTCCGTCTAAGGCCCCACTCCTCAGGTTCTGAGAACCTGCAAGTGGGTATAATTATGTCCAGGCTCCAGGACGGGCCCCAAGAATGGGCCTTCTCCTTGGCTCCTGACGCCCCTGAACTTTCCTCTGTTGATCATTTTTTTTCTACTCTCGGGCTCATATATGACGAGACTGACAAGACTGCCTTTGCTGAGAGTCAGCTGGTGACCTTACGTCAGGGTAAGAGACCCGTTGAGGAGTACTTTTCTGACTTTAGGAAGTGGTGTGTAGCTTCTCGGTGGAATGACCCTGCCTTGAGGTGCCAGTTTAGATTGGGTCTGTCGAACGCCCTGAAAGACCTGTTAGTTAGCTATCCCTCTTCAGACTCTCTAGATCAGGTTATGGCTTTAGCGGTACGTCTTGACCGACGTCTCAGGGAACGACGACTTGAATGCTTTTGTGCTTTCTCCTCTGGCTCCCCCATGATGGCACCCGAGGTTCCGTTGCTTCGCTCTTCCATGGAAAACTTGGATGAAGCAATGCAACTCGGGGTCTCCGTGTCTCCCCAACAACGTAGAGAGCTCCGCAGGAAGAATGGTCTCTGCTTCTACTGTGGGTATGACAAACAACTGTCCTAGGCGTAAGAATAAGCAGCCAGAAGAACTTCCGCGCCTAAGTGACCATCGGGGAGGTTACTTGGGCGCACAGGTATTTCCCGTAAATATGAAACCTAATAAGATCTTGCTTCCCTTTCTTTTGAGAGTAGGTCTGTTACCGGCAGTGCCTTCGTGGATTCAGGGTCTTCTGCTAATATTATGTCTGTGGAATTTGCTATGTCTCTAGCTATGCCATTGATTGATTTGCCTAAATCTGTCCCGGTATTTGGTATCGACTCCACTCCACTTGCTAATGGTTATTTTACGCAGCATACCCCTGTTTTTGAACTCATTGTTGGCTCCATGCATTTGGAGCAGTGCTCTGTACTGGTAATGCAGGGATTATCGTCCGATTTGGTTTTAGGCCTTCCCTGGTTGCAGATGCATAATCCCACGTTTAACTGGAATACTGGGGATCTTACCAAATGGGGTAATGAATGCATGACGTCATGTTTTTCTGTTAATTTTATTTCTCTCCCTGAGGAGGTGAACGCTCTACCTGTGTTTATTTAGGACTTCGCTGATGTTTTTTCTAAAAAGGCCTCATAGAGAATACGATTGCGCAATCGATTTGGTACCAGGAGCTAAGCTCCCTAAGGGTAGGATATTGAATCTCTCTTGTCCCGAACGTGAAGCAATGAAAGAGTATATCCAGGAATGCCTAGCCAAGGGTTACATTCGCCCCTCTACTTCTCCGGTAGGTGCTGGCTTCTTCTTCGTAGGGAAGAAGGATGGTGGTCTTAGGCCACCACCACACCATAACCACATAGTGACTGAATAATACCCCCATACTGTTACTGAATAGTACCACCACACCATAACCACATAGTGACTGAATAATACCCCCATACTGTTACTGAATAATACCCCCACACCATAACCACATAGTGACTGAATAATACCCCCATACTGATACTGAATAATACCTCCATACTGTTACTGAATACCTCCATACTGTTACTAAATAATACCCCCATACTGTTACTGAGTAATACCACCACAGCATAACCACATAGTGACTGAATAATACCCCCATACTGTTACTGAATAATACCACCACACCATAACCACATAGTGACTGAATAATACCCCCATACTGATACTGAATAACACCGCCACACCATAACCACATAGTGACTGAATAATACCCCCATACTGATACTGAATAATACCACCACACCATAACCACATAGTGACTGAATAATACCCCCATACTGTTACTGAATAATACCACCATACTGTTACTGAATAATACCACCACACCATAACCACATAGTGACTGAATAATACCCCCATACTGATACTGAATAATACCACCACACCATAACCACATAGTGACTGAATAATACCTCCATACTGTTACTGAATAATACTACCACACCATAACCACATAGTGACTGAATAATACCCCCATTCTGTTACTGAATAATACCTTCACACCATAACCACATAGTGACTGAATAATACCCCCATACTGTTACTGAATAATACCGCCACACCATAACCACATAGTGACTGAATAATACCCCCATACTGTTACTGAATAATACCTCCACACCATAACCACATAGTGACTGAATAATACCACCATACTGTTACTGAATAATACCGCCACACCATAACCACATAGTGACGGAATAATACCCCCATACTGTTACTGAATAATACCCCCATACTGTTACTGAATAATACCCCCATACTGTTACTGAATAATACCCCCATACTGTTACTGAATAATACCTCCACACCATAACCACATAGTGACTGAATAATACCCTCATACTGTTACTGAATAATACCACCACACCATAACCACATAGTGACTGAATAATACCCCCATACTGTTACTGAATAATATCTCCACACCTTGACCACATAGTGACTGAATAATACCCTCATACTGTTACTGAATAATACCCCCACACCATAACCACATAGTGACTGAATAATACCCCCATACTGTTACTGAATAATACCGCCACACCATAACCACATAGTGACGGAATAATACCCCCATACTGTTACTGAATAATACCCCCATACTGTTACTGAATAATACCCCCATACTGTTACTGAATAATACCGCCACACCATAACCACATAGTGACGGAATAATACCCCCATACTGTTACTGAATAATACCCCCATACTGTTACTGAATAATACCCCCATACTGTTACTGAATAATACCCCCATACTGTTACTGAATAATACCCCCATACTGTTACTGAATAATACCCCCATACTGTTACTGAATAATACCACCATACTGTTACTGAATAATACCACCACACCATAACCACATAGTGACTGAATAATACCCCCATACTGTTACTGAATAATACCGCCACACCATAACCTTATAGTGACTAAATAATACCCCCATACTGTTACTGAATAACACCCCCACACCATAACCACATAGTGACTGAATAATACCACCATACTGATACTGAATAACACCGCCACACCATAACCACATAGTGACTGAATAATACCCCCACACCATAACCACATAGTGACTGAATAATAAACCCCATACTATTACTGAATAATACCACCACACCATAACCACATAGTGACCGAATAATACCCCCATACTATTACTGAATAATACCACCACACCATAACCACATAGTGACTGAATAATACCTCCATACTGTTACTGAATAATACTGCCACACCATAACCACATAGTGACTGAATAACACCCCCATACTGTTACTGAATAATACTGCCACACCATAACCACATAGTGACTGAATAATACCCCCATACTGTTACTGAATAATACCTCCACACCATAACCACATAGTGACTGAATAATACCCTCATACTGTTACTGAATAATACCACCACACCATAACCACATAGTGACTGAATAATACCCCCATACTGTTACTGAATAATATCTCCACACCATGACCACATAGTGACTGAATAATACCCTCATACTGTTACTGAATAATACCCCCACACCATAACCACATAGTGACTGAATAATACACCCATACTGTTACTGAATAATACCGCCACACCATAACCACATAGTGACGGAATAATACCCCCATACTGTTACTGAATAATACCCCCATACTGTTACTGAATAATACCCCCATACTGTTACTGAATAATACCGCCACACCATAACCACATAGTGACGGAATAATACCCCCATACTGTTACTGAATAATACCCCCATACTGTTACTGAATAATACCCCCATACTGTTACTGAATAATACCCCCATACTGTTACTGAATAATACCCCCATACTGTTACTGAATAATACCCCCATACTGTTACTGAATAATACCACCATACTGTTACTGAATAATACCACCACACCATAACCACATAGTGACTGAATAATACCCCCATACTGTTACTGAATAATACCGCCACACCATAACCTTATAGTGACTAAATAATACCCCCATACTGTTACTGAATAACACCCCCACACCATAACCACATAGTGACTGAATAATACCACCATACTGATACTGAATAACACCGCCACACCATAACCACATAGTGACTGAATAATACCCCCACACCATAACCACATAGTGACTGAATAATAAACCCCATACTATTACTGAATAATACCACCACACCATAACCACATAGTGACCGAATAATACCCCCATACTATTACTGAATAATACCACCACACCATAACCACATAGTGACTGAATAATACCTCCATACTGTTACTGAATAATACTGCCACACCATAACCACATAGTGACTGAATAACACCCCCATACTGTTACTGAATAATACCGCCACACCATAACCACATAGTGACTGAATAATAAACCCCATACTATTACTGAATAATACCACCACACCATAACCACATAGTGACTGAATAATACCTCCATACTGTTACTGAATAATACTGCCACACCATAACCACATAGTGACTGAATAACACCCCCATACTGTTACTGAATAATACCACCACACCATAACCACATAGTTACTGAATAATACCCCCATACTGTTACTGAATAATACCGCCACACCATAACCTTATAGTGACTAAATAATACCCCCATACTGTTACTGAATAACACCCCCACACCATAACCACATAGTGACTGAATAATAAACCCCATACTATTACTGAATAATACCACCACACCATAACCACATAGTGACTGAATAATACCTCCATACTGTTACTGAATAATACTGCCACACCATAACCACAGTGACTGAATAACACCCCCATACTGTTACTGAATAATACCGCCACATCATAACCACATAGTTACTGAATAATACCCCCATACTGTTACTGAATAATACCACCACATCATAACCACATAGTGACTGAATAATACCCTCATACTGATACTGAATAATACCGCCACACCATAACCACATAGTGACTGAATAATACCCCCGTACTGATACTGAATAATACCTCCATACTGTTACTGAATAATACTGCCACACCATAATTACATAGTGACTGAATAATACCTCCATACTGTTACTGAATAATACTGCCACACCATAACCACATAGTGACTGAATAACACCCCCATACTGTTACTGAATAATACCGCCACATCATAACCACATAGTTACTGAATAATATCCCCATACTGATACTGAATAATACCACCACACCATAACCACATAGTGACTGAATAATACCCCCGTACTGATACTGAATAATACCTCCATACTGTTACTGAATACCTCCATACTGTTACTGAATAATACCTCCATACTGTTACTGAATAATACCGCCACACCATAATTACATAGTTACTGAATAATACCCCCATACTGTTACTGAATAATACCTCCGTACTGTTACTGAATAATACCCCCATACTGTTACTGAATAATACCTCCACACCATAACCACATAGTGACTGAATAATACCGCCATGTACTGTATATATATATATATATATATATATATATATATATATATATATAATGCTGCCATATATTGTACATATAGAGTCCAACATATGCTGCAAGTATAACTAATCAAATCACTTTATACTCTGTACATTATGTAGCAGTGTTATAGGTGTGTACACATATAATACTGCTATAACCGTAGACATATAGTACCATTATATTCACTGCACACCTATTATACTGCTATATACTACACTCACATATAATACCGCTATATACTGCATACACCTATAATCAGGGGCATAGCTAAAGGCTCATGGGCCCCGATGCAAAAGTTCTTATTGGGTCCCCCCCACCCGCAAACTTCTCATGGCCGACAGTCTGCAGCTTTCAGCTGCATCGCTGGGTCTCCTAAGTGACCCGACAATGCACACTAGCAGCCAGGGGCGTCACTAAGGACTTAAAATGTCAGGGGAAATAGCCCCAATATATATGTGTCCACCCAAAAACATGTGTGTCTGTGTGTGTGTGTGTGTGTATAGGAGCCAGCAAATCTATAGAACTATGACCCTATAAACTATGGATAGGATACATTGGCTCAGCAGACAGTATCACACATGATAGGATTAGATACAGTGGCTCAGCAGACAGTATCACACATGATAGGATTAGATACAGTGGCTCAGCAGACAGTATCACACATGATAGGATTAGATAGAGTAGCTCAGCAGACAGTATCACACATAATGGGATTAGATACAGTGGCTCAGCAGACAGTATCATACATGATAGGATTAGATACAGTGGCTCAGCAGACAGTATCACACACACTGGCGTAGCTATAGGGGTCGCAGCGGTCGCAATTGCGACCGGGCCCCGAAGCCAGGGGGGCCCACGGCCCCCCGCACCACATCAATAAAAAGTTACTATAGTAACTCGGGCCGCGGGCTCCTGTTACTATAGTAACATACTTTACTTACCTTCCTGGTTCCGGATCGCAGCGGAGGTCCTGACGTCAGGCGCTGTGCGCAGCACATGACGTCACAGCGCTATGCGCCGCGCACAGCATCGAGACGACAGAACTCCCGCCGCGGCCGAAGAGGAAGGTAAGATAGCCCTGACTGGCGGGGTCCGACTCCTGGGACCCGCCAATCAGCTGTTTTGAAGGGGCCGCAGCACTCGTACGAGAGCTGCTCCCCTTCATTCCTGTCACTTCATTCCGGTCACACTGTGAATCGGTTTCGGCGATTCACAGTGTGGGCGAGTAGTGAAATGAAGGGGAAGCAGCTCTCGTACGAGTGCTGCGGCCCCTTCAAAACAGCTGATTTGCGGGTCCCGGGCGACACATCAGCTATTGATGGCCTATCCTGAGGATAGGCCATCAATGTTTAGGGACTGCACAACCCCTAAGCCTACGATGTAGCAGGCTTAGGGGGCCCATGAGACAGGATCACAGATTGTGTGATGCTGTCTGCTGGGCCCTGTATCTAAGCCAATCACATGGTAGGCTTAGATACATGGCCCATGCGTGATCCTGTCTGCTGGGCCCTGTATCTAAGCCTACCACACTGTAGGTTTAGATACAGGGCCCCAGCACACAGTAATCTTATACTGTATAAGATTACTGTCTGCTGGACCCTGTATCTAAGCCTACCTTGTGGTAGGCTTAGATACAGGGTCCCACAGACAGTATCACACATGGGCCCTGTATCTAAGCCTTAGGGTATGTGCACAGACACTAATTACGTCCGTAAGTGACGGATGTATTTCGGCCGCAAGTACCGGACCGAACACACTGCAGGGAGCCGGGCTCCTAGCGTCGTACTTATGTACGACGCTAGGAGTCCCTGCCTCGCTGTGGGACAACTGTCCTGTACTGTAATCATGTTTTCAGTACCGGACAGTTGTCCGGCAGCGAGGCAGGGACTCCTAGCGTCGTACATAACTATGATGCTAGGAGCCTGGCTCCCTGCAGTGTGTTCGGTCCGGTACTTGCGGCCGAAATACGTCCGTCAATTCCGGACGTAATTAGTGTGTGTGCACATACCCTAACACATGTGTTACTAATCATTTTTTGTGTGTTTTCTTACAGGTTCGGTCGTTGGACTACGGCGGATTCCAGGACTACTTCGATGACAGCTTTTTTTTTTATTAATAAAATGGTTAATGAGGGTTGTGTTTTTTTTTTTTATTTCAATAAAATATTTTTTCTATGTCTTTGTGGTTTTTTTTAAACTATATTACTACCGCCTTAGTAATGGCCGCCGGCTGATTGACAGCATCCATTGCTAAGGCAGGGCTTAGTGTTAGCCGGTGCAGAGGCTAACACTAACCCCCTTTATTACCCCGGTACCCACCGCCACCAGGGGTGCTGGGAAGAGCCGGGTACGATCCAGTACCTGACCATCTGTAGTGATGGTCGGCCACTGGGGTGGCCGCAGGCTGGTATTATCAGGAGGGGAAAGGCCAGATACAGTGGCCCTTCCTACCCTGGTGATGCTAGGCTGCTGCTGCTTTATTGTATCTGGCTGGTTATGAAAATGGGGGGGACGCCACGTCATTTAAAAAATAATTGGAAAGAACGATGTCGGGTCCCCCCCAATTTTCATAACCAGCCAGATACAACACAGCAGCAGCAGGCAGCATTACAAGGGTGGGAAGGGCCACTGTTTTTGGCCTTCCCCAGCCTAATACTACCAGCCTGCGGCCACCCCGGTGCCTGCCCGTCACTACAGCTGGTCGGGTACTGGTTTGTACCCGGCTCTTCCCAGTACCCCTGGTGGCGGTGGGTACCGGGGTAATAATGGGGGTTAGTGTAGACTCTGCACCGGCTAACATTAAGCCTCGCCTTAGTAATGGAGGTTGTCAATCAGCCAGCGGCCATTACTAAGGCGGTGATAATAAAGTTTAAAAAGATACAAGCACATAGAAATTTTTTTTATTGAAATAAAAACACAACCCTCATTAACCATTTTATTGAGAATAAAAAAAACGCCGTCATTGAAGTCCTCGTATCCGAAGTCCAACAACCGAACCTGTAAAAAAAACACAAACACACAAAAATAATCAGTAACACATAAAGAAGCAAAATTATTATTCTTACCTTTCCTGGGTCCAGCGCTGGAGCCGCAATGTCAGCGAGCTGGGCCCTGTATCTAATCCTATCATGTGTGATACAGTCTGCTGAGCTGTGTATCTAATCCAATCATGTATGATACTGTGCTGGGCCCTATATCTAATCCGATCATGTGTGATACTGTCTGCTGAGCCACTGTATCTAATCCTATCATGTGTGATACTGTCTGCTGAGCCACTGTATCTAATCCTATAATGTGTGGTACTGTCTGCTGAGCCACTGTATCTAATCCTATCATGTGTGATACTGTCTGCTGAGCCACTGTATCTAATCCTATCATGTGTGGTACTGTCTGCTGAGCCACTGTATCTAATCCTATCATGTGTGGTACTGTCTGCTGAGCCACTGTATCTAATCCTATCATGTGTGATACTGTCTGCTGGGCCACTGTATCTAATCCTATCATGTGTGATACTGTCTGCTGAGCTGTGTATCTAATCCTATCATGTGTGATACTGCCTTCTGAGCCACTGTATCTAATCCTATCATGTGTGATACTGTCTGCTCAGCCACTGTATCTAATCCTATCCATAGTTTATAGGGTCGTAGTGCTATAGATATGCTATGCTGTCTCCTATACACACACTTTTTTTTGGGGCGGACACATATGTATTGGGGCTATTTCCCGGACATTTTAAGCCCTGAGGGTATGTTCACACGGCAGCGTCTGTTACGGCTGAAATTACTGTGCTGTTTTCAGGAGAAAACAGCACCGTAATTTCAGCCGTAATGGCATGTGCAGGCGTCTTTTGCTGCGTCCACTACGGAAGTAATTGAAGCTGGTTTTCCATGGAGTCCATGGAAAACGGCTCCATTTACATCTGAAGAAGTGACAGGCAGTTTTTTACGCGCCGCCTTTCGACAGCGGCGCGTAAAAAAAAATGACCATCGGCACAGAACATCGTAAGACCCATTCAAATGAATGGGCAGATGTTTTCCGACGCTTTTGAGCCGCATTTTCGGATGTAATTCAATGCTAAAACGCCCAAATTACGTCCGTAAATAGTGTGTGTGTGAACCCAGCCTTAGTGACGCCCCGGCTGCTAGTGCTGCATTGTTGGGTCACTTAGGAGACCCAGCGATGCAGCTGAAAGCGGACCGTCAGCCATGAGAAGTTTGCGGGGTGGGGGGGGGGGGGCCCTGGCACATTATCTGCACAGGGGCCTTTTGCAGTCTGTGTCCGCCACTGATCACACATGATAGGATTAGATACTGTGGCCCAGCAGACAGTATCACACATGATAGGATTAGATACAATGGCTCAGCAGACAGTATTACACATAATAGGATTAGATACAGTGGCTCAGCAGACAGTATCACACATGATAGGATTAGATACAGTGGCCCAGCAGAGTTTCACACATGATGGGATTAGATGCACAGCTCAGCAGACAGTATTACACATGATAGGATTAGATATAAAGGCTCAGCTGACAGTATCACACATGATAGGTTTAGATACAGTGGCTCAGCAGACAGTATCACACATGATAGGATTAGATATAAAGCCCAGCAGAGTTTCACACATGTTGGGATTAGATACACAGCTCAGCAGACAGTATCACACATGATGGGATTAGATACAGTAGCTGAGCAGACAGTATCACACATGATAGGATTAGATACACAGCTCAGCAGACAGTATCACACATGATAGGATTAGATACAGTGGCTCAGCAGACAGTATCACACATGATAGGATTAGATACAGCGGCTCAGCAGACAGTATCACACATGATAGGATTAGATACACAGGTCAGCAGACAGTATCACACATGTTAGGATTAGATACACAGCTCAGCAGACAGTATCACACATGATAGGATTAGATACAGTGGCTCAGCAGACAGTATCACACATGATAGGATTAGATACAGTAGCTCAGCAGACAGTATCACACATGATAGAATTAGATACAGCGGCTCAGCAGACAGTATCACACATGATAGGATAAGGGTATGTGCACACGGTAGCAGGCTTTTACGTCTGAAATGACAGACTGTATTCAAGGAGAAAACAGCTGCCTCGTTTCAGCCATAATTGCTCCTCCTCGCATTTTGCGAGGCTTCTCTGACAGCCGTAAATTTTGAGCTGTGCTTCATTAACTTCAATGAAGAACGGCTCAAATTACGTCTGAAAGAAGTGTCCTGCATATAATGTATATAAGTGCCCTGCACTTCTTTTGACGAGGCTGTATTTTTACGCGTCGTCGTTTGACAGCTGTCAAACGATGACGCGTAAATGACAGGTTGTCTGCACAGTACGTCGGCAAACCCATACAAATGAATGGGCAGATGTTTGCCGACGTATTGTAGCCCTATTTTCAGACGTAAAACGAGGCATAATATGCCTCGTTAACGTCTGAAAATAGGTCGTGTGAACCCAGCCTTAGATACTGTGGCTGAGCAGACAGTATCACACATGATAGGATTAGATACAGTGGCTCAACAGACAATATCACACATGATTGGATTAGATACATGGCCCTGCACGCTGACAATGCGGCTCCAGCGCTGGACCCAGGAAAGGTAAGAATAATAATTGTTTTGCTTTTTTATGTGTTACTAATTATTTTTGTGTGTTTGTGTTTTTTTACAAGTTCGGTTGTTGGACTACGTCGGATTCGAGGACAACTTCAATGACAGCGTTTTTTTATTCTCAATAAAATGGTTAATGGGGGTTGTGTTTTTTTGTTTCAATAAAATATTTTTTCTATGTGCTTGTACTTTTTTAAACTTTATTATTACCGCCTTAGTAATGGCCGCTGGATGATTGACAAAGTCCATTACTAAGGTGGGGCTTAATGTTAGCAGGTGCAGAGGCTAACACTAACCCCCATTATTAGCCCGGTACCCACAGCCACCAGGGGTGCTGGGAAGAGCCGGGTACGAACCAGTACCCGACAATCTGCAGTGACGGTCAGACACCGGGGCGGCCGCAGGCTGGTAGTATTAGGCTGGGGAAGGCCAAAAACAGTGGCCCCTACCACCCTGGTAATGCTGCCTGCCGCTGCTGTGTTGCATTTGGCTGGTTATGAAAATTAGGGGGGACCCCACATCGTTCTTTCCAATTATTTTGTATTTATTTTTTTTTAAATGACATGGGGTCCCCCCCATTTTTCATAACCAGCTAGATACAATAAAGCAGCAGCAACCTAGCATCACCAGGGTGGGAAGGGCCACTGTATAAGGCCTTCCCCAGCCTGTGGCCGCCCCATTGCCCGACCATCACTACAGATGGTCAAGTACTGGATCGTATCCGGATCTTCCCAGCACCCCTGGTGGCGGTGGGTACCGGGGTAATAAAGGGGGTTAGTGTTAGCCTCTGCACCGGCTAACACTAAGCCCCGCCTTAGCAATGGACGCGGTCATTCAGCCGGCGGCCATTACGAAGGCGGTAGTAATAAAGTTTAAAAAAAAACACAAAGACATAGAAAAAACATTTTATTGAAATAAAAATAAATCACACAACCATCATTAACCATTTTATTGATAATAAAAAAAGCCGTCATCGAAGTAGTCCTGGAATCTAAAATCTTGTGTAAGAAAATACACAAAAAATTATTAGTAACACATGTGTTAGGCTTAGATACAGGGCCCATGTGTGATACTGTCTGTGGGACCCTGTATCTAAGCCTACCACAAGGTAGGCTTAGATACAGGGTCAGGCAGACAGTAATCTTATACAGTAATACAGGGCCCATCAGACAGGATCACACATGGGCCATGTATCTAAGCCTACAATGTGATTGGTTTAGATACAGAGCCCAGCAGACAGCATCACACAATCTGTGATCCTGTCTCATGGGCCCTCTAAGCCTGCTACATCGTAGGCTTAAAGGACTTGTCCAGTCCCTAAACATTGATGGCCTATCCTCAGGATAGGCTATCAATAGCTGATGTGTCAGGGTTTGTCTTCTGGGACCCGCCAATCAGCTGTTTTGAAGGGGCCGCAGCACTCGTACGAGAGCTGCTTCCCCTTCATTTCCCTTACCAGCTCACACTGTGAATCGCCGACACAGATTCACTGTGTGACCTGAATCAAGTGACCGTAATGAAGGGGAAGCAGCTCTCGTACGAACACTGCGGCCCCTTCAAAACAGTTGATTGGCGGATCCCGGGTGTCGGACCCCGCCAATCAGCTTCAGCAGACAGGGATATTAATCTTACCCTCCTCTTCAGCCGCGGCAGAAGCTCTGTCATAACTCTATCCAGGATCACGATGTTGTGCGCGGCGCATAGCGCTGTGACGTCAGGACCTCCACTGCGCTCCGGAACCAGGAGGGTAAGTACTGTCAGTTATTATAGTAACAGGGGCCCGCGGCCCGAGTTACTATATTAACTTTTTATTGATGTGGTGCGGGGGGCTGCGGGCCCCCCTGACTTCAGGGCCCGGTTGCAATTGCGACCCCTATAGCTACGCCACTGCCTATAATGTTGCAACATACACTACGCACAATACTGCTACACAGTCTACACACACAATACCAGTATATACACTATATACTCTACACATCAGTTTTCCCACTATTTACACAAAAGCACAGCAAAAACTGTTTCAAAATTATTGCTGCAAAACTACAATGTGTGAATGTCCTTACAGTATCATATGGACACAAGAATCATATATATCCAAATACACCCAGATTATATATATATATATATATATATATATATATATATATATACACACACACATACACACACACACACACACTCATTTACACACTCATACACACACTTAACTTCTATGTAGGATCTCTATTGCAGACAGTCTCATATATAGACGAGAATCATATATATATATATATATATATATATATATATACACACACACAAACATTTACACACTCATACACACACTCTTGAAGCAGCAGGGGCTTTACAACATGCCCCATCCCGGGACAGCAGATATAACAGGCTGCAGAAGTAGCTGGTCTGTTAGAAGAATAGGGGGACACAGCACACGAGAGGAGGGGGGCAGAGGAGAGGGAAGCAAGGGGACACAGGAGAGTGACACAGGAGAGGAGGAGGGCACAGGAGAGGGAAGCAAGGGGACACAGGGGAGGACTAGACACGGAGCTTCCTCTCTGCAGACGCTGAGGCTGTGAACTCTCCCCTCCCCCTCTCCTCTGCCCCGACTGCTTCAGACGAAAGGGAGAGAGAGGGAGAGGACGTAGCTTGTATTCACAGAAGTCCACCGCTCACCTCATGCATCTCGTAACTTGCTTGAGGAGAGGATAGCTCCTCCTGCAGACCTGCTCCTCTCTGGTGGCGCGTGCTGCATACAGCGTCAGAGAGGAGCAGGAGTGTTCTCACAGACAGCCACGTCTGCTAAGTTAAATAATCCCCTTCCCCCGGTCCAGTCTGTCTTTGGCTCAAAATGCCGCCCCCCCACTTTCAGCTAGGCTGCGCCGCCTGAGGCTGTCGGCTCACCTCGCCTCATGGTAGGTGCGGCACTGTGTGTAATGCTCCCGCGGTCTTCCAGAATTTCATAAATGAGATTTTAAGAGACTACCTGGGGTATTTCTTGTAGTGTACCTTGATGACATACTTGTGTTTTCCAAGGACTGTTCCTCCCACATTGAGCATGTCAGGAAGGTGCTCCAGGCCCTTCGAGAAAACAAACTCTTTGCTAAAACCAAAAAATGTGTGTTTGGGGTGCAGGTGATACCATTTTTGGGTCAAATCCTCACTCCTAATGAATTCCGCATGGACCCTGCCAAGGTTCAGGCTGTGGCTGAATGGGTCCAACCTGCCTCCCTGAAGGCGTTACAGTGCTTCCTGGGGTTTGCTAATTATTACAGGATATTTATTGCTAACTTCTCGGTCATCGCTAAGCCTTTTACGGATCTTACTCGCAAAGGTGCTGATCTCCTCCACTGGCCTCCGGAGGCCGTCCAGGCTTTTGAGGTCCTTAAGAAGAGCTTTATGTCGGCCCCAGTGCTGATTCAGCCTAACCAAATAGAGCCATTCATCGTGGAAGTTGACGCCTCCGAGGTGGGAGTGGGTGCTGTCTTGTCCCAGGGTACCAGGTCCCTCACCCATCTCCGTCCCTGTGCCTACTTCTCCAGGAAGTTCTCGCCCACTGAGAGTAAGTATGACATTGGCAACCGCAAACTCTTAGCCATTAAATGGGCATTTGAAGAGTGGCGCCACTTCCTGGAGGGGGCTAGGCACCATGTAACGGTCCTTACCGACCACAAGAAGCTGGTTTTCCTAGAATCTGCCCGGAGGCTAAACCCGACACAAGCTTGATGGGCGTTGTTTTTTACTAGATTCAACTTTTTGGTCACCTATAGGGCTGGGTCTAAAAATATTAAAGATGATGCTCTGTCGCGTAGCTTCATGGCCAGCCCTCCTTCGGAGGAAGATCCTGCTTGTGTTTTGCCCCCAGGTATAATCATTTCCTCTGTTGATTCTGACTTAGTCTCCGAAATTGCGGCTGATCAAGGTTCAGCTCCCGGGAACCTTCCTGAGAACAAGCTGTTTGTTCCCCTGCAATTCTGGCTAAGAGTACTCAGGGAAAATCATGACTCTGCACTATCTAGGCATCCAGGCATCCTGGGTACCAAGCACCTCATTGCTAGAAACTATTGGTGGCCTGGGTTGCCTAAAGACGTTAAGGCATACGTCGCCGCTTGTGAAATTTGTGCTAAGTCCAACACTCCCAGGTCCCGACCAGCGGGCTTACTATGCTCTTTGCCCATTCCCCAGAGACCTTGGACCCATATCTCCATGGATTTTATCACCGATCTGCCTCCATCTCAAGGCAAGTCGGTGGTGTGGGTTGTAGTAGACCGCTTCAGTAAGATGTGCCACTTTGTGCCCCTCAAGAAACTACCCAATGCTAAGACGTTAGCTACCTTGTTTGTCAAACACATCCTGTGTCTCCATGGGGTTCCTGTCAATATTCTTTCTGACAGAGGGGTCCAATTTGTTTCATTGTTTTGGAGAGCTTTCTGTAAAAAGTTGGAGATTGATCTGTCCTTCTCCTCGGCCTTCCATCCTGAAACGAATGGCTAGAGATGAGCGAACTTATGAAAAGTTCGGTTCAGCTAGTTCGCCGAATTTCACAAAAAAACTTGATTCGGACCGAACTAGTTCGGACCGAACCTGTAATTTCCGTGCGCCGAGCATGGTACTGTCCAGGGTGCTGATAGAGTTAATGGGCTGCACTAACTCTTTCAGCAACCTTCACAGTACATGCTCGGCGCGCGGAAAATACAATTTTAATGTAATTAAAAAAAATAAAAAATACGTTCATACTTACATTCCTCCTGTCCGGCCTCCAGCGATGACGTTTCATCCATGTCACCGCTGCAGCCAATCACAGGCTGTAGTGGCGGTCACGCACGTCAGGATGACGTCAGAAGGCCGGCCTCCAGGGATGACGCTTCATCCCACGTGACCGCCTCTGCAGCCAATCACAGGCTGCAGCGGCCTCTTCAGCCAATCACACGCTCCTCTCCTGAAATACTCTGTGCTGCGCTGCCTTAAAATCTGTGGACAGGTCAGGATCCTGTTTCTTTTAAATGCTGCTGGGGAACACGCTCGATCCACTATATAAGGCTGCGCTACAGTGCAGCATTTAAAAGAGACAGGATCCTGACCTGTCCATAGAGTTTAAGGCAGCACAGAGTATTTCAGGAGATGAGCGTGCAGATTTAGTGCTGCTGTGAACTCTGCTCTTACCATTACGTAGCTCTCAGTCTGTTACCTCTCCTCCACTCCTGTCCTCTATAACACCTTCATATGATTGGCAAGTCACCACGTAATGGTAAAAGCAGAGTTCACAGCAGCACAGAGTATTTCAGGAGATGAGCGTGCGGTTCTTGTGCGGGGTGGTGACTTGCCAATCATGTGAAGGTGTTATTGAGGACAGGAGTGGAGGAGAGGTAACAGACTGAGCTACGTAATGGTAAGAGCAGAGTTCACAGCAGCACAGAGTATTTCAGGAGAGGAGCTAACAGAAGTCTTAGGGCCCGCTATTTCGGGTCGTAATTACGACCCGTAATAACGGGTGTTTTTACGGTCGTGTGCATGAGGCCCCGTAGTGACGGGTGGCTACATGTGTGCACCCGTCATTACGGCAGCGTTGCTAGGCGACATCAGTAAATAGTCACTGTCCAGGGTGCTGAAAGAGTTAACTGATCGGCAGTAACTGTTTCAGCACCCTGGACAGTGACTACCGATCACAATATAGAGTAACCTGTAAAAAAAAAAGACGTTCATACTTACCGAGAACTTTCTGCTTCCTCCAGTCCGGTCTCCTGGCCGTTGCCTTGGTGACGCGTCCCTCTCGACATCCGGCCCGACATTCCTGGGTGACGTTACAGCCCATGTGACCGCTGCAGCCAATCACAGGCTGCAGAGGCCTCTGCAGCCAATCACAGGCTGCAGAGGCTTCTGCAGCCAATCACAGGCTGCCGCGTCAGAAAAGAAGGTCGGACTGGAGGAAGAAGAGGGACTCGTCACCAAGACAACGACCGGGTACGTAGAAAATGCTTTTTATTTTATTTTTAATCAGCAGCCTCTTTTCTTTATCAGTGATTGATAGAGACAAGTGGCTGCCGATTTGTATAATATTTTTGACCGGGTTCGGTCAAAACGGGTTCGGCCGAACCCGGTGAAGTTCGGATTCGCTACGAACCAAACTTTTCCGGATGTTCGGACCGATACCGGGTTCGGTTGTCCCGTTTCGCTCATCTTTACTAATGGCCAAACCGAGAGGACTAATCAGTCTCTAGAACAATATTTAAGGTGTTTTATCTCTGACTGTCAATATGATTGGGTCTCCTTCATTTCCCTCGCCGAATTTTCCCTTAATAACCGGGTCTGTAACTTGTGAGGGGTCTCCCCCTTTTTCTGTAATTTTGGGTTTAATCCACGGTTCTCCTCCGTTTCACCTGGTGGTTCCAACAATCCCGAGGTAGATGTCGTTCATCGGGAACTGTGCACAGTCTGGGCCCAGGTTCAGAAGAACCTAGAGGCGTTCCAGAGCATACAAAAGACTCAGGCAGATAGAAGACGTTCTGCTAACCCCTTGTTTGTGGTCAGGGATCTGGTGTGGCTGTCTTCAAAAAATTTGCGCCTTAATGTTCCGTCCCAAAAATTTTCTCCCCGGTATATAGGGCCGTACAAGGTCATTGAGGTCCTTAACCCTGTCTCCTTCCGACTGGAGTTACCCCCTGAAACGCTGCTCCCCATCCTTGGCTACCTCGAGGAAACCTCCGGTCCCTGTTCTCACCAATGAAGGGGTAGAATTCGAGGTGGCCAAGATTGTGGACAGCAGGATGGTCCAAGGCTCCCTCCAGTACCTGGTCCACTGGAGAGAATATGGGCCTGAGGAGAGCACTTGGTTACCCGACCGGGATGTTCACGCTGGGGTATTGCTCAGGAGGTTCCATCTTCGGTTCTCCAATAAGCCAGGTCCACCTAGAAAGGGTCCAGTGGCCCCTCATAAAAGGGGGGTACTGTAAAGGATCTGCCAGACACAGCTTCTGTGTCGACGCCCGTGGTTAATCAGTCTGCACCTGCTCCTAGGTCTGATAGAGTGACTCGATCTGCTACCACTAGGGGTGGTAGGCTCAGGAGTGGGAGAACCTATCACAGCCTGGCCAGATGGTTCTAGCTCCCGCCCTCAGTCTATTTATACCTTCATTTCCTGCTTGTCTTTGCCTGTGATTCTTTCCTGTTTCCTGGCTCTGCTGCTCCTGCTATTATTATTGACCTTGCTTCATTTTGACCCTGGCTTTACTGACTACGCTCCTGCTCTGCGTTTGGTACCTCGTACACTCCTGGTTTGACTTGGCTCGTTCACTACGCCTGTTGCTCACTGTATTGCCGTGGGCCTTGTCTGTTTGTCTGTCGTGCACATATTGAGCGTAGAGACCGTCGCCCAGTTGTACGCCGTCGCCTAGGACGCGCCATGCAAGTAGGCAGGGACTGAGTGGCGGGTAGATTAGGGCTCACCTGTCTGTCTCCCTACCCCGTCATTACACGTGGTATCTAGGTTACATCAACACTTTCATGACGTAACTTGTGGTTCGCGCTTGGGCATTGGAGATGAAGAAGACTGGAAGAAGTCATCATGGCGTTCTGGGCCGGATGAAGAAGAAAAGAGAACGTGAACGACTCCAATCTGAGAAGAGGTCACCTGTGAGTCACTGAATTTCATTGCACTGTATTCACTTATATGGTCTGCAGAATGCCTGTGTAGGACTGATATCTGTCACAATATGGTGGGAATATTGGTCTTTGTTTTACTACACACGTTTTTAGCACACAATCAAGAGTGTTCAAATTATTTCTATATAGTTGAACGGTAGACCCCCAAGAATTATTTCCTTTGGTGGGTCCAAGGTACCTCAGTCAAACACGGAGTGTACAGATCCTTGCATTAAGATATTGTATTACTGTCTGTAGCCTTAGAGGAGAATTTATTACCCTTGCGAAGCCTCTTATCTGGCATAGAAAAGTCCCAAAAGTGCGGGAAAGTTTTTGGGCAGTTTATGCTGCGCTTGGCACTTTTTGAAAAGTGTGTAAAGCTTGGCAGAAAGGGCAGACAATTTTACTATCATTTACCCCAGTAACGTGCGTAATGTAAGGCTGGGTTCACACAACCTATTTTCAGACGTAAACGAGGCGTATTATGCCTCGTTTTACGTCTGAAAATAGGGCTGCAATACGTCGGCAAACATCTGCCCATTCATTTGAATGGGTTTGCCGACGTACTGTGCAGACAACATGTAATTTACGCGTCGTCGTTTGACAGCTGTCAAACGACGACACGTAAATGGACTGCCTCGGCAAAGAAGTGCAGGGCACTTCTTTGCCACGTAATTTGAGCTGTTCTTCATTGAACTCAATGAAGCACAGCTCAAGATTTACGAGCGTCTCAGAGCATCTCAGACGCCTCGTAAATTACGAGGAGGAGCATTTACGTGTAAAACGAGGCAGCTGTAAACAGTCTGTCTTTTCACACGTAAATGCCTCTCATCGTGTGAACATACCCTTAAGCAGAAATCAACGTCAGCTCCGAGTTAGTGTACAATTTTACATTGAGTGTGTAACAAAAGGCCAAAGCCAGTCTCCGTATCTCCCCCACTAATCAGACTGTCTTGTTCCACAAGACATGTGTTTTGCCCACCCCCCTAAAAAAACAAGAAAAATATATATATATCTGTGCAGCGTATCTATAAGGGTATATTCACACGCTGTGTTTTCAGGCGTATTTCGGGGCGTAAACGCCTTCAAATACGACTGAAAAATCGGTAGCCCAATGCCTACAAACATCTGCCTATTGTATTTTAAAAAGGCATGTAAAAAGAAGGAGCATCTTACTCCAGCAAACTGGTTAATAGGACTGGTGTATGAAACGCCAGTATTAAAGGGAATGTGTCGCTAGGAATTTTTCAGTTAAACAGTTAGTATATAAATGATTACACAGTGTTTTAATGAAGCTGCCAGTTGAGGACCTGTGAGGCGTCTATTTCTCAAACTAGAGACTCTAATGTACTTGTCTTGTTGCTCAGTTGTGCAGCGGGGCCTCCCACTTCTCTTTCAACTCTGGTTAGAGCCTGTTTGTGCTGTCCTCTGAAGGGAGTAGTACACACCGTTGTAGGAAATCTTCCGTTTCTTGGCAATTTCTCGCATGGAATAGCCTTCATTTCTAAGAACAAGAATAGACTGTCGAGTTTCACATGAAAGCTCTCTTTTTCTAGCCATTTGGAGAGTTTATTCGAACCCACAAATGTAATGCTCCAGATTCTCAACTAGCTCAAAGGAAGGTCAGTTCTATAGCTCCTCTAAACAGCAAAACTGTTTACAGCGGTGCTAACATAATTGCACAAGGGTTATCAAGTGGTTTCTAATCATCCATTAGCCTTCTAAGGGCGGATTTACACGAACGTGTAATACGTCCGTGCCACCCGCGTGTTTTTCATGCGTGTGGCATGGACCTATGCAAGTCTATGGGGCAGTGCAGACTGTCCGTGATTTTTGCGCAGAGTGAGTCCGCTGCGTAAAACTCACGACATGTCCTATATTTCGGCGTTTTTCGTGCATCATGCACCCATTGAAGTCAATGGGTGCGTGAAAATCACGCACGCTGCACGGAAGCACTTCCGTGGGACGCGTGTTATTCGCGCAACCGCAGTAAAATAATGAATATAAACAGAAAAGCACCACATGCTTTTCTGTTTACAAACATCCAAGCGGAGTGTCATAATGATGGCACGCAGCCGCGCACCATATGTACATGACACACGGAGCTGTTAAGTGCCTTTTGTGCATGCAAAACTCCGCGTTTTTTGCGTGCGCAAAACGCACACGCTCGTGTAAATCCGCCCTAACACAGTTAGCAAACACAGTGTACCATTAGAACACTGGAGTGATGGTTGCTGGAAATGGGCCTCTATACACCTATGTAGATATTGCATTAAAAACCAGACGTTTGCAGCTAGAATAGTCATTTACCACATTAACAATGTATAGAGTGGATTTCTGATTAATTTAATGTTATCTTCATTGGAAAAAACTGTGCTTTTCTTTAAAAAATAAGGACATTTCTGAGTGACCCTAAACTTTTGAACGGTAGTGTATATGGTCTGCAGAATGCCTGTGTATGACTGATATCTGTCACTATATGGTGGGAATATTGGTCTTTGTTTTACTACACACGACACGTTTTTAGTACACAATTAAGAGTGTTCACATTATTTCTATATAGTTGAAGGGTAGACCCCCAAGAATAATTTCCTTTGGTGGGTCCAAGGTACCTCAGTCAGACACTGAGTGTACACATCCTTGCATTAAAATATTGTATTACTGTCTGTAGCCTTAGAGGAGAATTTATTAACCTTGCTAAGCTGCTTATCTGGCATAGAAAAGTCACAAAAGTCGCAATTTGCGGGAAAGTTTTTGGTCAGTATACGTTGCCTTTGGCGCTTTTTTGAAAAGTGTGTGGTGCTTTGCGGAAAGGGGCGACAATTTTACTATCATTTACGCCAGTAACGGGCGTAATGTAAAGCAGAAATCAATGCCAGCTCCGAGCTAGTGTACAATTTTACATTGAGTGTGTAACAAAAGGCCTAAGCCAGACCGCGTATCTCCCCCACTAATCAGACTGTCCAATCAGACTGTCTTGTTCCACAAGACATGTTTTGCCCACCGCCCTAAAAAACAAACTAAAAATATATATATATATCTGAGACAGTGTATCTTTAAGGGTATATTCACACTCTGTGTTTTCAGGCGTATTTCGGGGTGTAAACGCCTTCAAATACGACTGAAAAATCGGTAGCCCAATGCCTACAAACACTGCCTATTGTATTTTAAAACGGCACGTAAAAAGAAGGAGCATGTCACTTCTTGAGACGTTTTTGGAGATGTTTTTCATTGTGTCAATGGAAAAACAGCTCCAAAACATCTAGAACTAAACACCTCAAAAAACTTCTTCAACTTCAAAAACGTCTGTAAATCAAAGGCTGTGTTCTCTGTAATTTTCAGCCATTTTTTACTTTGCGTGTGAACCCTAAGGCTGGGTTCACACGACCATGATACATCCGTAATGGATGGAACGTATTTTGACCGCAAGTCTCGGACCGAACACAGTGCAGTTAGCCGGGCTCCTAGCATCATAGTTATGTACGATGCTAGGAGTCCCTGCCTCGCTGCAGGACAACTGTCCCGTACTGTAATCATGTTTTCAGTACAGGACAGTAGTTCCACGGAGAGGCAGGCACTCCTATCGTCGTACATAACTATGATGCTAGGAGCCCGACTCCCTGCAGTGTGTTCGGTCCGGGACTTGCGGCCGAAATACGTTCCGTCCATTACGGATGTAATGTGCTTGTGTGAATCCAGCCTAAGACTATGTGTAAAGGATTTGCCAGACACAGGTTCTGTGTCGACGCCCGGGGTTAATCAGCCTTCATCAGCTCCAAGGTCTGCTAGAGTGACGCGATCTGTTACCGCTCAGGCTGGCAGGCTGAGGAGAGGGATAACCTATCACAGCCTGGCCTGACGGTTCTAGCTCCCGCCCTTTGTCTATGTTTACCCTCACTTGCAGCATGTTCCTTGCCTGTGATTGTCTGGTTTCCTGGCTTTGCGATTCTTGCTATTTACCTTATTGACCGCTGTTACTTATTAACCCTGGCTTGACTGACTATTCTCCTGCTCTGATTTGCTACTTCGTACTCTCCTGGTTTGTCTCGGCTCGTTCACCACTGCCTGTTGCTCACGGTGTTTCCATGGGCAACTGCTCCTACCTCCCCCTTTTTCTTCAGTGTGCCCTTGTCTTGTGTTGTCTGTCTTGCACTTATTGAGTGTAGGGACTGTCGCCCAGTTGTACGCCGTCACTTAGGACGGGCCGTGCAAGTAGGCAGGGACTGAGTTGCAGGTAGATTAGGGCTCACCTGTCCGTCTCCCTACCCCGTTTCATTACATAATTTCAGGCCCTATACCTTTTCTTACCCTGGTCCCTTACTCTACTATGGACCCCCTTGAGGGCCTGGCTAAGCAAATGCAGGGTCTCTCCCTACAGGTCCAAGACCTGGCTCAGAGGTTCAACCAGCGTGATGCTACCCAGGTAGTGCCCTTCACCTCACCTCTTGAACCCCACCTCAAGTTGCCTTACCAGTTTTCAGGGGACCGGAATACTTTTTTATCTTTTCGGGAGAGTTGTAGACTCTATTTCCAATTAACACCCCACTCTTCAGGTTCTGAGAGCCAGCGAGTGGGTATAATTAGGTCCCGGCTCCAGGACGGCCCCCAGGAATTGGCCTTCTCCTTGGCTCCTGACGCCCCTGAACTTTCTTCTGTTGACCTTTTTTTTTCTGCTCTCGGGCTCATCTATGACGAGAATGACAAGACTGCCTTTGCCGAGAGTCAGCTGGTGACCTTACATCAGGGTAAGAGACCCGTTGAGGAGTACTGTTCTGACTTTAGGAAGTGGTGTGCAGCTTCTCAGTAGAATGACCCTGCCTTGAGGTGCTAGTTTAGATTGGGTCTGTCGAACGCCCTGAAAGACCTGTTAGTTTGCTATCCCACTTCAGCTCTCTAAATCAGGCTATGGCTTTAGCTGTACGTCTTGACTGACGTCTCAGGGAACGACAACTTAAACGTTCTGGTGCCTTTACCTCTGGCTCCCCTATGATGGCTCCAGAGGTTCCGTTGCTTCGTTCTTCCACGGAGAACTCGGATGAACAGATGCAACTCGGGGCCTCCGTGTCTCCCCAACAACGTAGAGATTTCCGCAGAAAAAATGGTCTCTGCTTCTACTGTGGGGATGACAAGCATCTATTGAACTCCTGTCCCAGGCGCAAGAATAAGCAGCCGGAAAACTTCCACGCCTAAGTGAGGAGGTCGCTTGGGCGCACAGGTATATCCCGCAAACATGAAGCCTAATAAAATCTTGCTTCCTGTAAAGGATCTGCCAGGCACTTCTGTGTATACGCCCATGGGTAATCAGTCTGCACCTGGTTCTATGTCTCTGAGACTGACTCCATCTTCCACCACTCAGGATGGCAGGCTTAGGAGTGGGAGAGCCTATCGCAGCCTGGCCAGACGGAGCTAGTTCCGCCCTCTGTCTATTTATACCTGCCTTTCCTGTTCCTCCTTTGCTTGTGATTCTTCTCGTGTAGTTTCCTGGCCTTGCTGCAGCTCCTAGCTATTTGACCTTGCTTCATACTTACCCGGCTTTCTGACTACTCTGCTGCTCTGCGTTTGGTACCTCGTACATTCCTGGTTTGACTCGGCTCGTTCACCTCTCTTGTTGCTCACGGTGTTGCCGTGGGCAACTGCCCCATTTCCCTTTGCTTGTGTCCCCTTGTCCGTTTGTCTGTCGTGCACCTACTGAGCGCAGGGACCGTCGCCCAGTTGTACCCCGTCGCCTAGGGCGGGTCGTTGCAAGTAGGCAGGGACTGAGTGGTGGGTAGATTAGGGCTCACTGTCTGTTTCCCTACCCCCCTGTCATTACAATTCCCTTTCAGGTCTCTTTTGATGGAAGGTCTGCCACCGGCAGTGCCTTTGTGGATTCAGAGTCTGCTACTAATATTATGTCTGTGGAATTTGCTATGTCTCTAGCTATGCCATTAATTGATTTGCCTAAACCTGTCCAGGTAGTGGGTATTGATTCCACTCCGCTTGCTCATGGTTATTTTATGCAGCATACCCCTGTTTTTGAACTCATTGTTGGCTCCATTCATTTGGAGCAGTGTTCTGTGTTAGTGATGCAGGGGTTATCGTCCGATTTGATTTTAGGCCTTCTTGGTTGCAGACGCATAATCCCACTTTTAACTGGAATACTGGTGATCTTACTAAATGGAGTAATGAATGCATGACGTCATGTTTTTCTATTAATTTGGATTCTCTCGTTGAGGAGGTGAACACTCTACCTGAGTTTATTCAGGACTTCGTTGATGTCTTTTCTAAAAGGGTCTACGAAGAGTTACCTCCTCATAGAGAGTACGTGTAAAGGATCTGCCAGGCACTGCTTCGGGGTTAACTCCCAGAATTAATCAGTCAACACCTGAGTGTACATCCCTGAGACAGACACCAGCTTCCTCCACTCAGGCTGGCAGGCTTAGGAGTGGGAGAGCCTATCGCAACCTGGCCAGACTCAGCTAGCTCCCGCCCTCGGTCTATTTAAGCCTGCTCTTCCTGTCCATCTGTGCTTGTGAATTCTTTCCTTGAGGTTTCCTGGCCCAGCTACAGCTCCTGCTACTTTTTGATCCTGTTCCATACAGACCCCGGCTTACCGACTACTCTTCTGCTTTTCGCTTTGTACCTCGCACTCTCCTGGCTTGACTCGGCTCGTTCACTACTCTGTTGCTCACTGTGTTTCCGCGAGCAACTGCCCATTTCCCTTGCTTGTATTCCCTTGTTTGTTTGTCGTGTTTGTCATGCACTTACTGAGCGCAGGGACTGCCGCCCAGTTGTACCCCGTCGCCTAGGGCGGGTCGTTGCAAGTAGGCAGGGACAGAGTGGCGGGTAGATTAGGGCTCACTTGTCCGTTTCCCTACCCCCCCCACCATTACAGTACGATTGCGCAATCGATTTGGTACCAGGAGCTAAGCTCCCTAAGGTAGGATATTTAAAGAGGCTCTGTCACCAGATTTTGCAACCCCTATCTGCTATTGCAGCAGATAGGCGCTGCAATGTAGATTACAGTAACGTTTTTATTTTAAAAAAACGAGCATTTTTGGCCAAGTTATGCCCATTTTTGTATTTATGCAAATGAGGCTTGCAAAAGTCCAAGTGGGCGTGTTTAAAGTAAAAGTCCAAGTGGGCGTGTATTATGTGCGTACATCGGGGCGTTTTTACTACTTTTACTAGCTGGGCGTTCTGACGAGAAGTATCATCCACTTCTCTTCAGAACGCCCAGCTTCTGGCAGTGCAGATCTGTGACATCACTCACAGGTCCTGCATCGTGTCGGACAAGCGAGGACACATCGGCACCAGAGGCTACAGTTGATTCTGCAGCAGCATCGGCGTTTGCAGGTAAATCCATCTAGCTACTTACCTGCAAACGCTGATGCTGCTGCAGAATCAACTGTAGCCTCTGGTGCCGGTGTCCTCGCTCGTCTGACACGATGCAGGACCTGTGAGTGACGTCACAGCGTGATCTCTCGAGAACACGGCTGTGTCTGCACTGCCAGAAGCTGGGCGTTCTGAAGAGAAGTGGATGATACTTCTATACACAACGCCCAGCTAGTAAAAGAAGTAAAAACGCCCCGATGTACGCACATAATACACGCCCACTTGGACTTTTACTTTAAACACGCCCACTTGGACTTTTGCAAGCCTCATTTGCATAAATACAAAAATGGTCATAACTTGGCCAAAAATGCTCGTTTTTTAAAAATAAAAACGTTACTGTAATCTACATTGCAGCGCCGATCTGCTGCAATAGCAGATAGGGGCTGCAAAATCTGGTGACAGAGCCTCTTTAAACTCTCTTGGCCTGAACGTGAAGCCATGAGAGAATATATCCAGGAAAGCCTGGCCAAGGGTTACATTCGCCCCTCTACTTCTCCGGTAGGTGCTGGCTTCTTCTTCGTGGGGAAGAAGGATGGTGGTCTTAGGCCGTGCATCGATTACCGAAATTTAAATAAGATCCCTGTAAGGAACCAATATCCCCTTCCTTTGATTCCTGATCTCTTCAATCAGGTTCAGGGGGCTCATTGGTTCTCTAAGTTCGATCTTCGGGGGGCTTATAACCTTATCCGGATAAGAGAGGGGGATGAATGGAAGACTGCGTTTAATACACCCAAAGGTCATTTCAAATATCTCGTTATGCCCTTTGGGTTGTGTAATGCTCCCGCGGTCTTCCAGAATTTCATAAATGAGATTTTAAGAGACTATCTGGGGGTATTTCTTGTTGTGTACCTTGATGACATACTTGTGTTTTCCAAGGACTGGTCCTCCCACATTGAGCATGTCAGGAAGGTGCTCCAGGCCCTTCGGAAAAGCAAACTCTTTGCAAAAACCGAAAAATGTGTGTTTGGGGTGCAGGAGATACCATTTTTGGGTCAAATCCTCACTCCTAACGAATTCCGCATGGACCCTGCCAAGGTTCAGGCCGTGGCAGAATGGATCCGCCCTGCCTTCCTGAAGGCCTTAAAGTGTTTCCTGGGGTTTGCTAATTATTACAGGAGATTTATTGCTAAATTCTCGGTCATCGCTAAGCCTCTTACGGACCTCACTTGTAAAGGTGCTGATCTCCTCCACTGGCCTCCGGAGGCGGTCCAGCCTTTTGAGGTCCTTAAGAGGTGCTTAGTCTCTGTCCCAGTGCTGATTCAGCCTAACCAAATGGAGCCATTTATCATGGAGGTTGACGCCTCCGAGTTGGCAGTGGGTGCTGTCTTGTCCCAGGGTACTAGGTCTCTCACCCATCTCCGTCCCTGTGCCTACTTCTGCAGGAAGTTCTCGCCCACTGAGAGAAACTATGATGTTTTTCAACCGCAAACTATTAGCCATTAAATGGGCATTTGAAGAGTGACGTCACTTCCTGGAGGGGGCTAGGCACCAGGTAACAGTCCTTACTGACCACAAGAATCTGGTTTTCCTAGAATCTGCCCGGAGGCTAAACCCGAGACAAGCTCGATGGGCATTGTTTTTTACGAGATTAAACTTTGTGGTTACCTATAGGGCTGGGTCAAAAAATATTAAAGCTGATGCTCTGTCGCGTAGCTTCATGGCCAGCCCTCCTCCTGAGGAGGATCCCGTTTGTATTTTGCCCCAGGTATAATCATATCCTCTGTGGATTCAGACTTATTCTCCGAAATTTGCGGCTGATCAAGCTTCTGCTCCCGAGAACCTTCCTGAGAACAAGCTATTTGTTCACCTGCAATTCCGGCTAAGGTTGCTCAGGGAGAATCATGACTCCGCACTATCTGGCCATCCAGGCATCCTGGGTACCAAGCACCTCATTTCTAGAAACTATTGGTGGCCTGGGTTGCCTAAAGACATTAAGGCCTACGTCGCCGCTTGTGAAATTTGTGCTAGGTCCAAGACTCCCAGGTCCCGACCTGTGGGCTTACTATGTTCTTTGCCCATTCCCCAGAGACCTTGGACCCATATCCAGGGCCGCCATTAGGAATTTCAGGGCCCCATACAGCTAAATTTCCTGGGCCCCCCTACCGTGGCACCGCCTGTTAACGGTACTCCGTCCAGCACTATATCATGCTACCAAGGGCCGCCATCAGGGGGGGTATTAAGTTTACTGATGTGAGGGGCCCGGCCAAACCTAATTGAAAGGGGGGCCCGGCAACTGCCGCAACTTGCCTTTGGTAGAAAAAACACAGGCACCTGCAATGGAGCCCGTTTTTTTTCACCAAAAGAATGTCGTGAGCTGCGGGCCCCCCCCACTCGTCATGGGGGCTGTCAAACACCGCCTGCCCGCGCGACTGATCGCGCGCACCCGCAAACTCCCGCGCGTGCGCACCCGCGACCGCACGCACCCGCACGCACCCGCGACCGCCTGGAACCGCGCACCGAATTTTGAGGCAGATTTTGACCTGCCCACACTATCTTGCCATGTTTTTTGCCTGCGGCAATTGAGGACAGCAGACAAAAAAACGCACTGAAAAATGAATTTTCTGCCTCCCATTGATTTCGATGGGAGGTCAGGGGCGGAACAGCGGCAAGAAAGGACGTGCTGCTTTTTCTTTTTTCCATTGAATTCAGATTAAATCAATGGGAGGCGGTTTTGGAAGTTGTTTGGTGCTTGCTTTTACATCTTTTTAGAACTATACTCAGGAAATGACACAGTGACGTTATGTCATCTTGTTAGACTCTATCTTATAGACTAAATACAGTCGTTTCATTTGCTCCCATAGTTATCATTATCCATAACCACATCGCTATCATATGCAGCCGCTTTAACATAAGGGGATTTTTTCTATTACCATTTTTGCTGCTACTGCGCATGCGCGATGAGGGCATGTATTTATGGTCAGCAGTATCTTATCTGCTCTCACCCTAATGCGCCTGCACGCCTTATCTCATCCCCATTGGCTGTCCCAACTAGTCGGCAATTGGTAGCGTGGGACGCCGATCACTTACTAGAGGGCTCGTCTCATACCCTCTCTCTGATTGGCCACTACCAAGCAGAGGAACACGTGGAATGACGTCAATACACATATAAGCACGGACATCTCGCCGCGCGCTGTCATTAGCCCCGATACCCCTGAAGACGCTACATCGTAGCGAAACATGTCGGGGGGCTTCCTCTTTAATTTTAAATACGAGTCCTGCTGACTCCCTAATCTAATTGTGAGCTGGGTGCAACGTGCTGCAGCCGTTGGCCCTAGGCTCCTCATACTCTGCACTGTGCTGATTGTAGTCAGCATTGGACCTTGCTTTTATCTATATGTAGTTTGTCAGTATTGCATAAACCTAATAAATGCTTTATTATTTTCTATCTTCATAGTTGGAAAACAGGGTTTGCTTGCCGGTAGGCAAACCATTTTTCTCAATTTAAATATATGCCCACCAACTATAAGGGTCCTCCCTTGTTTGTATTGAGTCAATATCAAGGCCCAAAAACTCTGTGAACTGGGCCTTATTGTTTGGGCTTATTCAGACGAACGTGTAATACGTCCGTGCAACACGTGTGATTTTCACGCGTCTTGCACGGACCTATGTTACTCTATGGGGCCATTCAGACTGTCAGTGATTTTCACTCAGCGTGTCCGTGTGTCCGCTGCGTAAAACTCACAACATGTCCTATATTTGTGCATTGTTCACGCATCACGCACCCATTGAAGTCAATGGGTGCGTGAAAATCCCGCCCAGCACTTCCGCAGCCGTATAAACTATGAATGAAAACAGAAAAGCACCACGTTCTTTTCTGTGTACAAACATACAAACAGAGTGTCATAATGATGGCGGCTGCGCGAAAATCACGCAGCCGCGCATCATACGCTGCTGCCACACGGAGCTGTTATGGACCTTTTGCATGCGCAAAACGCCAGTTTTTTGCGCGTGCAAAAAGCACACGCTCGTGTAAATCCGGCCTTAGGGTAGGAACACACTAGGCATGAACGCTGCGGATTTTATGCAACACATTTTATTATGGAAAATCCGCAGCGTATTACAGTCACAGCCGAGTGGATGAGATTAGAACAAATCTCATCCACACGCTGCAAAAAAAATTGACCTGCAGTGCGGCTTTTTAAGCTGCAGCGTGTCCATTTATTCTGTGGAATCGCCGCTCCTCTGTTGCGGCAATGCTGCGGTTCTGCCGCAAAAATCACAAATGAGAAAAAAAGGCACTTTTTTAAAGAGGCTCTGTCACCAGATTTTGCAACCCCTATCTGCTATTGCATGTGATAGGCGCTGCAATGTAGATTACAGTAACGTTTTTATTTTTAAAAAACGAGCATTTTTGGCCAAGTTATGACCATTTTTGTATTTATGCAAATGAGGCTTGCAAAAGTCCAACTGGGCGTGTTTAAAAGTAAAAGTCCAAGTGGGCGTGTATTATGTGCGTACATCGGGGCGTTTTTACTACTTTTACTAGCTGGGCGCTCTGATGAGAAGTATCATCCACTTCTCTTCAGAACGCCCAGCTTCTGGCAGTGCAGACACAGCGTGTTCTCGAGAGATCACGCTGTGACGTCACTCACAGGTCCTGCATCGTGTCGGCACCAGAGGCTTCAGTTGATTCTGCAGCAGCATCGGCGTTAGCAGGTAAGTCGATGTAGCTACTTACCTGCAAACGCTGATGCTGCTGCAGAATCATCTGTAGCCTCTGGTGCCGACACGATGCAGGACCTGTGAGTGACGTCACAGCGTGATCTCTAGAGAACACGCTCTGTGTCTGCACTGCCAGAAGCTGGGCGTTCTGAAGAGAAGTGGATGATACTTCTATACACAACGCCTAGCTAGTAATAGTAGTAAACACGCCCCGATGTACGCACATAATACACGCCCACTTGGACTTTTACTTTTCAACACGCCCAGTTGTATTTTTGCAAGCCTCATTTGCATAACTACAAAAATGGTCATAACTTGGCCAAAAATGCTCGTTTTTTAAAAATAAAAACGTTACTGTAATCTACATTGCAGCGCCGATCTGCTGCAATAGCAGATAGGGGTTGCAAAATCTGGTGACAGAGCCTCTTTAAATTTATAAAAAAGTTTAGACTTACCCCGGCCATAGTTTAGGTGACGCATCTCTCTCTTCTGAATGTAGCCCCGCCTCCTGGGATGATGCTGTAGACCATGTGACCGCTGCAGCAGTCACATGGGATGAAACGTCATGACAGGAGGCCGGGCTGCGCTAAGGATAGAGGATCGTGTCACCTATATCTCATCCACTCGGCTGTGACTGTAATACGATGCAGATTTTCCACAATAAAATGTGTTGCATAAAATCCGCAGTGTTCATGCCGTTCCTGCGTTTTTTGTCTGCAGCAAAAAACGCGGCAAGATAGTGTGGGCAGGTCAAAATCTGCCTCAAAATTCTTTAAGGAATTTTGAGGCAGATTTCTTCGGCCTGCAAAATACTCTGTGTGAACAGGGCCATACATGATCAGCACTTTGAGACACTTTACTCACTGCCAGAAGAGCTGCTGGCTCCCACTCCAGTACTCGTCCAGTCCTTCACCTCCAGGCTCCAGAAAATGGCGGGGATCGTTGAACTCCTGCTGCCGCGCAACATCTGGACTCCTCCCCCTCTCCTTACGCAGCTACGCTCTGGAGGAGGAGGTAGAGGAGGAGGCGGTGGAGGAGGAGGCGGTGGAGGAGGCGGCGGCGGAGGGCCAGCAGGTAACTAGTCTGTGCGCCGTTCTCCCTGTGTGGCTGTCCTTGCCAGTAGTTCGGCGATGTTCTTGTGGTGCGGGCGCACCGCTTCCCTCTTGCCGGCGGGCACGAGCGGGTTGCGCGCCGGCACACCCGGTCGTTCGCGCGGGGGAGCGCGCCTGCGGTCCTTCGTGCGCGCACGTTTGTGCGGTCGAGCGCAAGCGGGCGGTGTTTCACGCCGGTGTTTGACGAGAGGGGGGCCCGCAGCTCACGACAATGTTTTGGTGAAAAGAACAGGCCCCATTGCAGGGGCCTGTTTTTTTCTACCAAAGGCAAGTCGCAGCAGTTGCCGGGCCCCCCTTTCAATTACATTTGGCCGGGCCCCCTACAGTAGTACCCCTAATACCCCCTGATGGCGGCCCTGCCTGCAGGAACAGGATATGCACCCGCTCTTTGTGCATGTGATACAGTACCTGTGAGCGTTTTTCAGGGACATCAAACCCTCTAACATTAAAGGTACAGACTTTCAACTGTGCCATCTCACTGTACTCAAGATGAGCAAGCCAATACTGTGTACTACTGTAACAGAGACAAAGACAAGACAAACCAGGAAGGGATAACACGACAACAAAGACAAACGGAACGGGTGAAATGATCACCCACTCCCTGATCTAATCAAGGAGAAACAATCCAAATACAGTAAACATCGGATACAACCAGTGAGTCCCTAAGAGGAGAAGTGTCAGGACAAGGTCTAGCCAGCGCCCCGCACCCCCCAACCTAGCAATAATATGAAACATAGCTGAATTGATAACAGATAACTGAAAAAATAAAAATAAAAGGAAAAGGAAAGGAAACCAAGTGACATAATATTAGGGCCAAAGACCAATGACAGAAAGCATAGCGTAGAAGGCACATGACATGGTCAGAAACAGACAGAAAACCCCAATAAAGAACCACCCACCATACCGTTTTACAGGCCCTCAGGCTTATTGGCTGTAGGGACTATGACTGTGGGCAATATAGGGGTTAATATGGGTACAGCGGGGCTAGGGGAAGTCGGTCTCTTCCCTCCCCCCACCTTTGTGTCTTCGTTCTGGGTGAAATGGCAGGGTAGTCTATAGGAATGTAGGGTCCCTCCTACAGGGCGGTTTTGGGGGGAATATGGGCGGTGTTTGCCCTCCTCCCCTTGCCAGGTATATAAGGCAAGGGTGGGAGGGCATCTTCCTCTTTTTACCGGCACTTGCCCACCCTCCCTCCCTATTGACGGTTATGTTCATAATTTCCAAAAAAAAAACAAAGTGTATTAGCAGGTATTGTTATATGTGTTATAATAAAAATACAAAAATTATAATAGTGAATAATTTTGTAAAAAAAAATAAAAAAATAAAAAAAAGGAATATGTATACAAAAAAAAATACGAAAAAAGAGAATAAAGGAATATACGGTTTTCGTGGTGCCCTGCGTGGCGTTTGTGGTTGATTTGTGGATATGTGATCCTTTGATTGTCAATGTGCTAGGACGTTGTTGTCCTGTTGATTCATGTTTCCATCTGTTTCGTGTCTTTTGTATGGGGAAATACTGGTGTCACAGCAGGCGGTGTTGGGTAAAGAGCTGACCTTCATGCCCCGCCCTAGGCGGGCTGGCATTCGGGTATAAATCAGTTTTTTGTTGCAATTGGTTAATGTTATAAATAAATAAATATAATTATAATAAAGCTGTGGCCGACCCACGTTTGAAATAAAGCAGCCTTGTTGTGTTATTATTATTATAGGGCTTCATATTTTTCCCATAGCCAAATGGGGGTATTAGCGGTGTGCACACAGTCATGGGTAACATAAATATACGTTTAAGCAAATAAAAGCATGAAGTAAACATTCACATGGGATTAACCCCTTAATGACCGGCCTATTTCGGACCTTAATGACCAAGCAATTTTTTTACGCTTTTCCATCGTCTCATTCCAAGAGCTATAACCTTCTTATTTTTGCGTCGACATAGCTGTATAAGGTCTTGTTTTTTGCGGGACAAGTTGTATTTTTTAATAGCACCATTTTTAGGTACACATTATTTATTGATTAACTTTTATTAACTTTTTTTTGGGGGGGGGGGAATAGAAAAAAATCTGAAATTTTGCCACTCTTTTTCGCGTCTTAAATCTACGCCGTTTACCGTGTGATATAAATAACAATAACTTTATTCAGCGGGTTGTTACGATTGCAACGATACCAAATTTGTATAGTTTTTGTATGTTTTACTACTTTTACACAGGAAAAACACTTTTTTTTCAAAATTATTTGTTCTTGTGTCTCCATATTTGAAGAGCCGTAACGTTTTTATTTTTTCGCTGATGCGGTTGTATGAGGGCTTTTTTTTTGCGGGGCGACTTGTAGTTTTTATTGGTACCATTTTGGAGTAGATGCGACTTTTTGATCACTTTTTATTACATTTTTATAAAGTCAGTATTCACAGAAAACAGCAATTTTTCCATAGTTTTTTATTATTTTTTTTACGGCGTTCACCGTGCGGGTTAAATAATGTAATAGATTTATAGTCGGGGTCGTTACGGACGCGGCGATACCAAATATGTGTAACTTTTTAACTTTATTTTGTTTTTTTAATAGTAAAGCAGTTTGTAAGGGGAAAAGCTGGGTTTTTCATTTTTTTTTCACATTTTTTTGAAATTAACTTTATTAAACTTTTTTTTCACTTTTTTACTAGTCCCATTAGGGGACTATAATATGCGATTCTGCGATCGCTATTGTAATACACTGCAATACTTTTGTATTGCAGTGTATTACTGCCTGGCAGTTTAACACGGACAGGCATCTGCTAGGTCCTGCCTCCGGCACGATCTAGCAGGCATTCATTACAGGCAGACCTGGGGGCCTTTATTAGACCCCCGGCTGCCATTAGAGACACAGACACTCGGCGATCGTATCGCCGGGTGTCGGTGGGGGAGAGGGAGCTCCCTCCCTCTCTCCAAAACCACTCAGATGCGGTGCTCGCTATTGAGCACCACATCTGAGGGGTTAAACGTGTGAGATCGATACTAATATCGATCTCACACGGCAGAGCAGGGACGCTCCCAGCCCTCAGCAGCCTCTAGCAGCTGAGAGCAGGGAGATCTGACAGTTCCCTGCTCTGTTTACTTATTCCGATGCCGCAACGTAAAAAGTCTATGGCATCGGAATAAGGCCCGTTAGTGACCGACGTAGAAACACGATGGGCCGGTCACTAACGGGTTAATGTTGACAGACCAGCAAGAGCCATAAATCAACAAGAAATGGCAAGAACATAAAGTCCACCTAAAATAAAGAGACAATTAAGCAGGCAACAGATTCATCATAGGAACATGTAAGCAGCAAACAACCGCCTCACAGGGCGGAGGCCAAGTTGAAGAACCAACAGCAGACCGCAAAATAAATTTCAGGAAGGGATCATAGCGAATCAGCGCCCCGACCACCATTACGCCGCATAGGAGATGCAGGGGAGCGGCCACGCCTCCGTGATCGTGGACGCTGGGGCGGCTGCGGAACATAAGGCCATTCAGGTATAGAGACTCGAGGCAAATGGAGAGCAGCACAAAAATCCGGAATATCCCCGGGATCTCGAACATCCAGCAACCCGCCATCTTTCCGAACCTGTAACTGAAAGGGGTGGCCCCACGAGTAAGAAATCTCATGCTCTCTCAACACATCCAGCAAAGGATGCATCACTCTTCGCTTGTCTAAAGTCATCCTAGACAAATCAGACAGGAGAAGAATATTGACACCATTCAAGAAAACGTCGCCTTTATCACGGGCCTTCCTCATAATCTGTTCTTTGAGAGTGAAGAAGTGAACACGGCATAAGACATCTCTAGGCCTGTCAGGATCCTGATTACGAGGACCAAGAGTTCTGTGAGCTCTATGCAACTCCAGAGGATCACCAGCAGGGCGCTCCAGTAAGGAGTTAATCATCGACTGTAAAGTGGGTATAAGATGCCCAGGAGAGACATCTTCAGGAATGCCCCGGAGCCAAATATTGTTACAACGGTTCCAGTATTCATGGTCCTCCGACAGATTAAAAAGCATGTGAATCTGGTGGGAGTGTTGATCCAAACGATCTGCATGTGAAACCTGTTGCACCGAGACAGATGAGATATCTCCTTCCATACGCTGCACTTGATCAGACAAGTGAGAGAGATTAGTAGTGAGAGATTGAATGTCAGATTTATAAGTGGTCTCCAAACGGTTAATATAACGCTCCATGTCCTGTTTAGTAGGTAAAGCAGACAACTGTAGCCGCAATCCCTGTAAATCAGGGGTCTCAAGCACGCGGCCCGCGGGCCGCATGCGGCCCCTGGGGCTGTCATCTGCGGCCCGCGGGACACAGAGCCGCTAGTATCGGCTCTGCTCCGAGACTCTGGAATTCCCTGACATCGCTGTCCACATATGAACAACGATGTCTGGGGCTTCCCCAGAGCCGGAGTCCCGGGCAGAGCGCTAGTACAGGTTCTGCTCCGGGACTCTGGAATTCCCTGACGTCGCTGCCCATATATGGACAGTGTGTCAGGGTCTTGCTCAGAGCGGAGCAGAGCGCTGGTGTCGGCTCTGCTCCTGGACTCTGTGGAACTCCCTGACATCGCTGTCCACATATGAACAGCGATGTCTGGGGCTTCCCCAGAGCCGGAGTCCCGAGCAGAGCGCTGGTATCGGCCCTGCTCCTGGACTCTGTGGAATTCCCTGACATCGCTGTCCACATATGAACAGCGATGTCTGGGGCTTCCCCAGAGCCGGAGTCCCGAGCAGAGCGCTGGTATCGGCCCTGCTCCTGTACTCTGTGGAATTCCCTGACATCGCTGTCCACATATGAACAGCGATGTCTGGGGCTTCCCCAGAGCCGGAGTCCCGAGCAGAGCGCTGGTGTCGGCCCTGCTCCTGGACTCTGGAATTCCCTGACATCGCTGTCCACATATGAACAGCGATGTCTGGGGCTTCCCCAGATCCGGAGTCCCGGGCAGAGCGCTAGTACAGGCTCTGCTCCGGGACTCTGTGGAATTCCCTGACATCGCTGCCCATATATGGACAGTGTGTCAGGGTCTTGCCCAGAGCGGAGCAGAGCGCTGGTGTCGGCTCTGCTCCTGGACTCTGTGGAATTCCCTGACATCGCTGTCCACATATGAACAGCGATGTCTGGGGCTTCCCCAGAGCCGGAGTCCCGGGCAGAGCTCTAGTACAGGCTCTGCTCCGGGACTCTGTGGAATTCCCTGACATCGCTGCCCATATATGGACAGTGTGTCAGGGTCTTCCCCATAGCGGAGTCCCGGGCAGAGCGCTAGTATAGGCTCTGCTCCGGGACGCTGCGGAATTCCCTGACATATCTGCCCATATATGGACAGTGTGTCAGGGTCTTCTCCAGAGCGGAGTCCCGGGCAGAGCGCTATTATCGGCTCTGCTCCGGGACTCTGGGAAAGCCTCTGACATCGCTGTCCATACATCGACAATGATGTCAGGGGCTTCCCCAGAGCAGGAGTCCCAGTGATGTCAGGAGCACAGCTGGAGTCCCAGGAAGAGCCTACTAGCGCTCTGCCTGGGACTCCAGCTCTGGGGTTGCCCCTGACATCTCTGTCCATATATGGACAGTGATGTCAGGAGCAGAGCTGGAATCCCAGGCAGAGTGCCAGAAGCGGCTCTGCTCCGGGACTCCAGCTCTGGGCAAGCCCCTGACATCACTGGGGCAGCCTCTAAAGAGGGCACTGGGGCAGCCTCTACAGAGGGCACTGGGGCAGCCTCTACAGAGGGCACTGTGGCAGCCTCTACAGAGGGCACTGTGGCAGCCTCTACAAGAGGGCACTGTGGCAGCCTCTACAAGAGGGCACTGTGGCAGCCTCTACAAGAGGGCACTGTGGCAGCCTCTACAAGAGGGCACTGTGGCAGCCTCTACAAGAGGGCACTGTGGCAGCCTCTACAAGAGGGCACTGTGGCAGCCTCTACAAGAGGGTGTGTGGCAGTATCTGAAGAGGACACTGGCATTATCTAGGGGTGTGTTGCATTATCTACAGAGGGCACTGTGGCCTTATCTACAGAGGGCACTGTGGCCTTATCTACAGAGGGCACTGTGGCCTTATCTAGGGGTGTGTTGCATTATCCACAGAGGGCACTGCGGCAGCATCCACAGAGGGCACTGCGGCAGCATCCACAGAGGACACTGCGGCAGCATCCACAGAGGGCACTGCGGCAGCATCCACAGAGGGCACTGCGGCACTATCTAAAAAGGGGCTGCCCAATCTTGACATGTGTGCTAACTGAGCCGCCGGACCGCATTTAGCGACACTAAAGCTGGATTGTTGAAATAAGCACATGGAGAAATATCTCACATTTTAAACCTAGCGCTATTATTATAGTAATGTAGTATTATTATAGTAATATAGTATTATTATAGTAATGTAGTATTATTATTCTAGTAATATAGTGTTATATTAGTTCAAATAACTAATTGATTAACAATAATTTTGTATTGTATCAAATTTGAAAGTAATGCGGCCCGTCAACTTCCCATTTTTTATATATGCGGCCCACTTACCCAGCCGAGTTTGAGACCCCTGCTGTAAATCATCCCCTGGGGTGGTTAGATTGTGAGACAAGTGACCTGCTGTATCCCTGGAGGCGATGGGAGGCAATGACAAAGGCAATGACAAAGGCCCCGGCATAGAAGAGAAGAAAGTAGGGGCCTCCATGACAGGTACCACGTGGCGAGCGCTCCAGAGCGGGAGACGCCATGACAGTCCCAAGTGAACTCAGCTCACCCCCAGCCAGCAGGGGTGGAAACTGTCCCACAGAACCACAGGTAGAGGAAAGGGTACAGCCGGTACCTGGAGCAGCAGCGGTGGCCGCATGTTAGGTAAGACTAAACGTGGACACCACAACACTACTCAGTCCTTTTCAAATCAACGGTTTACTGAAAATCACAATTTCAAACAGGCCAAATAACAACAATACAGTATTCAAATCAAGTCTCTCAGTAGCTGTGGCACTCGCCCTCGTGGGAGTCCCACCTGCTCTTGGGTGGCTGCGCCTGGCGATCACTGACCCGGCACGGCAGGTCTCAAGAAGGAAATGGGCCGTCTCCGCGGATCACTGTGGTGCTACCACTCACACTGCGGAATCCCCATAGGTGGAAGCTATGCCCCTCGCCCTTTGGCTACGGCGTGAGTCCGGCGGATATATTACCGCGTGCGCCTCCGCGAGTCAGAGCGAGAGCTACTCACTACCACGCGGCATACCACCCTTACCTCTGATTTCTGCTCCTCTGTTGATGCAGATGACGTCTTTTCCCTTGTGTCTCCTGACACCGCTGAGCTGTAGTGAATGTCCAGCTAGTCCTCCTTCAGGAACGTTGAGCCAAGGATCCTTCTCCTACAAATGGTGGCAGCCTGGTCACTTTCTTGTCCCCACTCAGCTCTGCATCTTCCCTCTCTCCAAGTCCCCTCCCCTCCCCTTCCTCTTCCTGGGGTCCGCCAATTCCCCCTTCCCTCTCTGTCCGTCCGTTCTTTGGTTCCTCCTTTTTCTCTGTCCTAATGGCCTGACTGTTTTCTCACTCCTGCTGTGTTCCACTGCGCCCCAGTGGTCATTGTTAACTTTACGGTTTCTACACATTGTTTCTAAGACATATGTCTAACCTTTGCTGCAAGCGGCCTGACGTCACACAAACGGGGGAAAACACGAGGCCCAGAAGGGGCTGAGAGCACAAATGGACACCTAAGGCTCGTGGAGATGGTGGGGACCGGAACCCTTATAACCTCTGCGGGAGGCGAGGGGGCTGCGACCCCTATCATGTAATGAGGGTGCAGGAGGCTGGTACCCGCATTACACGCAGATGTAAGCCCCTCAGCAAGCGGAGTCCCTCCGCCGTCTCGTCTCTAATCCGGCGGCGCCATTTTGGAAGAAGCTCCAGCAGCAGCGTCCGTAAGGAAACATTGAATTGAGCCGGCCGACGACATCTGCCTCGTCTGATATGGGGTCCCAGAGGTTGCCTTGGATTTCCACACCATCAGGTAAGTGAACTTCAGCTTCTAACGGTGCTAATGATCGGGTTAGCTCTCAAGCAGCACGTCTGGTCAGCGCCATGTCCAAGTCACGCCCCCGTAATACAATATCTTAATGTAAGGATGTGTACACTTAATTGTGCAGCAACGCTTGTTGTCTCCATTCTATGTCAGTGTGGGAAGTAGATGTCCGGCCTTATGATTTTGTGATATGTGATAGACCCAGAATCCCAATCACCAAACCAAAGAATGCAAAATAAAGACACAAAACATTATAATTGGGTGTTAAATGGTCAAAACTTTTATTATATTATATGACCAAACCCAAAATGGCAAACCTCCGACTCACGAAGAGTCACCCTCCAGCACGCAGGAAAGGAAAAACCCCCTGTGGGGGAAACCTCTAGGGAAACCATGGCTGGAGGATTGCCCTTCCTCTGGGCTTAGAAGGTGCCAAAATATCATTTGTAACAGAATTTGTACGTTTTCTCAGATTTTCAAGGAAAGACAATACAATGAACGAACGACATAAAACACATAAATCGGCTGATCTGGTTGGCTAGACGGATGTCTCTCTTCCTGGGCACCCATTAACATGAATGGGCGATCCACGGATGAGACGGGTCCTCCAGATGCCTCCTTGTAGCACCTGTCTCCGCTCTGGCTAATAGAGAGGGATCTCCTCCTGGAAACCCCCCTCTATTACAGACAACCCGTATGAAGAGGATGGCATCACTGTGATGAAGAAGTGGTCTGGGGTGAAGGGTTTCCCTGCTAGAACCTACAAATTACATCAGGTCGGTATTGGTGGAGAAGTCAAGCTCAAGGTCCTCAGTCCCATCCAATATGGCGCTGAATGTGGCAGTAAAACCTTCTAATATGGAATCTTCTTTATGTCATAAACATTTGTATTTATGACATCAGCGCATTCATCATCATTACTACAGGAGTTTATTACCACTGCACAACTCATACATTGTGACGTCACCCACAGTGGTCTGAAGTGTTAACCCTTTACTGACTGGCAGTGTACTTACCACAGAGGCCATAAAGCTGAATAGAACATATCAGCGGCCATAAAGGAAAAGGGATAATGCAGGGAGCATCTCCGCACAAGAACTATCCATGACAAAGGGTTGTCCAGGATGAGATAACTTGTCTGCTTTCTCCAAAAACCAGCACCACACCTGTCCATAGGTTGTGTGTGGTACTACAGCTCATTACCATTCACTTCAATGGAGCAAACCTGCAATACCAGATACAACCTGTGGATAGGTGTGGTGCTGTTTTTGGAAGAAAGCAGCCATATTTTTCTAATCCTGCACAGCCCCTGTTAGAAATAGTTCAAAAAAAGGGGGAGAGAAGAAATTAAAAAAAGGGGAAAAGAGGAACTCTGAGGTAAAAGAAATCAAAGTAGACTGAAAGGAGTCTGCTGGAGGTGCCAGATGGAAAGACAGATTTCTGCCATGGGGACCAGATTAGTTGAAAAACTATGCAGTTCATCTTCGAATGCAGCGTCACAAAAACAAATTATTTTGTAAAAAAAATTAAAATGTGTTTTTATTGTGAAAAACGAGAAAAACTTTTACATCCATGTTGGTTCAGGAGTCCTGGTGGTCCTCCGTGGGCTTTACCCATGGAGTGTTTGGAGACATGTTGGAGCTGTGGGGGAATGGTAGGTCCACTTACTGACATCTGATGGGATTGTAGGCACATCGCACCATTTTGGGTGGCAATAAATGCTCTCTTTGAACATGCCCTCTCCGCTCCATTCTCTCCAGATCTATTTCTTTCTAGAAGAAGGTTCTCCTCCATTTATTCAGACTAGGTTGTGCCTAGACATTGGAAGTCTACAATTCCCCGGTACAAATCTAAATGTTTGGCCACATTCACTGATATTCAGAATCCAGCAACTCTGCCGATTGTTGAAGTAATCTCAGGCATTTTCTGAGTAGTTGACCGCTAACCCCCTCCACTCTGCTACCTCGCTGTAGTGCCCGACCATTACATTGTTTTCTTCTCTCTCTGTAATTGTCGTCTGTCTATTGCTTGTTGTTTTAACCTTTCTCATTGATAAAAGTACAGATTTGGTAAAGACGACGCTTACATTGTTTCCTAATTGTCTTTTGGTGAGCTGCATTTTCTTTTAACATTTTGTACTGCTTTATGGTGTTAATAAAGATTGAGCAGAGTTACTGCAGTTAAGCGGTGATAAATATTCTTCTACGTTGTCACGGCGCGGGGTGTGGACCCACAGGGCCGTACCGCGTAGCGGGGTAGCAGCTGGCCAACAAGGTACAAAACCATGTTAAATTGTGGGAATTTGTTTGCTACTTTTCCCTTTTTTCTACGAATTAAACTTATTTTATATCACAATATCTATAGATATTTTTATTTTTTATATATCGATATCTGAATTCTCTTACCCAGATGAGTGCTTGTTTTGTCCTGGATAGTTTTTTGGTTCATTGTTTTTGGCTTAGTTACTAGGACGGCACCGTGTGGCCCCCCAACCACAATATTCTGGGATTCTGGATATTCTCTTCTATTTTTTGTCCCCTTATTATAGTCCAGCAGCCATTTGGGCTGATAATTGATGTAAGGCAGCTTGACGCATACTGGCCCTTTAAGGCCGTGCACGCGTGAGCGCCCTGCGGTACACAGTCCGAGGACCCGGAAGAGAGTGCCGGCGTCTCCCTGGAGGGAGTACACGCCGAGAAGAGAAGCGTCCATGGCCGGGATCGTCAAGAGGTAAGTCAGAACGACGACCCCTGGCCATGGACGTAACATACGTCCTGCTCCTGAGGTGACCTCAGGGAGGACAGAAACCTCCCATGGAACAGAAGAGACTGGGGTGGTGGACATTGTTAGGTAAAGGTTAAGTTATAGACTTACCATCAGGGGTGCTCAGGGATATGCCACTAATCCCTAAGTCAAGACTAGCTAGGAGGTCAAGGCTTCCTGAGCCCTGTTCACACCATAGTCAGGAGCCCCCCAGCTTGACTGTGTCTGATTTGGGACAGGTAGTGGCTCAATTACTGGCTGGTGTTAGAGAGGCTTTGGTGCAGCGTGAGGTCCCACCACCTGTGGTCCCCGTTGCTCCTTCTCCTGTGGCGGCGTGGTATGGTTCGGTATCTGGGGCTGTTGCGCTAGGTTCTAAAGTCAGTGGAGATCGCCATAGCAGTTTCATCTGGGGCCAGTGTGAGGAATGGGGGGAACCACTTTGTCTATTTTGCTGCAGGTGGAGAGAGACTTTTTCTGGGACTATTTCTGTTATTTGCCCCTTGTCCTGAGCTCAGGAGGTTCTTAATTCAAATGAGACAAGCAGCCGATCAAACTGGGAAACCAGTGAACCAGTCCAAACCAGTGTAGAAGTGTCTGAAAATAATCCTCTCCACTGTCACCTTCAGACTGTCCGACTATAATGGTGAAGATATGCGTAGCAGCCGCCGCAGGTGGGCATGGATTACAAATTGATAGTTGATGTGTTTATGTTTCTTTTGATGTGTTTTTATTTAGAAATTTAGCACCAAGCACGACGCCTATGTAAACATGTATGCCGCCTATGTAAACATGTATGCCGCCTGTGTAAACATGTATGCCGCCTATGTAAACATGTATACCGCCTATGTAAACATGTATGCCGTCTATGTAAACATGTATGCCGCCTATGTAAACATGTATGCCGCCTATGTAAACATGTATGCCGCCTATGTAAACATGTATGCTGCCTATGTAAACATGTATGCCGCCTATGTAAACATGTATGCTGCCTATGTAAACATGTATGCCGCCTATGTAAACATGTATGCCGCCTATGTAAACATGTATGCTGCCTATGTAAACATGTATGCCGCCTATGTAAACATGTATGCCGCCTATGTAAACATGTATGCCGCCTATGTAAACATGTATGCCGCCTATGTAAACATGTATGACGCCTATGTAAACATGTATGCCGCCTATGTAAACATGTATGCCACCTATGTAAACATGTATGCCGCCTATGTAAACATGTATGCCGCCTATGTAAACATGTATGCCGCCTATGTAAACATGTATGCTGCCTATGTAAACATGTATGCCGCCTATGTAAACATGTATGCCGCCTATGTAAACATGTATGCCGCCTATGTAAACATGTATGACACCCAGGGCCGCCATCAGGGGGGGACTGGGGGTACTGCAGTGAGGGGCCCGGGCATAAATTTAAAAAAAAGGGGCCCGCACTCTACCGCTGGAATTAATATACTCACGGCAGTGTGACTCTTAAGATTTCATTTCGGTGAAAGGAACAGGTCCCATCACGAAGCAGGGGCCCGTTCATTACATCAGAATAAAATCGTAAGGGCCCGCTGGAGAGTGACATGTGCCTGCCCCTCCTCCTCCGCAACAGCTGACAGCGTGTGGGGAGGAGACAAGGGGTGGAGACATCACAGCAGCGGGAGTTATGAGCTCAGCCTCGGAGGATACGTCCAGCAGCAGCAGCAGTCGTCGTCTTCTTCTTCAGACACAGTGAGTACTGAGTTATGTCTGTGTCCGGCTGCTGCTGCCCGGAGCCTCCTGAAAAGATCTCCTCCTGCCCCCATAGAAAGTAAATATCTTACCCACCTCTGTATTATGTTAACACCGCAGCATAGGATTGTATCAGCTCTACGGCTCTTATCTCCCGTCCTGTGTAACATGTGACAATAAACCTGTCTTCTCCCTCTGTTTACACAGGACAGGAGAAAAGAGCCGTCGTGGAGCTGAGTGATACAATCCTATGCTGCAGTGTGAACTAATACAGACGTGGGGAAGAGTTTTGCTTTCTATGGGGAGGGGGTAGAGTTAGATGATAATGGGGGCAGGGAGATGATAATGGTGCAGGGAGATGATAATGGGGCAGGGAGATGATAATGGTGCAGGGAGATGATAATGGGGCAGGGAGATGATAATGGGGGCAGGGAGATGATAATGGGGGCAGGGAGATGATAATGGGGGCAGGGAGATGATAATGGGGGCAGAGAGATGATAATGGGGGCAGGGAGATAATAATGGGGGCAGGGAGATGATAATGGGGCAGGGAGATGATAATGGGGGCAGGGAGATGATAATGGGGGCAGGGAGATGATAATGGGGGCAGGGAGATGATAATGGGGGCAGGGAGATGATAATGGGGCAGGGAGATGATAATGGGGGCAGAGAGATGATAATGGGGGGCAGGGAGATAATAATGGGGGCAGGGAGATGATAATGGGGCAGGGAGATGATAATGGGGGCAGGGAGATGATAATGGGGGCAGGGAGATGATAATGGGGGCAGGGAGATGATAATGGGGGCAGGGAGATGATAATGGGGCAGGGAGATGATAATGGGGCAGGGAGATGATAATGGGGGCAGGGAGATGATAATGGGGGCAGGGAGATGATAATGGGGGCAGGGAGATGATAATGGGGCAGGGAGATGATAATGGGGGCAGGGAGATGATAATGGGGGCAGGGAGATGATAATGGGGCAGGGAGATGATAATGGGGGCAGGGAGATGATAATGGGGGAAGGGAGATGATAATGGGGGCAGGGAGATGATAATGGGGCAGGGAGATGATAATGGGGGCAGGGAGATGATAATGGGGCAGGGAGATAATAATGGGGGCAGGGAGATGATAATGGGGGCAGGGAGATGATAATGGGGCAGTGAGATGATAATGGGGGCAGGGAGATGATAATGGGGGCAGGGAGATGATAATGGGGCAGTGAGATGGCATTGGGTAGGGAGGGAAATGATGCTAGAGTGGGAAGGAGATAATAATGGAGGGCGGATGGCACTTGAGTAGGGATGCACGATGCATCAAAACTTCGATACGGTTTCGATACTGTGCACCCCCAAACGGTTCGATACCGTTATTTCATGTATTTCGATACTGAGCTGTGCGACCGCACAGCTCAATATTGTAATACATGAATGTATGAGAGCGGAGCTGCGGCTGTGTAACACAGTCACGGCCCTGCTCCGGAGTCCTGACATGTGCGCGCCGCCAGGATTATGTGATGCGGCCAGCACTGCACTAATGAGCGGCGGCACTGAAAACAGAACATGGCGGGCGCACTACAAAACACCCCCACATGTTCTGTCTTCAGTGCCTGAACCGGCGCTCATTAGTGCAGCGCCGCCCGCATCACCTCGTGCTGACCGCGTGCAGGGCGGGGCAATGGTTGTATTACACAGCCGCAGTCCCACTCTATAAAGGCAGAGATCAAAGAAACCTCTCATCTCCGCTGCTATTCCCCTGAATGCTGCGATCAAAGCTGACTGCAGCATTCAGGGGAAAATAAGAAGGGGGAATGCCCCTTGGATCACGTCACAGGAATCCCTGTGACGCGATTGAGGGACATACCATATATGGGCAGACAGCCCAAGGTCCAATGAAGGACCCCAGGGCTGTCTTACCATATTTCCTGTTAGGGCATACTCAGGTCTGTCCTAACAACTGCCTGTGTACTATCCGTATATAGATATATACCAGTACATTAAAGTTTAAAAAAATAAAGTAAAAACATAAAGTAATGTTAAATTAAAAAAAAATACACATACACCTTTTTTACAAAACACATTAAAATAAGTCTCAATACATAAAATATACACATTCAGTATTGGCGCGGCCGTAATAACCTGCACAACAATTTTTTTGCATCATTTATGATGTGTACGTTGTAAAAAATAAAATAAAAACTTCTTTCACTTATTAATGTGAGGCACGAGGTATTATGAATTTTGAACCTCCATGTGCCTCACATTAATAGTAATTAACCCCATCATGTACCTTACACATTAACCCTTTATAATTGAGGAACATGATGGGGTTAATTACTATTAATGTGAGGCACATGGAGCTTACATTTACCATCACACCTCGCGCCTCACATAAGAAATGGAAGAACTGGTTTTTTTTTTTATTACTGTTGGCAAAGTATCGCTTTGTTATCGAAATCGCAATACTACATAAAGCATCGGTACCGAAGTCCAAATTCTGGTATCGTGACATCCCTCCACTGGAGGAGGCATTATACAATGGGGGGGGGGGGGTAATAATTGGGTGAAAAGTGATGATATCTGAAGGGAGGGGAGAAATTATACATGGGGAGGGGTAGAGGAAGGAGAGAGTATACCTGGGTAGGGGGAGAAAGCTTATACCGGAGGCATAGTTAGCAACAGTCCTGAATTTGCAGGGACTGTCCTGAATCTAAAGAGGCAGTCCCGGCAAATTACTGTCCCAGACGTGTCTCAGCCACTGCCATATTCAATTGTATCTGCGTCCACAGGATGCAGATACAATTGAATACTATGGCAGAGCAGGAAAGTATCAGCTTCCTGCTCTGCCATTCACCCATCCAGGAGCGGAATCCCCGGCCAGAGAGTTGCCGACACTCTGGTCGGGGATTCCTCTCCTAGAGGTAGCCCCTGAGGTCACTGTCCATATATGGACAGTGAGGTCAGGGTCTCCTCCTGGACTGGAATCCCCTGTAGAGAGTGCCACACACTCCCCTGTAGTTAGCGCCGAACATACCCCCTGTAGATAGCGCCACACACACACTCCCCTGTAGATAGTGTCACACACTGCCCCCTGTAGATAGCACCACACAATCCCATGTAGATAGCGCCACACAATCCCATGTAGATAGCGCCACACCCACCCTGTAGATAGCGCCACACACTCCCCCTGTAGATAGCGCCTCACCCACCCCTGCAGATAGCGCCACACACAGCCCCCTGTAGATAGCACTACACACAGATAACGTGTGTGCAGCGTGTGAAGAGAATGCAAAAGCATCATCCTGACATGCCCGTGGCGGTGGGAGATCCTAGGGACTACATTTTGGTGAGTGACTCTGCTGTGTATAGGGCTTCAGTGCAATGATTTTTGTTCATAGTGCCCTCCTACACCCTGACAGATTCTACACACACACACACACACACACACACACACACACACACACACACACACACACACACACACACACACATACACACACACTCACTTTCCCTTTTTGCCCCCCACAGAGCCGCTGTCTCTTGTCTCTTCCTTGTCACTCCACAGAGCCCCTGTGAGGTTGCGTCTCCCCCCTGGCTACCACTGCTACCTTCAGTTCTCCCAGCCCTGGCACTTAGTTTCTCCCCTTTGCCCTCCGACACCCACCTCCTGTCTCTGCCCTGCTCCTCCAAAGAGTTTTCTTTTTAATGTGCCCTACCTCCCGCCCCTTTACATTTCACACCCCCTCCTAATAATGAGGGGGGCGGGGGCCCAGACTCATTGGCAGTATGGGGCCCAGAAATTCCTGATGGCAGCCCTGATGACACCTATGTAAACATGTATGCCACCTATGTAAACATGTATGCCGCCTATATAAACGTGTATGTGTATATCATTTTAGTGCTTTGCTGCCATCTAGTGACCAAACTGCATAGATAGTTTGTGTAGTGCTGTTGTGTTTTGTGTGCAGGACCTGTGATCACATGACCAGAGAGGCACATTCTCAAGTTCGTGCAGGTGCTGCGCAGCTACTCAAATAGGGGAGAAGCTGAATCTTTATTTAACAGGAGTTTAGCACCATATTTAAATATGCAATATTTAAAATAAAAATCGCCATAAAAGTCATCAAACTGCATATTATGAGAGGAAAATGAGTGTTATGCTATGTCGTTGATATATACATTGTGTATTACGTGTTATTCCACTTAAGTAAACATATAACAGATCATTCCTCCAATTAAGAGCCTTCGGGAATCTTGTATGAAGCTGCAGATCGCAGAACGCCTCCCTATTCAGGAAGTGTCTTCTCCAATCTCCACCCGTCTTTGGTTTCTTCACTTCTTCAAGGCCATAAAAACATTGGGGGGAATTTATTAAGATGGCATTTCATATGCCAGTCTTAATATAAAGAAAGTTGGAGTAAGATGCAATACAGTTATTAAATGTGTCACATCTTTCGGCCGTTCGTGCGCCACAATCGTTATGCAGCGACCGCGGCCATGCTCCTTCCATTCCCCCTACCCATCGGACATAATGTAAAATAAAAAATAAGTATAATCTTTTCTCCGCTTCTCTTCTTCCCCCTTGATCCCCTAAGGCTCCCTGCTGCCCATACAATGCACTGACACCGAGCAGCGTCAGGTCCTTTATATGTGACACAGCACTCAACGTCATCAGTGCATTGTATGAGCCGCAGGCTGCGGAGAGAACATGAGGGGACCAGAAGAGGAGTGGTGAGGTGAGCATTCATTTTATATTTAATTGTCCGATAGAGGGGACGGAGAGGAGCCTGGCATGGGCCTCTACCTTGCTACGCTCCACATAGTGACATTTTTGACAATTATTAGCAGGTGGAGATTTCCACTATAGTTTACGCCAGGTGTAAATTATTATAAATTTGTTGGGGTGCTGTCACCCCGCCCCCTTTTGGGAAGCCCCCTTTTAGAAAACTGGCGTAGAAAGGTTAATACATTTCCCCCATAAGCTTTCAAAATTACCATTATGTGTTTCTAAGAAGTGTTTTTCTGCACCGGGAGGCATTAGTGGTTTTTTTGTTTTTGTATCTGAAATGTGTTCTACAATGCGCGTTTTGACGTTTCTAATCGTGCGCACTACAGATGTAGCCGGCTTTATCTTGACTTTCAACGCCTTAAAGAGGCTCTGTCACCACATTATATCTTGTACATGATGTGATCGGCGCTGTAATGTAGATAACAGTGGTCCTAGTAATAGAGGCTCTGTCACCACATTATAAGTGCCCTATATTGTACATGATGTGATCGGCGCTGTAATGTAGATAACAGTGGTCCTAGTAATAAAGAGGCTCTGTCACCACATTATAAGTGGCCTATATTGTACATGATGTGATCGGCGCTGTAATGTAGATAACAGTGGTCCTAGTAATAAAGAGGCTCTGTCACCACATTATAAGCGGCCTATATTGTACATGATGTGATCGGCGCTGTAATGTAGATAACAGTGGTCCTAGTAATAAAGAGGCTCTGTCACCACATTATAAGCGGCCTATATTTTACATGATGTGATTGGCGCTGTAATGTAGATTACACCAGTGTTTTTTATTTAGAAAAACGATAATTTGTGACGGACTTATGACCTATTTTAGCTTTATGCTAATGAGTTTCTCAATGGACAACTGGGCGTGTTTTACTATATGACCAAGTGGGTGTTGTACAGAGGAGTGTATGACGCTGACCAATCAGTGACAAATCAGTGTCATACACTTCTCTCCATTCATTTACTCTGCAGATAGCGATATATCTATATCGCTATGTGCAGTCACATAAACACACTATTATAAACCTATAAAGTGTGGGGCACAATTAACACAAATATATTGGAAAAATATATGAATTTTATTGAATATTCCAACATTAAAAAATAGGTCATACTGAGCAAAAAACACAAAGACGTCTGACAATTACAGAGGACATACAAAAAAATGGTAAATGACACTGTCAAGGATACAGGTATATGTCTATTTCTAGGTAGAGCTAGCCTGATGAAATGGTAGTTGAAGCCTCTATATATATTTTAGCATATGAATTGGCAAGGTAGAAAGTATATATATAAATGAGAGGACACTTGCATAACAGAAAAGTGTACCCAGTGCAAAGGTGTATCAACAAGCTACAAGCTTGAGGCTAGGGTCCGGTGTAAGGAACACAGCGTACCTACAACAATGATAAAGGCAATTTGAATGAGAGAATACCTAGAAAATAGAGTGTATAACGTACCCATTGTAGTCCTCTGCATGGAGAGAACGTCAGTCCCGACGCGCGTTTCGGCGAGATGCCTTCGTCCGGGGGTGGCGTCTCTCCAGCAGGGACCTCCCCTTTTAAAGCATATAGCCGTCCAATCATATCTGCACTAAGGATCACATGAGGCAGTGGGTTTGTGTAAGGTGGCGTCATGTGTCGGGGGTGGGAATGCTCGTCACTATCCCCTGACCGCGCGTCATCAAGGGGGCGTGGATCAACGGCGACTGACGCCGTGGAGACACGCCCACCCAGATGCAGACGCGCGAGTCAAAGGGAAGCCGAGGAATCCCTCCCGACATGAGCGCACGGACAAGCACTGCAGAGGTAAATATATCCCATGAGATGTATGAAGTACAAGATCGGACAGCAGAGATAGAGTAAACAGGGCATGAAATGTAATGTTTAATCAATTAACAGTTATGTATTGGATTGAGTGCGACAGCCATGAACATACTTAAAATGCAGTAAGATAATGTAGAATACAGTGAAGAACAATATTAATAAAAGCAAACACCATATTTAAGGATGATACAGAGTATACATCAGTTTACACCATGTAATAAAGGAGACAAATGTATTGCATTAATAATAAATCATGTATCTCAAATATATCCATTGTAACAGGATGACAACATATATACAATCATGCCTATACAGATATATACCCAAGCGATTATAAATAAATACAAATATATGTACATTAGTTGTTATGGCAAAATATTGAACAATAAATATAAATAGTATATATTAAAGATTGGACTGAGAAAATCAAGTAAATATCATTAGAAAAATGTACATACAGTGTCTATATGAAATAAAGATTTATAATAATAAAAAAAATATATATATCATGAGAAATAAGTAATATAAATATCAATATAAAATGTATCAATTTAATAGTTATTAATTGTGAAACAAATTGAAGACAAAGTGATAGAGTGTGTATGTATGAGAAAAATGTATATATATGTGTATAGTGTATACATCAATATGAGATAAGTGTCATAAATATACAATAAGAAGAAAGTGTTGTGTTGGTGAATGTTATAAAACACCATATTATATACTGAAAATACATTAATTCGAATATATATCGAAACAGGGAAACAATAAATAAATAAGATAAACAAGTGATAAGAAAAGAAAAAGTGCATATATGTGGATATTTATGGACAAGTGAACATAATAAATATGAAAGCGTAAATAAATAAATAAAAAATAATAATAAATAATAATGAAAAATAAATATGTATATATATATATTTAACCACATAGGGTCGTAAACACGACCATTTTAACCAAAGAAAATAAGTAGTGTTCTTTATTAGGTATGAATAGATGTTCGTCGCACTGCATTCATGACCTCATTCTCCAAATTATATCAAGTCATAGAGGTTCTATAATAAAAGGGGAGGTAATTAGACACATATAAAAAAAACGAAAACATGTTTAAAATAACCCACTGGAGGTTAATGGTCAAAGGAATGGGGCGAAATTCAGGTTCTCATTGAGCCCAAAAGGAGACATAGTCCCTAGAGTCCAGATCCACTTAGATTCACACTTTGACAACTTTTTAGAAATGTCGCCCCTTCTAATATGTTTTTCGATACAATCGATTCCTCTAACTTTAAGTTTGGTTGAATCCCACGAATGGTATGACTTGAAATGTCGGGTGACAGGTTTCAAGGTTTCGGGGGTCTCAATCATTTTAGCTAACGTGATGTCACGGACATGTTCCCTAACTCGAATTTTAAGTTCACATGTAGTGAGTCCGACATATATCTTGGGGCAGGGGCAGGTGGCGTAATAGATAACTGCCTTGGTTGAACAAGTAATAGAGTGGGTAATGGTAAATGTACGTTTGCCCGTTGAGTCTACGAAAGTAGTCGCTTTTTCTATATTAGAACACGCAACACAATGTCCGCATGTCTTACAGCTCCATTTAGGGCCTTTGGTACCAAAGGGAAACCTTTGGCTATTTAGTTGGTAATGACTGCGGACAAGGTGATCTTTAAGATTTTTTGAACGTCGTGCCGAAATGGTTGGATATCTAGGGATGTATTTCTCGATTGTTGGGTCGGTAAGTAATATGGGCCAGAACTGCTTCAGTATATCTTTCATTTGAGGCCATCTTGAATGGTATTCTGTAGTAAATCTTACCTGTGTCTCTAGTTTGTTTTTTGGTTTAGGAAATAGAAGTTCATCTCTTGATGTATTTTTCGCACGATGATATGCCTGTTTAATCGAGCGTTTACTATATCCCCGGACAAGGAACCGATTGGTGAGGTCGTAGGCCTGTTTCTCAAATGCATCAGTAGAGGAACAAATCCTTCGGATCCTTAAAAATTGACCTATTGGGACTGCCTTTATCGTCTGTATGGGGTGAGAAGAGGAAGCTGGGCGTTCTGAAGAGAAGTGGATGACACTTCTATACACAACGCCCAGCTAGTAAAAGTAGTAAACACGCCCCGATGTAACACACATAATACACGCCCAGTTGTACTTTTACTTTTCAACACGCCCAGTTGTACTTTTGCAAGCCTCATTTGCATAAATACGAAAATGGTCATAACTTGGCCAAAAATGCTCGTTTTTAAAAAATAAAAACGTTACTGTAATCTACATTGCAGCGCCGATCTGCTGCAATAGCAGATAGGGGTTGCAAAATCTGGTGACAGAGCCTCTTTAAGGCCAAAACAAGCCTGCATCCTTAAGGGGTTAATAAAATGGTTAAAGTGGATTGTGTGGAAGAGTTGTCATTTCAATAAAATAAATTTCTTTATGTCTCTGTTTTTTAATACTTCATTACCGCCTTAGTAATGGCTGCTGTCTGATTGAGAGCGTCCATTACTAAGAAGGGGCTTAGTGTTAGCCAATAATAAGGCTATCACTAACCCCTATTATTACCCCGGTACCCACCGCCACCAGGAGTATCGGGAAGAGCTGGGTAAGATCCAGCACCCGACCGTCTGAAGAGAAGGGCCGGTACTGGGGTGGCTGCAGGCTGGTACTATCAGGCTCGGAATGGCCAAAAACCATGGCCCTTCCCACCCTGGTAATGCTAGGCTGCTGCTGCTGCTTTATTGTATCTGGCTGGTTATGAAAAATGGAGGGGATCTCACGTAATTTTTTTTCTATTATTTTTATTTTTTTAAAAGACCCAACGTTCCCGCTATTTTTCATAACCAGCCAGATACAATAAAGCAGCTGCAGCCTAGCATCACCAGCGTGGGAAGGGCCACATTTTCTATCCCTTCCCAGCCTGGTAAAACCAGCCTGTGGCCACCCTGCTGCCTTACCGTCGCTTCAGATGGTCGGGTACTGGATCGTACTCCCTTCGCGGCAGTGAGAACCGGGGTAATAATAGGGGTTAGTCATAGCCTTTTTACTGGCTAACACTAAGCCCCTTCTTAGTAATGGACGCTCTCAATCAGACAGCAGCCATTACTAAGGCCATAATAAAGTATTAAAAAAAACAGACATAAGAAAAACTTTTTTATTGAAATCTAAACTCCCCCATGCAACCCTCTTTCACCATTTTATTTATTTTTTTAAAAGTAGATCATCGAAGTAGTCCAATGAATCTACGACGTAGTCCAAACGCTCCAGCGGAACCTACCAAAAAAAAGCAGTATAAAAATTTAAAAAACTTACATTTGGCACAATAGAAACTAGAGGTCAAGGAAAAATAATTCCCCTTCATGTAACTTCTTCCTGTCAACTGAAAAGTCATCCGCCAGAGGGAAAAATGTTTCCCCATGGTGCAGTACAAGAAAGTCTAATTCCCAGGTCAGGCTTTCTAGTACTCCGCCATCAAGAAACATTTTTCCTCCTGGCGGATGATTTTTCCATTGACAGGTAGCAGAGTTCTTCCGCAGCGGTGTTAGGGGGCAAACTCGACAATTGCCCAGTGCCCCCAGAATGGGCCGCTACTCTTGGGCCAGTGCTGTGTGCTTGCCCCACAGACTAAAATTTGCCAGCCATCCCCTGGCCATTGGCTCCCTGCTCCGCCGTTTGCTCTTGTAGGCCACATCCTGGTTTAGACCTGAGGCCTACAAGAGATCGGGAGCATGCTGATGACGTCAACTGCCCGGCACGATGACATCACTGCATCATGCCATCCACGCCGGGCCACGGAACTCAGTTAAAATTCATAAGTCTATTAGGTAATAAAAAGGGGGCATAAAAAAGTGGCATACAATAGGAGGCATCCTTATTGTGGGGGCATAAAGCAGGCATTTGAGTGTGGCAGAAAAAGTGGCATTAGTACTGAATGGGGGCATAAAAGGCCGCATTACTACTGAGTGGAGATATTATTTTTGTGGGGACATAAAGGGGTATTAGTACTGAGTGGGAATTCTATTACTGGGTGAGGGCCCTAAAAGTGGCTCTATCACTGAGTAAGTTATAAAGGGGACACTAACACTGTGTAGGGGAACAAAAGTAGCACTTACTGTGTGGGGCCTTTGGGGGAACAAAAGGGTGTGTGTACTATTACTGTGTGGGGCACCTAGTATAGTATGTATAGGGAGTTTGTGTAGAGGTAGGGAATAGTTAGGGAGTGCGCTAGAAAAGCAAGGAGTCAAAGATATCTGTCATATTCTGCAGGGCTTAGGATATCGTGTCCGGGAGAAGTTGTCATTGCGGTCTTGGCTGGATAAAGAAGAAAAGGTGAAAGTGAGCGACTTCAATCTGAGAAGACGTCACCTGTGAGTCACTCGATATAAGTATACTGTAAACACTTATATGGTCTGCAGATATCTTGTGTATAACTGGCATCTACCTCTATAAGGTCACTGTATGGTTGTACTATTGGTCTATGTATAGTGTGTTTTATTCACTAACAGTATGGTGGTTTTTTTCTGACACTATGTTGTAGTAATATGTGATCATGGTTTGGTAGTTTTTTTCAGTAACAGTATGGAGTTATTATTCAGTAACAGTATGGAGGTATTATTCAGTAATAGTATAAAGGTATTATTCAGTAACAGTATGGGGGTATTATTCAGTAACAGTATGGAGGTATTATTCAGTAACAGTATAAAGGTATTATTCACTAACAGTATGGAGGTATTATTCAGTAACAGTATCGAGGTATTATTCAGTAACAGTATGGAGATATTATTCAGTAACAGTATAAAGGTATTATTCAGTAACAGTATGGAGGTATTATTCAGTAACAGTATGGAGGTATTATTCAGTAACAGTATGGGGGTATTATTCAGTAATAGTATAAAGGTATTATTCAGTAAAAGTATGGAGGTATTATTCAGTAACAGTATGGAGGTATTATTCAGTAACAGTATAAAGGTATTATTCACTAACAGTATGGAGGTATTATTCAGTACAGTATCGAGGTATTATTCAGTAACAGTATGGGGGTATTATTTAGTAACACTATGGAGATATTATTCAGTAACAGTATGGGGGTATTATTCAGTAACAGTATGGAGGTATTATTCAGTAACAGTATGGAGGTATTATTTAGTAACAGTATAAAGGTATTATTCAGTAACAGTATGGAGGTATTATTCAGTAACAGTATAAAGGTATTCAGTAACAGTTTGCAGGTATTATTCAGTAACAGTATGGAGGTATTATTCAGTATCAGTATGGAGGTATTATTCAGTAACAGTATGGGGTATTATTCAGTAACAGTATGGAGGAATTATTCAGTAACAGTATGGGGGTATTATTCAGTAACAGTATGGAGGTATTATTCAGTAACAGTATAAAGGTATTCAGTAACAGTTTGCAGGTATTATTCAGTAACAGTATGGAGGTATTATTCAGTAACAGTATGGAGGTATTATTCAGTAACAGTATGGGGGTATTATTCAGTAACAGTATGGAGGTATTATTCAGTAACAGTATAAAGGTATTCAGTAACAGTTTGGAGGTATTATTCAGTAACAGTATGGAGGTATTATTCAGTAACAGTATGGGGGTATTCAGTAACAATATGGAGGTATTATTCAGTAACAGTATGAGGTATTATTCAGTAACAGTATGGAGGTATTATTCAGTAACAGTATAAAGGTATTATTCAGTAACAGTATGGGGGTATTATTCAGTAACAGTATAAAGGTATTATTCAGTAACAGTATGGAGGTATTATTCAGTAACAGTATGGGGGTCTTATTCAGTAACAGTATGGGGGTATTATTCAGTAACAGTATGGAGGTATTATTCAGTAACAGTTTGGAGGTATTATTCAGTAACAGTATGGAGGTATTATTCAGTAACAGTATGGAGGTATTATTGAGTAACAGTATGGAGGTATTATTCAGTAACAGTATGGAGGTATTATTCAGTAACAGTATGGGGGTATTCAGTAACAGTATGGAGGTATTATTCAGTAACAGTATGAGGTATTATTCAGTAACAGTATGGAGGTATTATTCAGTAACAGTATAAAGGTATTATTCAGTAACAGTATGGGGGTATTATTCAGTAACAGTTTGGAGGTATTATTCAGTAACAGTATGGGGTATTATTCAGTAACAGTATGGGGGTATTATTCAGTAACAGTATGGGGTATTATTCAGTAACAGTATGGGGGTATTCAGTAACAGTATGGAGGTATTATTCAGTAACAGTATGAGGTATTATTCAGTAACAGTATGGAGGTATTATTCAGTAACAGTATAAAGGTATTATTCAGTAACAGTATGGGGGTATTATTCAGTAACAGTTTGGAGGTATTATTCAGTAACAGTATGGGGTATTATTCAGTAACAGTATGGGGGTATTATTCAGTAACAGTATGGGGTATTATTCAGTAACAGTATGGGGGTATTATTCAGTAACAGTATGGAGGTATTATTCAGTAACAGTATGGAGATATTATTTAGTAACAGTATAAAGGTATTATTCAGTAACAGTATGGAGGTATTATTCAGTAACAGTATGGAGGTATTATTCAGTAACAGTATGGGGGTATTATTCAGTAACAGTTTGGAGGTATTATTCAGTAACAGTATGGAGGTATTATTCAGTAACAGTATGGTGGTATTATTCAGTAACAGTATGGGGTATTATTCAGTAACAGTATAGGGGTATTATTCAGTAACAGTATGGAGGTATTATTCAGTAACAGTATGGAGGTATTATTCAGTAACAGTATGGGGTATTATTCAGTAACAGTATGGGGGTATTATTCAGTAACAGTATGGGGGTATTATTCAGTAACAGTATGGAGGTATTATTCGGTAGCAGTATGGGGTATTATTCAGTAACAGTATGGAGGTATTATTCAGTAACAGTATGGAGGTATTATTCAGTAACAGTATGGAGGTATTATTCAGTAACAGTATGGAGGTATTATTCAGTAACAGTATGGGGGTATTATTCAGTAACAGTATGGAGGTATTCAGTATCAGTATGGGGGTATTATTCAGTAACAGTATGGGGGTATTATTCAGTAGCAGTATGGGGGTATTATTCAGTAGCAGTATGGGGATATTATTCAGTAACAGTATGGGGGTATTATTTAGTAACAGTATGGAGGTATTATTCGGTAGCAGTATGGGGTATTATTCAGTAACAGTATGGAGGTATTATTCAGTAACAGTATGGAGGTATTATTCAGTAACAGTATGGAGGTATTATTCAGTAACAGTATGGAGGTATTATTCTGTAACAGTATGGAGGTATTATTCAGTAACAGTATGGGGGTATTATTCAGTAACAGTATAAAGGTATTATTCAGTAACAGTATGGGGGTATTATTCAGTAACAGTATAAAGGTATTATTCAGTAACAGTATGGGGGTATTATTCAGTAACAGTATGGAGGTATTCAGTATCAGTATGGGGGTATTATTCAGTAACAGTATGGGGGTATTATTCAGTAACAGTATAAAGGTATTATTCAGTAACAGTATGGGGGTATTATTCAGTAACAGTATAAAGGTATTATTCAGTAACAGTATGGGGGTATTATTCAGTAACAGTATGGAGGTATTATTCAGTAACAGTATGGAGGTATTATTCGGTAGCAGTATGGGGTATTATTCAGTAACAGTATGGAGATATTATTCAGTAACAGTATGGAGGTATTATTCAGTAACAGTATGGAGGTATTATTCAGTAACAGTATGGAGGTATTATTCAGTAACAGTACGGAGGTATTATTCAGTAACAGTATGGAGGTATTATTCAGTAACAGTATGGAGGTATTATTCAGTATCAGTATGGGGGTATTATTCAGTAACAGTATGGAGGTATTATTCAGTATAAGTATGGGGGTATTATTCTGTAGCAGTATGGGGGTATTATTCAGTAACAGTATGGGGTATTATTCAGTAACAGTATGGAGGTATTATTCAGTAACAGTATGGGAGTATTATTCAGTAACAGTATGGGGGTATTATTCAGTAACAGTATGGAGGTATTATTCAGTAGCAGTATGGCGGTATTATTTGTAATGTTGGTCTTACAATCTATGTACATTACTGTGGTGGGGGCTGTGGGGAAGTGTGAGTGTGGCAGCAGATTCTGTGCTGCTATGAACTCTGCTCTTACCATTATGTAGCTCTCAGTCTGTTACCTCTCCTCCACTCCTGTCCTCAATAACACCTTCACATGATTGGCAAGTCACCACCCCGCACAAGATCCGCACGCTCATCTCCTGAAATACTCTGTGCTGCTGTGAACTCTGCTCTTACCATTACGTGGTGACTTGCCAATCATGAAGGTGTTATAGAGGACAGGAGTGGAGGAGAGGTAACAGACTGAGAGCTACGAAATGGTAAGAGCAGAGTTCACAGCAGCACTAAATCTGCACGCTCATCTCCTGAAATACTCTGTGCTGCCTTAAACTCTGTGGACAGGTCAGGATCCTGTTTCTTTTAAATGATGCACTGTAGCGCAGCCTTATATAGTGGATCGAGCTGGTTCCCTAGCAGCATTTAAAAGAAACAGGACCCTGACCTGTTGTGGCGGAACGGGTGACGGTTACAGGCATTGTACCCAGATAAAGGTTAAGCCTGCCGCAAACCGTTGCACTCCCGCCATCCGGGTGCCATAGCTTAGATGGCGCCCGGTGCTAGATGGGGATATGTCTCCTCAAACTGCATTACGTTATGTTTGATAACCAGTTGTTTTATATTGTATTGTATTCAGTGCTGCTTCAATGTCCTCCCCTCTAGGGTTAATCTTACACTGCAGGAGCATGTGTCACAGGCAGAGAGAGGGAACTTGTTTAATGTAAATAAGAAAAAGGAGGGGGCCTGTTTCCTGAGGGAGGGGTGAGTGAGGGATATCGTGGTGCTGTGAGCGAACTGAGTTAGGTGCTGCCCAGGAGAGGATGAGATAGCAGTGTGAGCTGCAGGCAGGGGCTGTCTACCTCAGAGATGGTACCTGACCTAGGGACAGTAACAGAGGACAAGTGCTGGAGTCCCATCTAACTAAGGAGGATCTGGAGACACCCCAAAGGATGAAAGGTACAGTGGAGAGACTCCATAGTGAGGTAGCCTGTCCCATCCAGCCCAGAGGGGAGAAGCAGCGATGCATTGGTTCTGTGTGTGTCTGTCCCTGTTAATAAACGCGCCGCTGTGGCTTGTCCCCTGTTAATCTGTGTCGCCTGAATCTATCGCCCACATTCTCTTGGCGTAAACCGACCCCCACTGACCCGGTTTCGCCACATTTGGTGGCAGCGGTGGGATAGATTCAGCCCGTTCCAGGGGAAGCGGCTGGGGATAGGTATCCTGGTACCATCCGGCGCTTTGCGACCAGACCTCAAGGGCGGACTGCCACACGTGCTGCAGTACAGGGGGACCACAAGCACCTAAATCCCCAGTCATGGAGCCTGACTCTATGGATCCTCCCGGCGGAGCAGAGGATGTCCCCTATGGCAGCTACCTCCGAATTACACTCCAAGAGCTGTGCCGGTTCCGGCATATTGCTTTCTCGTCCCGCGACATCAAGGATAGGCTGATTGAGAAGCTCCAAGCCTGGGACCTGGCGAACCCGGCCGAGATGGGAGAGATGGCCGAGGGTGACGTTGACTACTGCCCCGAAGAACCGGCCAGTCGCCAGAGAACCGGCCGTAGCGCCATCTCGGACGCCCAGGCCCTGCGGATGGGGGATCTGCTGACCGCTCTGGGGCCTCAAAGCTCCGAGGCTGAGCGCCTGATCATCGTTGGGGCCATGGCCCGTGTAGTGGCACCCCCAGAACCAACAACCCCAATCCCTGCCGGGCCCCGAAGACCCCAACTACGATACAACGACCTCCCCAAGTTGGATCCTTCGTCCACGGATATCGATGCGCACCTAACCATGCTGGAGACACAGCTACAGGTGCATGACATCCCCACCACCGAATGGGCTCGCTACGTGGGGCCCAGCCTGCAAGGGAGGGCCCTTGAAGTCTACCGGAGCCTAGGTCCAGAGGACGGACGGGACTACGGTTGCCTCCGGGACGCCCTGCTGAAGAGGTATGCGATCACCCCAGAGACTTACAGAGAGCGGTTCCGTAATTTGACGCTCGCCGGCCAGGGTACCCATGTGGAACTGGCAGCCCAGCTCCGCTTAAGCTGCTCCAGGTGGGCCGAGGGGAAGAAGGCCTTCAGTCGGGAGGCCCTGGAGGACCTTGTCATTTTGGAGCAACTCCTCTCCAGGATGGAGGTCCCCGTTCATGCCTGTGTCACGGACCGCCACCCCAGCACCCCTGAAGATGCCGCCACCCTGGCTGACGAGTTATTGGCCCACCGACCCCAGTGGAGAAGCCTTCCGCGCCAGGAACAACGCCGAGAGCTCCGACTCCGAGCCCCTACCAAAATAGCGGAACCACCCCGGCCAACTTCGATGAGACCCCAGCCGCAGCCTACGGCCGCCCCGATCTCTCCAAGGGTCTGCGGCCCTACGGACTCCCACCAGTGTTATGGGTGCCACCAGCCGGGGCACATCCGACGGGACTGCCCCCTGGCCAAATCAACGGTGCCCTTTCCCAGACCAAACCCAACCTGGGTCGCCTTTTGCCCAGAGGCGGGCGACCCCGATGAGTGTGACCACCTCCTAGATGCACCAGAGGTGGAGGAGGTGGTCTACCACGTAGAGCTTGCGAGCCTCGTGATGAACCAGGGCCCTGCCAACATGCAGGGCCACCGACAGCCCATGGTGCTGGGACGCCGCACCGTCCAAGGACTCCGTGACTCGGGGGCATCCCTCACCCTGGTAAGAGCGGACCTGGTTCCCCAGGCTAAGGTTCTTCCCCAGCGATTAGCCCGGATTGCCCTGGCGGACGGACAGCAGCGGTCCATTCCCCGCGCCAGAGTCTACCTGGACTGGGGCCCCGGAAAAGGGGAGGTCGAAGCCGGGCTCATGCCGGATCTCCCCGCCGATGTCTTATTGGGGAACGACCTTGGGAACGGTCTCACAAGTCAGTTCGCAGGGGCCGTGACCCGCAGCCAAGCCCGGGAGAACCTTTACCGGCCTCCACCACTTACCAGTGTAACCACCGAGGCTCCTCTCCCGGAAGCCCCGCTCCCCGAACCGCCGGTGGTAAGAATCCAAGGCCCTGACGCCTCACAACTGACCGACCCGATGAACCCCCCAACAGACCTGGGGAGGTGGATAGGGTCGCTTTTAGGGAGGCCCAGCATACGGATCCTTCCCTGTCCTCTGCCCATAGCCTGGCCGATCGACCACCCAGTGGAGGGGCCCAGGCAGGGTTCCAGTGGGACAACGGGCTGTTGTACCGGGTCAAAGCCCCGACCAAGCCCGAGTCGCCCTGGACCGCCTCCAAACAGCTGCTTGTTCCCCAAGCCTACCGTGCACGACTGTTAGCCCTGGCCCACGATATACCCGCGGCGGGTCACACTGGGACCAGGTCCACCAGGGCCCGGCTCTCGAAAGATTTCTTTTGGCCAGGCCTGACTGAGGACGTGCGGCGGTACCGAACTTCGTGCCCTGTCTGCCAACGGGTGGCGGGGGCCCCGCGCAAGGTGCCGCTCAGGCAGCTGCCCCTCATCCGAGAGCCCTTCCAGCGGGTGGCCATAGATCTGGTTGGCCCCATTAATCCCCCCAGCCGAGGAGGAAAGTGTTACATCCTAACCCTGGTAGACTTCGCTACCAGATACCCGGACGCAGTGGCTCTGTCCTCCATAGATGCTGAGCACGTCGCCCAGGGACTCATGGACATCTTCAGCCGGGTGGGGTTCCCGCGTGAGGTACTCACAGACCAGGGATCTCAATTCCAGGGAGAACTCATGCAGGACTTCTGGAATCGGCACAGGGTGAGTTCTCTAAGAACCACCGCCTACCACCCCCAAATGAACGGACTGTGTGAAAGGTTCAACGGTACCCTCAAGCAGTTGCTACTCCGATATGTCCACTCGGAGGGGAGAGACTGGGACCGCTCCTTGCAGCAGCTTCTCTTTGCCTATGGAGAGGTGCCGCAGGAGTCTACCGGGCGCTCCCCATTCGAGTTGCTGTTCGCGAGGCGGGTCCGGGGACCCTTGGACTTAGTCCGGGAAGTTTGGGAAGGGAAGTTTGCAAGCCCGGAGATCCCGGTAGTAGACTATGTGAGCCAAATGCGGGAGCGCCTAGCACGGCTGATGGATTTGGCCCATCAGCGATTAGAATTAGCTCGAAGCCGTCAAAGGGACGAGTACAACCGTAGCGCCCGACCCCGAGAGCTGGGGGTGGGGGAGAAGGTACTGGTCCTCGCGCCAGTACGAGGCAACAAGTTGCAGGCCAATTGGGCTGGACCGTACACTGTAGTGGGGCGACAGGGGACAACGAACTACCTAGTAGCCCGCGACAAGGCAGAAAAGCGGGTACGGAACTACCACATAAACCGGCTCAAGGCCTATGTGGTAAGGGAGATAGAAGCGGTCACGATATGCTGCCCGCCCATGGACAACCCTGACGTGGACCGCATCCCTGACCTACTGGCAGAGGCCCGACACCAGACAGGGCTGGCAGATGTGCAGCTTGAAGTCCAGCTATCGCGCTTGCAGAGTAGGGAGATGGGGGAGGTGTTAGCAGCCCAGGAGGCCCTGTTCACCGCGTCCCCCGGACGTACCTCCCTAGTCGCTCATGAGGTCGACACTGGAGGAGCCCGACCCCTGAGGCAGCCCGCGTTCCGAGTGGCTCCCTCAGTGCTGACCGCGATGAGGAAAGAAGTAGAATAAATGCTGGAGATGGGGGTCATTGTACCATCTTACAGTCCTTGGGCCGCCGGCGTTGTGTTGGTCCCCAAGAAGGACAAAACCACGAGGTTCTGTGTAGACTACCGGCGGCTGAACGAGGTAACCGTTACGGATGCCTATCCGATGCCCCGGATTGATGAGCTGCTCGATAGGCTGGGAGGGGCACGCTTTGTGTCCACTCTGGATCTTAGCAAGGGCTACTGGCAGATTCCTCTGACCAAGGAAGCCCAAGAGCGCTCGGCGTTCATCACCCCGTTCGGCCTGTTTGAATTTACGTGCATGCCATTCGGGATGAAGAACGCCCCCGCGACCTTCCAGAGGGTGGTCGACCGGATCCTCGTGGGGTGTCAGGAGTTTGCCCAGGCCTACCTGGACAATATCGCTATCTTTAGCGAGACTTGGGAGGAACACTTTGGGCACGTGGCGCAGATACTGGAGCGCATCCGGTACGCCGGCCTCACCATCCGCCCCGACAAGTGCCAGATGGAGATGGCAGAAGTCGCCTACCTGGGGCACCGAGTGGGCAGCGGACAGATCCGCCCCGAGCCGGCCAAGGTGGAGGCCATTCTCGAATGACCCCGGCCGGCCAACCAGAAGCAGGTTATGGCCTTTCTGGGAGTCACAGGGTACTACCGAAAATTCATCCCGCAGTAAAGTACCCTGGCCAAGCCCTTGACCAACTTGACGTCCAAAAGGTTCAGTCGACTGATGCCCTGGTCCCCTGACTGTGAGGCGGCCTTCGGGAGCCTTAAGACTGCCCTCTCCACCTCCCCTGTCCTGGCTGCCCCTGACTTCCACCGGCGGTTCATAGTCCAAACCGATGCCTCAGACGTCGGGCTGGGAGCGGTACTGAGCCAAGTGGACAAGGCGGGCCACGAACACCCGGTCACGTACCTCTCCCGGAAGTTGCTGGACCGAGAGAGGGCATACGCAACCATTGAGAAGGAGTGCCTGGCTGTCGTGTGGGCTCTAAAGAAGCTCCAGCCCTACGTTTATGGGAGGGAGTTCACCATAGTCACAGACCACAGTCCTCTCAGTTGGTTGAACCGAACTGTCGGGGTCAATGGGCGTTTACTACGGTGGAGCCTGGCCTTACAATCCTATAACTTTACCATCTCTCATTAAAAGGGCCGGGACCACGGGAATGCTGATGGACTCTCTTGGCAGCAGGACACTGATGGGCGGAGACTGACAGCACCGGGCCCAGATCTCATCACTGAGCCGACAGAGGGTCAGCAGGACTGATTCTGGATCTAAGCTGGGGGAGGTCTGTGGCAGAACGGGTGACGGTTACAGGCATTGTACCCAGATAAAGGTTAAGCCTGCCGCAAACCGTCGCACTCCCGCCATCCGGGTGCCATAGCTTAGATGGCGCCCGGTGCTAGATGGGGATATGTCCCCTCAAACTGCATTACGTTATGTTTGATAACCAGTTTTTTTTTATTGTATTGTATTCAGTGCTGCTTCAATGTTCTCCCCTCTAGGGTTAATCTTACACTGCAGGAGCATGAGTCACAGGCAGAGCGGGAACTTGTTTAATGTAAATAAGAAAAAGGAGGGGGCCTGTTTTACTGAGGGAGGGGTGAGTGAGGGATATCGTGGTGCTGTGAGAGAACTGAGTTAGTTGCTGCCCAGGAGAGGATGAGATAGCAGTGTGAGCTGCAGGCAGGGGCTGTCTACCTCAGAGATGGTACCTGACCTAGGGACAGTAACAGAGGACAAGTGCTGGAGTCCCATCTAACTAAGGAGGATCTGGAGACACCCCAAAGGATGAAAGGTACAGTGGAGAGACTCCATAGTGAGGTAGCCTGTCCCATCCAGCCCAGAGGGGAGAAGCAGCGATGCATTGGTTCTGTGTGTGTCTGTCCCTGTTAATAAACGCGCTGCTGTGGCTTGTCCCCTGTTAATCTGTGTCGCCTGAATCTATCGCCCACATTCTCTTGGCGTAAACCGACCCCCACTGACCCAGTTTCGCCACACCTGTCCACAGAGTTTAAGTCAGCACAGAGTATTTCAGGAGATGAGCACGGCCGGCCACCCGGTCGTTTTTCTGAGCCGTGCTCCCATTATAAAGTATAGGAGCACGGCCCGTAAAATAAAAAAATAGAACATGTTCTATCTTTTTAACGGCACGGGCACCTTCCCGTGAGAAAACGGGAAGGTACCCGTGGCTAACAGAAGTCTATGGGCCCGCTATTTCGGGTTGTAATTACGACCCGTAATAACGGGTGTTTTTACGGTCGTGTGCATGAGGCCCCGTAATGACGGGTGGCTACATGTGTGCACCCGTCATTACGGCAGCGTTGCTAGGCGACGTCAGTAAATAGTCACTGTCCAGGGTGCTGAAAGAGTTAACTGATCGGCAGTAACTGTTTCAGCACCCTGGACAGTGACTACTGATCACAATATAGAGTAACCTGTAAAAAAAAAAGACGTTCATACTTACCGAGAACTTTCTGCTTCCTCCAGTCCAGTCTCCTGGCCGTTGCCTTGGTGACGCGTCCCTCTCGACATCCAGCCAGACATTCCTGGGTGACGTTACAGCCCATGTGACCGCTGCAGCCAATCACAGGCTGCAGAGGCCTCTGCAGCCAATCACAGGCTGCAGAGGCCTCTGCAGCCAATCACAGGCTGCCGCGTCAGAAAAGAAGGTCGGACTGGAGGAAGAAGAGGGACTCGTCACCAAGACAACGAATGGGTACGTATGAAATGCTTTTTATTTTATTTTTAATCAGCAGCCTCTTTTCTCTATCAGTGATTGATAGAGACAAGTGGCTGCCGATTTGTACAATATTTTTGACCGGGTTCGGTCAAAACGGGTTCGGCTGAACCCGGTGAAGTTCGGATTCGCTACGAACCAAACTTTTCCGGATGTTCGGACCGATACCGGGTTCGGTTGTCCCGTTTCACTCATCTCTACTAATGGCCAAACCGAGAGGACTAATCAGTCTCTAGAACAATATTTAAGGTGTTTTATCTGACTGCCTATATGATTGGGTCTCCTTCATTTCCCTCGCTAAATTTTCCCTTAATAACCGGGTCTGTAACTCGTGAGGGGTCTCCCCCTTTTTCTGTAATTTTGGGTTTAATCCACGGTTCTCCTCCGTTTCACCTGGTGGTTCCAACAATCCCGAGGTAGATGTCGTTCATCGGGAACTGTGCACAGTCTGGGACCAGGTTCAGAAGAACCTAGAGGCGTTCCAGAGCATACAAAAGACTCAGGCAGATAGAAGACGTTCTGCTAACCCCTTGTTTGTGGTCGGAGATCTGGTGTGGCTGTCTTAAAAAAATTTGCGCCTTAAAGTTCCGTCCAAAAAATTAGATCCCTGGTATATAGGGCCGTACAAGGTCATTGAGGTCCTTAACCCGGTCTCCTTCCGACTGGAGTTACCCCCGTCTTTTCGAATACACAACGTGTTTCATGCCTCCCTCCTGAAACGCTGCTCTCCATCCTTGGCTACCTCGAGGAAACCTCCGGTCCCTGTTCTCACCCCTGAAGGGGTAGAATTCGAGGTGGCCAAGATTGTGGACAGGAGGATGGTCCAAGGCTCCCTCCAGTACCTGGTCCACTGGAGAGAATATGGGCCTGAGGAGAGCACTTGGGTACCCGCCCGGGATGTTCACGCTGGGGTATTGCTCAGGAGGTTCCATCTTCGGTTCTCCAATAAGCCAGGTCCACCTAGAAAGGGTCCAGTGGACCCTCATAAAAGGGGGGTACTGTAAAGGATCTGCCAGACACAGCTTCTGTGTCGACGCCCGTGGTTAATCAGTCTGCACCTGCTCCTAGGTCTAATAGAGTGACTCGATCTGCTACCACTAGGGGTGGTAGGCTCAGGAGTGGGAGAACCTATCACAGCCTGGCCAGATGGTTCTAGCTCCCGCCCTCAGTCTATTTATACCTTCATTTCCTGCTTGTCTTTGCCTGTGATTCTATCCTGTTTCCTGGCTCTGCTGCTCCTGCTATTATTATTGACCTTGCTTCATTTTGACCTTGGTTTTACTGACTACGCTCCTGCTCTGCGTTTGGTACCTTGTACAATCCTGGTTTGACTCGGCTCGTTCACTGCGCCTGTTTGGGTCACTGTGTTGCCGTGGGCCTTGTCTGTTTGTCTGTCGTGCACATATTGAGCGTAGGGACCGTCGCCCAGTTGTACGCTGTCGCCTAGGACGCGCCGTGCAAGTAGGCAGGGACTGAGTGGCGGGTAGATTAGGGCTCACCTGTCTGTCTCCCTACCCCGTCATTACACGTGGTATCTAGGTTACATCAACACTTTCATGATGTATCTTGTGGTTCGCGCTTGGGCATTGGAGATGAAGAAGACTGGAAGTCAACATGGCATTCTGGGCCGGATGAAGAAGAAAAGAGAACGTGAACGACTCCAATCTGAGAAGATGTCACCTGTGAGTCACTGAATTTCATTGCACTGTATTCACTTATATGGTCTGCAGAATGCCTGTGTAGGACTGATATCTGTCACAATATGGTGGGAATATTGGTCTTTGTGTACTAAAAACGTGTGTAGTAAAACAATCTAGAGTGTTCAAATTATTTCTATATAGTTGAACGGTAGACCCCCAAGAATTATTTCCTTTGGTGGGTCCAAGGTACCTCAGTCAGACACTGAGTGTACAGATCCTTGCATTAAGATATTGTATTACTGTCTGTAGCCCTAGAGCTAAGCCTCTTATCTGGCATAGAAAAGTCCCAAAAGTGCGGGAAAGTTTTTGGGCAGTTTATGCTGCGCTTGGCACTTTTTGAAAAGTGTGTGGCGCTTTGCAGAAAGGGCCGACAATTTTACTATCATTTATGCCAGTAACGGGCGTAATGTAAAGCAGAAATCATTGTCAGCTCTGAGTTAGTGTACAATTTTACATTGAGTGTGTAACAAAAGGCCAAAGCCAGACTCCGTATCTCCCCCACTAATCAGACTGTCTTGTTCCACAAGACATGTGTTTTGCCCACCCCCCTAAAAAAAAAAAAAATATATATATATCTGAGACAGCGTATCTATAAGGGTATATTCACACGCTGTGTTTTCAGGCGTATTTCGGGGCGTAAACACCTTCAAATACGACTGAAAAATCGGTAGCCCAATGCCTACAAACATCTGCCTATTGTATTTTAAAATGGCACGTAAAAAGAAGGAGCATGTCACTTCTTGAGCCGTTTTTGGAGATGTTTTTCATTGTGTCAATGGAAAAACAGCTCCAAAAACATCTAGAAAAAAACACCTCAAAAAACGTTTCCAGCTTCAAAAACGGCTGTAAATCAAAGGCTGTGTTCTCTGAAAACAGCTCTGTAATTTTCAGCCATATTTGACTTTGCGTGTGAACCCTAAGACTATGACACCTGATAGCTCTGCTACTTGATAGCAGACAGCGGCTCAGCAGACAGTATCACATATAATATGCTTAGATACAACGGCTTAGCAGACAGTATCACACATGCTAGGCCCAATTAGAAGGTTAATTGGGAAAAAATGTCTTATAGTGTTTTTCGATAAAGGTCACTTGAACTGGTATCATTTAAACAGTTAACCAATGAATGGCGCTGTTTACGTGGAATTTACCCTGCGGCCTAATGTACCATATAATGTATTAATTTTTTTTTTTTTTTAAACCTACAGTTTGTAGGGTGAATTGAAAAAAAACCTGTAATTCCGCCATTTCTGTTTTGATTCTACAGTGTTCATCGGGCGCCATGAATTGCATGATAACTTGATTCTGCGGGTCGTTACGATTATGTCGATACCAAATTTATATAGTTTTATTTTTTACAAAATAATTTGTTTTTGTGACGCTGCATTCGAAGATGAACGGCATAGTTTTTCAATGCAACAGCACTTCATAGGGCGGGAAGGGGTTAAAACCCACTCTCTGAAGCCCCCCTTCAAGATACATTTCAACTAATCTGGTCCCCATGGCACAAATAAGTCTTTCCATCTGGCACCTCCAGCAGACTCCTTTCAGTCTAATTTGATTTATTTTACCTCAGAGTTCCTCATTTTCCCTTTTTTTAATTTCTTCTTTCCCTCTCCCCTTCTTCTCCTTCTCCCCCCACTTTTTTTTAAACTATTTCTAACAGGAGCTGTGCAGGATTAGAAAAATATGGCTGCTTTCTTCCAAAAACAGCACCACACCTATCCACAGGTTGTATCTGGTATTGCAGGTTAGCTCCATTGAAGTGAATGGTAATGAGCTGTAGTACCACACACAACCTATGGACAGGTGTGGTGCTGGTGTTTGGAGAAAGCAGACAAGTTATCTTATCCTGGACAACCCTTTGTCATGGATTGTTCTTGTGCGGAGATGCTCCCTGCATTATCCCTTTTCCTTTATGGCCGCTGATATGTTCTATTCAGCTTTATGGCCTCTGTGGTAAGTACACTGCCAGTCATTAAAGGGTTAACACTTCAGACCACTGTGGGTGACGTCACAATGTATGAGTTGTGCAGTGGTAAGAAACTCCTGTAGTAATGATGATGAATGCGCTGATGTCATAAATACAAATGTTTATGACATAAAGAAGATTCCATATTAGAAGGTTTTACTGACACATTCAGCGCCATATTGGATGGGACTGAGGACCTTGAGCTTGACTTCCCCACCAATACCGACCTGATGTAATTTGGAGGTTCTAGCAGGGAAACCCTTCACCCCAGACCACTTCTTCATCACAGTGATGCCATCCTCTTCATACGGGTTGTCTGTAGTAGAGGGGGTTTCCAGCAGGAGATCCCCCTCTATTATCCGGAGCGGAGACAGGTGCTACAAGGAGGCATCTGGAGGACCCGTCTCATCCGTGGATCACCCATTCATTTTAATGGGTGCCCAGGAAGAGAGACATCCGCCTAGCCAACCAGATCAGCCGATTTATGTGTTTTATGTTGTTCGTTCATTGTATTGTCTTTCCTTGAAAATCTGAGAAAACGTACAAATTCTGTTACAAATGATATTTTGGCACCTTCTAAGCCCAGAGGAAGGGCAATCCTCCAGCCATGGTTTCCCTAGAGGTTTCCCCCACAGGGGGTTTTTCCTTTCCTGCGTGCTGGAGGGTGACTCTTCGTGAGTCGGAGGTTTGCCATTTTGGGTTTGGTCATATAATATAATAAAAGTTTTGACCATTTAACACCCAATTATAATGTTTTGTGTCTTTATTTTGCATTCTTTGGTTTGGTGATTGGGATTCTTGGTCTATCACATATCACAAAATCATAAGGCCGGACATCTACTTCCCACACTGACATAGAATGGAGACAACAAGCGTTGCTGCACAATTAAGTGTACACATCCTTACATTAAGATATTGTATTACGGTCTGTAGCCTTTGGGGGGAATATATTAACCTTTCTACAACAGTTTACTAGCGTAGAAAATTCCCAAAATGCGCAAATGTCTAAATTTTTGGGGGTAAAATATGAGCGGTGCTTAGCAGAAATGGCCAACAATTTGACTATAATTTACGCCAGTAACTGATGTAAATGATAGCAGAAATCTATATGTATAATGCGGCCCAGATTTATCTCTGGGGGGCGTAACAAGGCAAAGGTCGGTGCCAGACCCATACCTCCCCCCAATCAGACTGTATGCCCCCCCAATCAGACAATAAAATACATTTTAAAAATGTACTTTAAATGTACAGCAGGCCGCAGCACGTAGAAAGTACTGATGACAGGCCGCAGCACGTAGAAAGTACTGATGACAGGCCGCAGCACGTAGAAAGTACTGATGACAGGCCGCGTTGCAACTAAAAGATGCGACACATTTATTAAGAGTCTTTCGCCTGTTAATAAATGTGTTGCATCTTACTCCAGCAAACTGTTTAATAGGACTGGTGTAAGAAACGCCAGTATTAAAGGGAATGTGTCGCTAGAATTTATATATTTTTTTTTCAGTTAAACAGTTAGTATATAAATGATTACACATTGTTTTAATTTTTTACATTTTTTCACAAGTCAGGAAATATTATAAATTAGATTCTAATTTATAACATTTCCATGTACTGGTCACTAGAGGGAGCAATTCCCAAAATTGCAGCATTGGCATGTGGTAAAGCAACCTCATTGCCTTATGCTGCAAATTTGGAGCAGACACACTCGCTCTGCCCCAGCACACACCAGTAAACATACCTACCAACTTTCAAGTATCTAATCTAAGTAATCTCCGCCCACACATTCCCAGTTCAGCCCACTCAGTATTATGTTCACATAGGAACCCCCACACAGTGTAATGACAAATAGCTGCCCCCATACAGTTTAATGCCCCCTTTGCTACCCCTAGTACCAGTGCGCACATATAAAGCACCAGTGCCCATATAGCTAGTGTCACACATAGTGCCCATGTAGATGTTGCCACCCCCCCCCCCCCAGGGATTCCACTCCAGGAGGAGCCCCTGCCGTCACTGTCCATATATGGACAGGAACGTAAGGCATTCCCTATAGGAGCAGAATCCCTGTCCAGAGTGTTGGCCACGCTGTGGCCAGGGATTGCACTCCAGGAGGAGCCCTTGATGTAATTGTACATATATGGACAGTGACATCAGGGGTTCCGCCTAGGAGCGGAATCCCCGGCCAGACCATCGGCAATGCAAAGGCAGTGAATTCCGCTCCAGGAGTAGTCCCCGACGTCAATGTTCATATATGGATAGTGAGACAAGGGGCTCCGCAGTTAAAGTAGTGCTGTGCCCGGGAATTCCTTGGCGAGTGGTACTAATACAGAAGCAGGGAGCTGACGATCCCTTACATTAGCATTGGATTTAACTGTATCTGCATCCTGAGGACGCAGATACAGTTGACACCAAGACATACCACCGGCCGCTTGGGACAGCGTAACACCGCCCGGAATCCTGGACTGTCCCGCTGTATCCGGGACTGTTAGGAGGTATGCAGTAATTAGGACCATGCACATGCGCAGATTCCACAGTAAATGCTTGTTCATGAGCCTGCAAAGGAGGAGCTGCTCAGTTTGCTATTAGGGTGATGACTGACGGATAAGGCTTCGTTCACATCTGCACTATTGTCTCTGGTAAAATCACGGCCCCCCCGCCTGACGGAAAGCCAATGGAACCCACTAAAGTAAATGGGTTCTGTCGGCAGGTGGCGGTGTCCGTTGTGCGACGCAACCGTTGCTTCCGTTATTCCTTTGTTCTGCACCACTGACGGAGCAGAACAACGAAACACACCAACGCAGGTGTGAACAGGGCCTTAGAGAGATAACTGAATACAGCAGCTGGCTATAAACTGAAATACACTGCAGGTACAGAAGACAAATGGTAGACCAATTAGAAATGTGATTTATTTTGCAAAATACATACAAGGCAATTTAAAAAAATAAAACAGTGCAAAGGTGTACATAGCCTTTAAGCAGTCAGGTGGCATATTTTCAGATTCTGCTGGACTTCTCCCATATACCGGCGTTTCAGGCATCCTATTGGTCCACGGTGTCCTCAATGCCCACCCCATTTACTTCTTGTTTAGCCACAATGCCCGCACGCCACAGCAAGCTGATAGTGCCCGCCCTAATGGTATATACAGGGGTGATGGAGATTTTATACTGAGATAATGGTGGGCTGGTACATACACGGATAATGGTGGTTATATATGGGGATGATGGCTGGTATATACAGGGATGATGGGAGTCCCTTATATAACCCCATATTCCCTGTATATTACCCCCAAAAGGAGAGATCAGCAGCACATCGCTGTCCAAAACTCATGGAAAACTATTTTATGTTTCACCCATCCCACCCATCGCTGGATGTGGGTATACTAGGACACATGACTAATATGATAATATTTTAATATAGAATTGTACATCCTAGTATAATAGCTAAAGAAAATTAGCTTATGAGGTTTAGAGTTAGTTATATGTCGAAATTTTGATCTAAGGTGCATGCGCACCGTGACGGGCGGTAGTCATGTAAACTGAACGCTTCCATGATTTGAATACGCTGTGATGTGGCACATTGGGTCACGTGAGCGTGTTATACAGGTTTCATCAACACTTTCATGACGTATCTCGTGGTTCGCGCTTGGGCATTGGAGATGAAGAAGACTGGAAGTCAACATGGCATTCTGGGCCGGATGAAGAAGAAAAGAGAACATGAACGACTCCAATCTGAGAAGATGTCACCTGTGAGTCACTGAATTTCACTGCATTGTATTCACTTACACTACCGGCTATTTTTAGCCTTATCTTTCCGGCCATTAGAGCCTTTATGCCTTTCGGACTTTCATAGTCTATTTTTGTACATTGTTAAACTAGATAGGCAGCACTGCATTATATGTGGGTTTGATTACTTCATGCCCACGGTTTACTCTTTTTTCCTGTGGGCTATTTGAGCGTGGTCTGGTTATCCTTGGATGGTTGACTCTGTTTGTCCATGGTCTGTTCCATCTGACCCTGTTGTATATATCTCTGTGTATGGTGTATCCTTTTTATTCCATATCATGTTATTGTTGATCATATTTAATAAAGATTTTTTATACTCTTGTATATTATTTAGTATACTATTTCTTTAAGGGATATGTCCCTTTTTTGTTTGCTTTTAGGTTGTCTACTTATAATAAGGGACCCCAGCATACGCCATTTGTTTGGTGTGAGGTTTGTTTAGGTTGTTCTTTTACTGTCTGTAGCCTTAGGGTATGTGCATACGAGAAGTGACTTTTACATCTGAAAAGACAGACTGTTTTCAGGAGAAAACAGCTGCCTCATTTCAGACGTAAAAGCTCCTCCTCGCATTATGCGAGGCGTCTTTGACGCTCGTAAATCTTGAGCTGCTCTTCATTGACTTCAATGAAGAACGGCTCAAATTACGTTGCAAAGAAGTGTCCTGCACTTCTTTGCCGAGGCAGTCATTTTACGCGTCGTCGTTTGACAGCTGTCAAACGACGACGCGTAAATGACAGGTCGTCTGCACAGTATTTAGGCAAACCCATTCAAATGAATGGGCAGATGTTTGCCGACGTATTGTAGCCCTATTTTCAGACATAAAACGAGGCATAATACGCCTCGTTTACATTTGAAAATAGGTCGTGTGAACACAGCCTTAGAGGAGAATTTATTAACCTTGCTAAGCTGCTTATCTGGCATAGAAAAGTCCCAAAAGTCGCAATTTGCGGGAAAGTTTTTGGTCAGTTTACGTGCCTTTGGCACTTTTTTGAAAAGTGTAGGGTGCTTTGCGGAAAGGGGCGACAATTTTACTATCATTTACGCCAGTAACGGGCGTAATGTAAAGCAGAAATCAACGCCAGCTCCGAGCTAGTGTACAATTTTACATTGAGTGTGTAAAAAAAGGCCTAAGCCAGACCCCGTATCTCCCCCACTAATCAGGCTGTCCAATCAGACTGTCTTGTGCCACAAGACATGTTTTGCCCACCCCCCTAAAAAAAAAAAAGATATATATATCTGAAACAGTGTATCTTTAAGGGTATATTCACACACTGTGTTTTCAGGCGTATTTCGGGAGTAAACGCCTCCAAATACGCCTGAAAAATCGGTAGCCCAACGCCTACAAACACTGCCTATTGAATTTTAAAAAGGCACGTAAAAAGAAGGAGCATGTCACTTCTTGAGCCGGTTTTGGAGATGTTTTTCATTGTGTCAATGGAAAATCAGCTCCAAAAACATCTAGAACTAAACGCCTCAAAAAACTCCTTCAACTTCAAAAACGGCTGTAAATCAAAGGCTGTGTTCTCTGAAAACAGCAAACAGCTCTGTAATTTTCAGCCATTTTTTACTTTGAGTGTGAACCCTAAGGGTATGTGCACACGGTAGCAGGCTTTTACGTCTGAAATGACAGACTGTTTTCAGGAGAAAACAGCTGCCTCGTTTCAGACGTAAATGCTCCTCCTCGCATTTTGCGAGGCTTCTCTGACAGCCGTAAATTTTGAGCTGTGCTTCATTGAGTTCAATGAAGAACGGCTCAAATTACGTCTGAAAGAAGTGCCCTGCACTTCTTTTGACGAGGCTGTATTTTTACGCGTCGTCATTTGACAGCTGTCAAACGACGACGCGTAAATGACAGGTTGTCTGCACAGTACGTCGGCAAACCCATTCAAATGAATGGGCAGATGTTTGCCGACGTATTGTAGCCCTATTTTCAGGCGTAAAACGAGGCATAATACGCCTCGTGTACGTCTGAAAATAGGTTGTGTGAACCCAGACTAAGACTATGTGTAAAGGGTTTGCCAGACACAGGTTCTGTGTCGACGCCCGAGGTTAATCAGCCTTTATCAGCTCCAAGGTCTGCTAGAGTGATGCGATCTGTTACCACTCAGGCTGGCAGGCTGAGGAGAGGGAGAACCTATCACAGCCTGGCCTGACGGTTCTAGCTCCCGCCCTTGGTCTATGTTTACCCTCACTTGCAGCATGTTCCTTGCCTGTGATTGTCTGGTTTCCTGGCTCTGCGATTCCTTGTCCGTTTGTCTGTCGTGCACCTACTGAGCGTAGGGACCGTCGCCCAGTTGTACCCCGTCACTTAGGACGGGCCGTGCAAGTAGGAGGGACTGAGTTGCGGGTAGATTAGGGCTCACCTGTCCGTTTCCCTACCTCCTTTTCTTACCCTGGTCCCTGACTCTACTATGGACCCCCTTGAGGCCCTGGCTCAGCAAATGCAGGGTCTCTCCCTACAGGTCCAAGACCTGGCTCAGAGGTTCAACCAGCGTGATGCTACCCAGGTAGTGCCCTTCACCTCACCTCTTGAACCCCACCTCAAGTTGCCTGACCGGTTCTCAGGGGACTGGAAGACTTTTTTCTCTTTTCGGGAGAGTTGTAGACTCTATTTCCAATTAAGACCCCACTCCTCAGGTTCTGAGAGCCAGCGAGTGGGTATAATTAGGTCCCGGCTCCAGGACGGCCCCCAGTAATGGGCCTTCTCCTTGGCTCCTGACACACCTCTGAACTTTCTTCTGTTGACCTTTTTTTTTCTGCTCTCGGGCTCATCTATGACGAGACTGACAAGACTGCCTTTGCCGAGATTCAGCTGGTGACCTTACGTCAGGTTAAGAGACCCGTTGAGGAGTACTGTTCTGACTTTAGGAAGTGGTGTGTAGCTTCTCGGTGGAATGGCCCTGCCTTGAGGTGCTAGTTTAGATTGGGTCTGTCGAACGCCCTGAAAGACCTGTTAGTTAGCTATCCCACTTCAGACTCTCTAGATCAGGCTATGGCTTTAGCGGTACGTCTTGACTGAGGTCTCAGGGAACAACGACTTGAACGTTCTGGTGCCTTCACCTCTGGCTCCCCTATGATGGCTCCAGAGGTTCCGTTGCTTCGTTCTTCCACGGAGAACTCGGATGAACAGATGCCACTCGGGGCCCACGTGTCTCCCCAACAACGTAGAGATTTCCGCAGAAAGAATGGTCTCTGCTTCTACTGTGGGGATGACAAGCATCTATTGAACTCCTGTCCCAGGCGCAAGAATAAGCAGCCGGAAAACTTCCGCACCTTAGTGAAGCCTAATAAAATCTTGCTTCCCTTTCAGGTCTCTTTTGATGGAATTTCTGCCACCGGCAGTGCCTTTGTGGATTCAGAGTCTGCTACTAATATTATGTATGTGGAATTTGCTATGTCTCTAGCTATGCCATTAAATGATTTGCCTAAACCTGTCCCGGTAGTGGGTATTGATTCCACTCCTCTTGCTAATGGTTATTTTATGCAGCATACCCCTGTTTTTGAACTCATTGTTGGCTCCATTCATTTGGAGCAGTGTTCTGTGTTAGTGATGCAGGGGTTATCGTCCGATTTGATTTTAGGCCTTCGTTGGTTGCAGACGCATAATCCCACTATTAACTGGAATACTGGTGATCTTACTAAATGGGGTAATGAATGCATGACGTTTTTCTATTAATTTGGTTTCTCTCGTTGAGGAGGTGAACACTCTACCTGAGTTTATTCGGGACTTCGCTGATGTCTTTTCTAAAAGAGCCTCCGAAGAGTTACGTCCTCATAGAGAGTACGATTGCGCAATCGATTTGGTACCAGGAGCTAAGCTCCCTAAAGGTAGGATATTTAATCTCTCTTGTCCTGGACGTGAAGCCATGAGAGAATATATTCAGGAAAGCCTGGCCAAGGGTTACATTCGCCCCTCTACTTCTCCGGTAGGTGCTGGCTTCTTCTTCGTGGGGAAGAAGGATGGTGGTCTGAGGCCATGCATTGATTACCGAAATTTAAATAAGATCACTGTAAGGAACCAATATCCCCTTCCTTTGATTCCTGATCTCTTCAATCAGGTTCAGGGAGCCCAATGATTCTCTAAGTTCGATCTTCGGGGGGCTTATAACCTTATCCGGATCAGAGAGGGGGATGAGTGGAAGACTACGTTTAATACACCCGAAGGTCATTTCGAATATCTCGTCATGCCCATTGGGTTGTGTAATGCTCCCGCAGTCTTACAGAATTTCAAAAATGAGATTTTAGGAAACTATCTGGGGGTATTTGTTGTAGTGTACCCTGATGATATACTTGTGTTTTCCAAGGACTGGTCCTCCCACATTGAGCATGTCAGGAAGGTGCTCCAGGCCCTTCAGAAAGACAAACTCTTTGCAAAAACCGAAAAATGTGTGTTTGGGGTGCAGGAGATACCATTTTTGAGTCAAATCCTCACTCCTAACGAATTCCGCATGGACCCTGCCAAGGTTCAGGCCATGGCAGAATGGGTCTGCCCTGCCTCCCTGAAGCCCTTACAGTGTTTCCAGGGGTTTGCTAATCATTACAGGAGATTTATTGCTAACTTCTTGGTCATCGCTAAGCCTCTTACGGACCTCACTCGTAAAGGTGCTGATCTCCTCCACTGGCCTCTGGAGGCGGTCCAGGCTTTTGAGGTCCTTAAGAGGTGCTTTGCCTCTGTCCCAGTGCTGATTCATCCTAACCAAATGGAGCCATTTATCGTGGAGGTTGACGCCTCCGAGGTGGGAGTGGGTGCTGTCTTGTCCCAGGATACTAGGTCTCTCACCCATCTCCGTCCCTGTGCCTACTTCTCCAGGAAGTTCTCCTCCACTGAGAGAAACTATGACGTTGGCAACCGCAAACTCTTAGTGTAATATCGGGGTAGGGAGACAGACAGGTGAGCCCTAATCTACCCGCAACTCAGTCCATGCCTACTTGCACGGACCATCCTAGGCGACGGCGTACAACTGGGCGACGGTCCCTACTCTCAATATGTGCACGACAGACAAACAGACAAGGGTACACAGAAGCTAAGGGAAATGGGGCAGTTGCCTACGGCAACACCGTGAGCAACAATAGTAGTGAACGAGTCGAGTCAAACCAGGAGTGTACGTGGTGCCAAACGCAGAGCAGGAGAGTAGTCAGTAAAGCCAGCGTCAATATGAAGCAGAGGTCAATAGGAAAAGTAGGAACAGCAACGCCAGGAAGCAAGAGAATCACAGGCAAAGGACCAGCAGCAAATGAATGTATAAGTAGACAAAGGGCGGGAGCTAGGACCGTCTGGCCAGGCTGTGATAGGTTCTCCCACTCCTCAGTCTACCAGCCTGAGTGGTAGCATAACGAGTCACTCTAGCAGACCTAGGCACAGATGGAGGCTAATTAACCACGGGCGTTGACAAATCCTTTACACTTAGCCATTAAATGGGCATTTGAAGAGTGGTGCCACTTTCTGGAGGGGGCTAGGCACCAGGTAACGGTCCTTACTGACCACAATAATCTGGTTTACCTAGAATCTGCCCGGAGGCTAAACCCGAGACAAGCTCGATGGGCGTTGTTTTTTACGAGATTCAACTTTGTGATTACCTATAGGGCTGGGTCAAAAAATATTAAAGCTGATTCTCTGTCGCGTAGCTTCATGGTCAGCCCTCCTTCTGAGGAGGATCCCACTTGTATTTTACCCCGCGGTATAATCATATTCTCTGTGGATTCAGACTTACTCTCCGAAATTGCTGCTGATCAAGCTTCTGCTCCCGAGAACCTTCCTGAGAACAAGCTATTTGTTCCCCTGCAATTCCGGCTAAGGTTGCTCAGGGAGAATCATGACTCCGCACTATCTCTCTATCCAGGCATCCTGGGTACCAAGCACCTCATTTCTAGAACCTATTGGTGGCCTGGGTTGCTTAAAGACGTTAAGGCCTACGTCGCCGCTTGTGAAATTTGTGCTAGGTTCAAGACTCCCAGGTCCCGACCTGCGGGCTTACTATGTTCTTTGCCCATTCCCCAGAGAACTTGGACCCATATCTCCATGGATTTTATCATCGATCTGCCGCCGTCCCAAGGCAAGTCGGAGGTGTGGGTTGTAGTAGACCGCTTCAGTAAGATGTGCCACTTTGTACCCTTCAAGAAACTACCCAATGCCAAGATGTTAGCTACCTTGTTTGTCAAACACATCCTGCAACTCCATGGGGTTCCGGTCAATATTGTTTCTGACAGAGGGGTACAATTTGTTTCATTGTTTTGGAGAGCTTTCTGTAAGAAGCTGGAGATTGATTTATCCTTCTCCTCGGCCTTCCATCCTGAAACTAATGGCCAAACTGAGAGGACTAATCAGTCTCCTAGAACAATATTTAAGGTGTTTTAGCTCTGACTGTCAATATAATTGGGTCTCCTTCATTCCCCTCGCTAAATTTTCCCTTAACAACCGGGTCAGTAACTTGTCGGGGGTTTCCCCCTTCTTCTGTAATTTTGGGTTTAATCCACGGTTCTCCTCCGTTTCACCTGGTGGTTCCAACAATCCCGAGGTAGATGTCGTACATCGGGAACTGTGCACAGTCTGGGCCCAGGTTCAGAAGAACCTTGAGGCGTCGCAGAGCATCCAAAAGTCTCAGGCAGATAAAAGACGTTCAACTAACCCTCTGTTTGTGGTCGGGGATCTGGTCTGGCTGTCTTCTAAAAATTTTCAGATACACAACGTGTTCCATGCCTCCCTCTTGAAAAGCTGCTCCCCGTCCTTGGCTTCATCGAGGAAACCTCCGGTCCCTGTTCTCACTCCGGATGGGGTAGAATTCGAGGTAGCCAAGATTGTGGACAGCAGGATGGTCCAAGGCTCCCTCCAGTACTTGGTCCATTGGAGAGGATACGGGCCTGAGGAGAGGACTTGGGTACCCGCCCGGGATGTTCACGCCGGTATATTGCTCCGGAAGTTCCATCTTCGGTTCCCCAACAAGCCAGGCCCTCGTAGGAAGGGTCCAGTGGCCCCTCATAAAAGGGGGGGGGGTACTGTAAAGGGTTTGCCAGACACAGGTTCTGTGTCGATGCCCGGGGTTAATCAGCCTTTATCAGCTCCAAGGTCTGCTAGAGTGACGCGACCTGTTACCACTCAGACTGGCAGGCTGAGGAGAGGGAGAACCTATCACAGCCTGGCCTGACTGTTCTAGCTCCCGCCCCTGGTCTATTTTTAACCCTCACTTGCAGCATGTTCCTTGCCTGTGATTGTCTGGTTTCCTGGCTCTGCGATTCTTGCTATTTACCTTATTGACCGCTGTTACTTATTGACCCTGGCTTGACTGACTATTCTCCTGCTCTGATTTGCTACTTCGTACTCTCCTGGTTTGTCTCGGCTCGTTCACCACTGCCTGTTACTCACGGTGTTTTCGTGGGCAAGTGCCCCTACCTCCCCCTTTTTCTTCTGTGTGCCCTTGTCTTGTGTTGTCTGTCTTGCACTTATTGAGAGTAGGGACTGTCGCCCAGTTGTACGCCGTCACTTAGGATGGGCCGTGCAAGTAGTCAGGGACTGAGTTTTGGGTTGATTAGGGCTCACCTGTCCGTCTCCCTACCCCGTTTCATTACACTATGGCACATGATAGCTCTGCTACTTGATAGGAGACAGCGGCTCAGCAGACAGTATCACATATAATATGCTTAGATACAACGGCTTAGCAGACAGTATCACACATGCTAGGCCCAATTAGAAGGTTAATTGTGAAAAAATTTCTTATGGTGTTTTTCGATAAAGGTCACTTGAACTGGTATCATTTAAACAGTTAACCGATGAATGGCGCTGTTTATGTGGAATTTACCCTGCGGCCTAATGTATCATATAATGTATTAAACATTTTTTTTAAAAAACCCACAGTTTGTGGGGTGAATTGAAAAAAAACCTTTAATTCCGCCATTTCTGTTTTGATTTTACAGTGATCATCGGGCGGCATGAATTGCATGATAACTTGATTCTGCGGGTCGTTCCGATTATGGCAATACCAAATTTATATAGTTTTATTTTTTACAAAATAATTTGTTTTTGTGACGCTGCATTCGAAGATGAACTGCATAGTTTTTCAATGCAACAGCACTTCATAGGGCGGGGAGGGGTTAAAACCCACTCTCTGAAGCCCCCCTTCAAGATACATTTCAACTAATCTGGTCCCCATGGCAGAGATCTGTCTTTCCATCTGGCACCTCCAGCAGACTCCTTTCAGTCTAGTTTGATTTCTTTTACCTCAGAGTTCCTCTTTTTACCTTTTTTTAATTTATTTTCTCCCCACTTTTTTTGAACTATTTCTAACAGGGGCTGTGCAGGATTAGAAAAATATGGCTGCTTTCTTCCAAAAACAGCACCACACCTATCCACAGGTTGTATCTGGTATTGCAGGTTAGCTCCATTGAAGTGAATGGTAATGAGCTGTAATACCACACACAACCTATGGACAGGTGTGGTGCTGGTATTTGGAGAAATCAGACAAGTTATCTTATCCTGGACAGCCCTTTGTCATGGATTGTTCTTGTGCGGAGATGCTCCCTGCATTATCCCTTTTCCTTTATGGCCGCTGATATGTTCTATTCAGCTATATGGCCTCTGTGGTAAGTACACTGCCAGTCATTAAAGGGTTAGCACTTCAGACCACTGTGGGTGACGTCACAATGAATGAGTTGTGCAGTGGTAATAAACTCCTGTAGTAATGATGATGAAGGTGCTGATGTCATAAATACAAATGTTTATGACTTAAAGAAGATTCCATATTAGAAGGTTTTACTGCCACGTTCAGCGCCATATTGGATGGGACTGAGGACCTTGAGCTTGACTTCCCCACCAATACCGACCTGATGTAATTTGTAGGTTCTAGCAGGGAAACCCTTCACCCCAGACCACTTCTTCATCACAGTGATGCCATCCTCTTCATACGGGTTGTCTGTAATAGAGGGGGGTTTCCAGCAGGAGATCCCCCTCTATTATCCAGAGCGGAGACAGGTGCTACAAGGAGGCATCTGGAGGACCCGTCTCATCCGTGGATCGCCCATTCATTTTAATGGGTGCCCAGGAAGAGAGACATCCGCCTAGCCAACCAGATCAGCCGATTTATGTGTTTTATGTCGTTCGTTCGTTCGTTCGTTCGTTCGTTCGTTCGTTCGTTCGTTCGTTCGTTCATTGTATTGTCTTTCCTTGAAAATCTGAGAAAACGTACAAATTCTGTTACAAATGATATTTTGGCACCTTCTAAGCCCAGAGGAAGGGCAATCCTCCAGCCATGGTTTCCCTAGAGGTTTCCCCCACAGGGGGTTTTTCCTTTCCTGCGTGCTGGAGGGTGACTCTTCGTGAGTCGGAGGTTTGCCATTTTGGGTTTGGTCATATAATATAATAAAAGTTTTGACCATTTAACACCCAATTATAATGTTTTGTGTCTTTATTTTGCATTCTTTGGTTTGGTGATTGGGATTCTGGGTCTATCACATATCACAAAATCATAAGGCCGGACATCTACTTCCCACACTGACATAGAATGGAGAGAACAAGCGTTGCAGCACAATTAAGTGTACACATCCTTACTAGAGATGAGCGAACTTATGAAAAGTTCGGTTCGGCTGGTTCGCCAAATTTCACGAAAAAGTTTGATTCGAACCGAACTAGTTCTGACCGAACCTGTAATTTCCGTGCGCCGAGCATGGTACTGTCCAGGGTGCTGAAAGAGTTAATGGGCTGCACTAACTCTTTCAGCAACCTTGACAGTACCATGCTCGGCGCGCGGAAAATACAATTTTAATGTAATAAAAAAACATAAAAAAATACGTTCATACTTACATTCCTCCTGTCCGGCCTCCAGCGATGATGACGTTTCATCCATGTCGCCGCTGCAGCCAATCACAGGCTGTAGTGGCGGTCACGCACGTCATGTGACCGCCTCTGCAGCCAACCACAGGCTGCCGCGGCCGCTGCAGCCAATCACAGGCTGCCGCGGCCTCTGCAGCCAAATACAGGCTGCCGCAGCCGCTGCAGCAAATCACAGGCTGCCGCGTCAGGAAAGAAGGTCGGACTGGAGGAAGAAGAGGGACTCGTCACCAAGACAATTGATTGATAGAGACAAGTGGCTGCCGATTAGTATAATATTTTTGTAATGTTTTTTCTGCCCGCCCGGGTTCGGTCAAAACGTGTTCGGCCGAACCCGGTGAAGTTCGGACTCGCTGCGAACCGAACTTTTCGCGATGTTCGGACCGAAACCGGGTTCAGTTGTCCCGGTTCGCTCATCTCTAATCCTTACATTAAGATATTGTATTACGGTCTGTAGCCTTTGGGGGGAATATATTAACCTTTCTACAACAGTTTACTAGCGTAGAAAATTCACAAAATGCGCAAATGTCTACATTTTTGGGGGCAAAAAAATGGGCGGGGCTTAGCAGAAATGGCCAACAATTTTACTATAATTTACGCCAGTAACTGATGTCAATTATAGCAGAAATCTATATGTATAGTGCGGCCCAGATTTATCTCTGGGGGGCGTAACAAGGCAAAAGTCAGTGCCAGACCCATACCCCCCCCCCAATCAGACTGTATGCCCCCCCCCAATCAGACAATAAAATAAATTTTAAAAATGTACTTTAAATGTACAGCAGGATGCAGCACGTGGAAAGTACTGATGACAGGCCGCGTTGCAGCTAAAAGATGCGACACATTTATTAAGAGTCGTTCTTTCGCCTGTTAATAAATGTGTTGCATCTTACTCCAGCAAACTGTTTAATAGGACTGGTGTATGAAACGCCAGTATTAAAGGGAATGTGTCGCTAGAATTTATATATTTTTTTTCCAGTTAAACAGTTAGTATAGAAATGATTACACATTGTTTTAATTTTTTAAATTTTTTCACAAGTCTGGAAATATTATAAATTAGATTCTAATTTATAACATTTCCATGTGCTGGTCACTAGAGGGAGCAATTCCCAAAATTGCAGCATTGGCATGTGGTAAAGCAACCTCATTGCCTTATGCTGCAAATTTGGAGTAGACACACTCGCTCTGCCCCAGCACACACCAGTAAACATACCCAGGGCCGCCATCAGGGGGGTATTAGGGGTACTACTGTAGGGGGCCTGGCCAAACTTAATTGAAAGGGGGGCCCGGCAACTGCCGCGACTTGCTTTTGGTAGAAAAAAAACAAGCCCCTGCAATGGGGCCTGTTCTTTTCACCAAAACAATGTCGTGAGCTGCGGGCCCCCGAGCTGCGGGCCCCCCTCTCATCACCGCCGCTGCGCCGCGAAACACCACCGCTTGCGCGCGTACAAGCGCGCACGACCGCAAGCACGCACGACCGCAAGCGCGCGCCCACGCGCGAACGACCAGGCGCGCCGCCGAGAGGGAGCAACACAAGTGCATCGACGGGGAAGGACAGCCACACAGGGACAGCGGCGCACGGTTACTTACCTGCTGGCCCGCCTCCGACTCCGCCTCCTCGTCCTCCTTGTCCTCCTCCGCCTCCTCGTCCTCCTTGTCCTCCTCCGCCTCCTCGTCCTCCTTGTCCTCCTCGTCCTCCTTGTCCTCCTCCGTCGACTCCGCCTCCGCCTCCTCGTCCGACTCCTCGTCCGCCTCCTCGTCCGACTCCGCCTCCTCCTCCAGAGCGTAGCTGCGTAAGGAGAGGGGGAGGAGTCTAATTCTTGCGCGGCAGCAGTTCTACGATCCCCACCATTTTCTGGAGCCTGGAGGTGAAGGACGACGTCTGGACCGAAGACATCGCCTGAAGAGGACTGGAGTGGGAGCAGCTCTTCTGACACGGTGAGTAAAGTGTCTCAAAGTGCTGTTTAAGTATGGCCCTGTTCACACAGAGTATTTTGCAGGCCGAAAAAATCTGCCTCAATATTCCTTAAAGAATTTTGAGGCAGATTTTGACCTGCACACACTATCTTGCTGCGTTTTTGCTGCGTTTTTGCCCGCTGCGATTGAGGACAGCAGACAAAAAACCCAGCGAAAAATGCATTTTCTGCCTCCCATTGATTTCGATGGGAGGTCAGAGGCGGAACCGCGGCAAGAAAGGACGTGCTGCTTTTTATTTTTTCCGCGACTGGCTCCCATTGATTTCAGATTAAATCAATGGGAGGCGGTTTTTGGAGTTTTTTGGTTCTGATTCTGACGCAGTGTCCGAGTCAATATCAAGGCCCAAAAACTCTGTGAACTGGGCCTTATTGTTAGGTTAGGAACACACTAGGCATGAACACTGCAGATTTTATGCAACACATTTCATTGCAGAAAATACGCAGCGTATTACAGTCGCAGCCGAGTGGATGGGATTTGAACAAATCTCATTCACACGCTGCAAAAAAAATTGACTTGCAGTGTGGCTTTTTAAGCTGCAGCATGTCAATGTATTCTGTGGAATCGCTGCTCCTCTGTTGCGGAAATGCTGCGGTTCTGCCGCAAAAATCACGAATGAGAAAAAAAAAAAAAGGTATTTTTTAAAATTGCTAAAAAAGTTTAGACTTTCCCCGGCCGTAGTCCTGGTGACGCGATCCTCTATTCTTAGCGCAGCTCGGCCTCCTGTCATGACGTTTCATCCCATGTGACTGCTGCAGCGGTCACATGGTCTACAGCGTCATCCCAGGAGGCGGGGCTACGTTCAGAAGAGAGAGATGCGTCACCTAAACTACGGCCGGGGCAAGTCTAAACTTTTTTTTCCCAGCAGGATTCCCGCAGCGGACACGCCTCACGAAACCTGAGCCACTATTTGGTGCGGTTTTGCTGCCAGAATTCCCTGCGGCTACTGGAGCGGATAAGCTGTGTAGTTTTACTCAGCATATCCGCCTAGTGTGTCCCTTATGATGTCGCTCCTGGAGCTGCTGCCGCTCTCTGAATAGGCAGTTGGTCCAGTACAATTTGTAATTATATTTTTTTGTGAACCAGCTTAAAGGACGAGTGTCGTGAATTTTTTATATAGTAATTTGCTTTTAGTGTTTTATTAAAAAATGTTTGATTTATTTGTGTGTTTGTGTTTTACTTTTTTTTATTTTTGCACTTTTTCTTGTCCATGGGGGCTGCCATTTTTTTTTCCATCTCTGTATGTGTCGATTAACGACACATACAGACATTGAATACGGCACATACAGCCCCATAGTGAATGCGAACGGGACGCGTTCCATCCACTATGCTGTACGCCGTGGGAACGCCACATGCACAGCTCCCACACAGTCCAAATTGAAGGTCTTCGGCCGAGTGACATCCGGCGCCATTTTCTTGTGGACCGGAAGCCGCGGCCGGACAGTAAGATTACTACTTCCGGTCGCGGCTTCTGGACTTGTGCACTTGGAGGGAGCAGACGGAGCAGACGGACCGGAGGGAGCGGCGGCGGCAGGAGCAGGTAAGTTAGGTCTGTGTATGTACGTGTTTTAGTGTGTGATTACTACTTTATCTAAGCCTACTACACTGTGTATTAGCTAAAAAAAAATGGTGACACAGTGTAGGAGGTTTGACCGTTCAATCCCCTCCTTTCTCCTGGCACTAGCCAGGATAAAGGAGGGGGGATTATGTGAGCTCACTAGAGCGAGTGTGTATTCTCAAATTTTGCAGCATAAAGCAATGTGGTTGCTTTACCACATGCCAATGCTGCAATTTTGGGAATTGCTCCATCTAGTGACCAGCGCTGGGAAATGTTATAAATTAGAATCTAATTTATAATATTTCCTGACTCATGAAAAAATTAAAAAAATGAGAACAATGTTTAATACACTAACTATTTAACTAAAAAAAAAATAATAATTCTAGCGACACATTCCCTTTAAAAAAATACTAAACTTTTGTGTGAGGCTGGATTCACATGAGCATGTTCGGTCCGTAAAGGTCGGAACATATTTCAGCCGCAAGTCCTGGACCGACCACACTGCAGGGAGCCGGGCTCCTAGCAACATAGTTATGTACGACACTAGGAGTCCCTGTCCCGTACTGTAATCATGTTTTCAGTACGGGACAGTAGTTCCACGGAGAGGCAGGGACTCCTAGCGTCGTACATAACTATGATGCTAGGAGCCCGGCTCCCTGCAGTGTGTTCGGTCCGAGACTTGCGGCCAAAATACGTTCCGTCCTTTACGGACGTAACATGCTCGTGTGAACCCAGCCTGAGGCTTTGTTCACAGCTGCGTAGGAAGCTCCGTTGCAGATCTGACAGAGAATAACGGATACAGTAGTGCTGCATGCTGCACTGTTGTTTTCGTTAAAACAACCAACACCCCAACGGAAATCCAACAAAACCTATTAAAGTCAATTAAAGTGGGTTTCGTTGGCGGAAGGTGTTGTCTGTTGTGCAGCGGAACAGGCGCTTCTTATTTTTCCGTTGCTCTGCTCTGACAAAGGAGAATAACGGAAAGCTGAACGCAGGTGTGAACCCAGCCTAACATTTTGAGTAAAATAAAATTTGCACTCCCATGCAGGCGGAGCTGGTACGGAGCGGCGGTCAAGCATGTACTCTGCTGTTTCCGTCATTCCCATAGACTTTGAATAAAATGGAAGCGTGCACGCTTGACCGCCGCTCAATTCAATGTCCCCCTCACTGTGGGGGTGCAGTGAGGAGGATCTGGGGGTTTGGGACCCTCGTTCTTATGAACACAAAAAAAAAAACAATTATACTGTAAAATTATTGTTAACCCACCTGCTGGCCTCACTTTCTTGCCTGCCGCTCCGTTCCCTCATTCTGGTCCCAGTTGTCCGGGATCCAAGATGGCTGCTACTGCCTCAGACTTGCATATAGAAAGCTTTGCCTGCCAGTCCGAGACATGCCGCCACCTCCTTCACTGCTGTCGGAATCTCTGTGTCCATCTCTTCTGACACGTCTGGCTTCTTGAAAGGGGTTCCGTCTGCAGCAACATCCTCACTGACAGCGCCAGGGTTGGCATGAATCATCTTGTGTATGTAAGTATATCACATTGTATGCTTGTAATGGCCTTATATGTTTTATTGTCTGTGTTTTTTTACAGGTTTGAGTATCTTGGACTATTTAAGATCGTCGTAGGATCGAATTTTTACCAATAAAATGATCAAAACGGGCTGTAGTTTATTTCAATAAAGTATTTTTTATACATTTTTCCACTGTATAACAGAACTAGTAATCAAGGTGTCTGACTGACACCTCTCCATTACAATTGCTAGGGTTTGGCGTCAGCCAGAAGTGTGCTATGTCCACTTTTGGCTGACACCAACTCCTTTTCCCCAGTACCCAACGCACCAGGGCTACTGGGAAGAGCCGAGGACTATTGGGTGGCCCCTGGGACGGCCACAGGCTGGTGTTTTTAGGATGGGAGGGAACCAATAGCCATGGACCTTCCCATCCTGAGAATTTCAAACTGCGGTTGTTGGTTTTTCTTGGCTGAATAGAGCAATAGGAGGACCCCACATGTTTTTTTGTTTAATCATTTTTGTTTAATCATTTTTAAGAAAAGCAATACACTATGCTATAAATACAAATATATATATATATACATATATATATAAAAAACATGGAGAAAATCAATAGCTGCAGTCTGATTATCCGGATGGGAAGGTCCATGGCTATTGGTCCCCTCCTATCCTAAAAACACCAGCCTGTGGCTGCCCATTACGTTGTTTGGGCTGCTCCTGATGGTTCTCGCCTCATCCCAGTAGCCCTGGTGCGTTGGCTACTGAGTTAATTGGAGGGATTAGTGTCAGCCAAAGGTGGATATAGCACATCACTGACTGACACCAAGCCCTAGCGATTGTAATGGAGAGGTGTCAGTCAGACACATCGAATACTAGTTCTGTTACACAATTGAAAAAAATATAACAAACACTTTATTGAAATAAACTGCCCCCCCCTACAGCCCGCTTTGACCATTTTATTGGTAAAAATTCGATCCCACGACAATCCAACGTAGTCCAAGACACGGAAACCTTTAAAAATAACAGACAATAAAACATAGAAGACCGTTACAAGCATACAATGTGATATACTTAAAGAGGCTCTGTCACCACATTATAAGTGCCCTCTCTTCTACATAATCTGATCGGCGCTGTAATGTAGATAATTGTTTTTTATTTTGAAAAACGATCATTTTTGACCAAGTTATGAACAATTTTAGATTTATGCTAATTAGTTTCTTAATAGACAACTGGGTGCTTTTTAACAACTGGGCGTTGTACAGAGGAGTGTATGACGCTGACCAATAAGGGACCAATCAGATTCATACACTTCTCATCGTTCCAGCCCAGCTACTTTCACTGCACAGCGTGATCTCGCGAGATCACGCTGTGCTGTCACATACTCCCACATTAACTTTACCGAAGTGTCTTGGGAGTGAATAGGCATCACCTCCAGCCAGGACACGATGTCTATTCACAATGCCACAACTTTGGTAAAGTTTCTGTGGGGCTTACTCAGAGCACAGCGTGATCTCGTGAGGTCACGCTGTGCAGTGAAAGAAGCTGGGCTAGAACGATGAAGTGTATGACGCTGATTAGTCGCTGATTGGTCACTGATTGGTCAGTGGCATGCACTTCTCTGTACAATGCCCATGTTAGGGATCTGCCAGGTACTTCATCTAGGTATACTCCTGGGATTAATCAATCCACACCTGAGGCCAGACCTGTTCGACTGACACCATCTCCCACCAACCAGGGTGGCAGGCTCAGGAGTGGGAGAGCCTATCGCGGCCTGGTCTGTCGGAGTTAGCTCCGCCCCCTGTCCTTTATTACCTGCCCTGTTCTCTCCCTCAGTGCTTGTAATTCTTTTGGATTCCTGGCCCCACTGCTGCTTGCTCCAGCCTGCTTCTGCCGTGCTTCTGCCTTGCTGCAGTTCTGCTTGACCTGCTTTGCTTTGCCCCTGGCTTGCTTCTGTTTCCTTGCCCGCTTGGGTGTACTCACTTCGTCCTGGTCCTGACTGTCCGTTCGCCGCCCGTTTCCTCGTGGCGTTCCGTGGCTACTGCCCCTTCCCTTGCATGTTCCCTGTTTGTTTTCCTGTGCACTTAGACAGCGTAGGGACCGCCGCCCAGTTGTACCTCGTCGCCTAGGGCGGGTCGTTGCAAGTAGGCAGGGACAGGGCGGTGGGTAGATTAGGGCTCACTTTCCCTTCACCTCCTTCCTGCCTTACATAATTACAAGCCCTTACCTAGTCTACCATTTCTCCTACGCTGACGCTATCATGGACCCCCTTGAGACCCTGACCCAGCAGATGTAGGGCCTCTCCCTACAGGTCCAGGCCCTGGCCCAAAGGGTCAATCAGGGTGACGCTGCTTTAGTAGTACCCCTCACCTCACCTCTAGAACCCGACCTCAAGTTACCTGACCGGTTCTCAGGGGACCGTAAGACGTTTCTCTCCTTCCGGGAGAGTTGCAGACTGTATTTCCGCCTAAAACCCCACTCCTCAGGTTCCGAGAACCAGCGGGTGGGTATCATCATATCCCGACTCTAGGAAGGGCCCCAAGAGTGGGCCTTCTCCTTGGCTCCTGACGCCCCTGAACTTTCCTCTGTTGATCGTTTTTTCTCTGCCCTCGGACTCATTTACGACGAGACTGACAGGACTGCTTTAGCCGAGAGTCAGCTGGTGACCTTACGTCAGGGTAGGAGACCGGTTGAGGAATACTGTTCTGATTTTAGGAAGTGGTGCGTAGCTTCTCAGTGGAACGATCCGGCCCTAAGGTGCCAGTTTAGGTTAGGATTATCTGACGCCCTGAAGGATCTGCTGGTTAGCTACCCCTCGTCTGACTCCCTTGACCAGGTTATGGCCCTAGCAGTACGACTTGACCGACGTCTCAGGGAACGTCAGCTAGAACGCTTCAGTGTGCTCCCCTCTGACTTTTCTGCGATCCCCCCCGAGGTCCCGTCTCCTCGCCCCTCCACGGAGGACTCGGAGGTACCTATGCAACTCGGGGCCTCCATGTCCCCTCGACAACGTAGGGAGTTTCGCAGAATGAATGGTCTCTGCTTCTACTGTGGGGACGACAAGCATCTACTGAACACCTGTCCCAGGCGCAAGAATAAGAAGCCGGAAAACTTCCGCGCCTAAGTGATCATCGGGGAGGTCACTTGGGCGCACAGGTATTTCCCGTTAATGTGAAACGCAATAAAATTTTGCTTCCCTTTCAGGTCTCGTTTGCTGGCCGGGCTGCCACGGGCAGTGCTTTCGTGGATTCAGGGTCATCTGCTAATATCATGTCTGTGGAATTTGCTATGTCTCTAAAGATGCCTTGTATTGATTTACCTTATCCTATCCCTGTAGTAGGTATCGACTCTACTCCCCTTGCTAATGGTTATTTTACTCAGCATACTCCTGTTTTTGAACTCCTGGTTGGCTCCATGCATTTGGAGCAGTGCTCTGTACTGGTGATGCAGGGATTATCGTCTGATCTGGTTTTAGGCCTTCCCTGGTTGCAGTTGCATAATCCCACGTTTGATTGGAATACTGGGGATCTCACCAAATGGGGTAATGAATGTCTTATGTCATGTCTTTCTGTTAACTCTATTTCTCCCCGGGAGGAGGTAAACACGCTTCCTGAGTTTGTTCAGGACTTCGCCAATGTGTTTTCTAAGGAGGCCTCCGAGGTGTTGCCCCCCCATAGAGATTACGATTGCGCTATCGATTTGGTGCCTGGTGCCAAGCTTCCTAAGGGTAGGATATTTAATCTTTCATGTCCTGAACGTGAAGCCATGAGGGTGTATATCCAAGAATGCCTGGCAAAGGGTTTCATTCGCCCCTCGACTTCTCCTGTAGGTGCTGGCTTCTTCTTCGTGGGGAAGAAGGATGGTGGTCTTAGGCCGTGCATTGATTATCGTAACCTGAATAAGGTCACCGTAAGGAACCAGTACCCACTTCCTTTGATTCCGGATCTTTTTAATCAGGTTCAGGGAGCCCAATGGTTTTCTAAGTTCGATCTACGGGGGGCATATAACCTTATCCGCATCAAAGAGGGGGATGAGTGGAAAACTGCGTTCAACACACCCGAGGGTCATTTCGAATACCTGGTCATGCCCTTTGGGTTGTGTAATGCCCCTGCTGTCTTCCAGAATTTTATTAATGAAATCCTGAGAGAGTACCTGGGTAATTTTCTTGTTGCGTACCTTGATGACATACTGGTGTTTTCCAAGGACTGGTCCTCCCACGTGGAGCATGTCAGGAAGGTGCTCCAGGTCCTTCGGGAGAATAATCTGTTTGCTAAGACTGAAAAATGTGTCTTTGGGGTACAGGAGATACCATTTTTAGGGCAAATCCTCACTCCTCATGAATTCCGAATGGACCCTGCCAAGGTTCAGGCTGTGGCGGAATGGGTCCAACCTGCCTCCCTTAAGGCGTTACAGTGTTTTTTAGGGTTCGCCAACTATTACAGGAGATTTATTGCCAACTTCTCGGTCGTCGCTAAGCCTCTTACGGACCTTACCCGCAAGGGTGCTGATGTCCTCCATTGGCCCCCTGAGGCCGTCCAGGCCTTTGAGACCCTCAAGAAGTGCTTTATCTCGGCCCCCGTGCTGATTCAGCCCAACCAAGAGGAGCCATTTATTGTGGAGGTTGACGCTACCGAGGTGGGAGTGGGGGCCGTCTTGTCCCAGGGTACCAGCTCCCTCACCCATCTCCGCCCCTGTGCTTACTTCTCTAGGAAGTTTTCGCCCACGGAGAGTAACTATGATATTGGCAACCGCGAACTTCTAGCCATTAAATGGGCTTTTGAGGAGTGGCGGCACTTCCTGGAGGGGGCCAGACACCAGGTAACGGTCCTTACGGATCACAAGAATCTGGTTTTCCTAGAATCGGCCCGGAGGCTTAATCCTAGACAAGCTCGGTGGGCACTATTCTTTACCAGATTTAATTTCTTGGTTACCTATAGGGCTGGGTCCAAGAATATTAAGGCTGATGCTCTGTCACGTAGTTTCATGGCCAATCCTCCTTCTGAGAAATATCCTGCTTGTATTTTACCCCCTGGTATAATCGTCTCTGCCACGGATTCTGATTTAGCTTCTGATATCGCGGCTGATCAGGGTGCAGCTCCCAGGAACGTCCCTGGGGACAAACTGTTTGTTCCCCTGCAATACCGGCTGAGGGTACTCAGGGAAAACCATGACTCCGCTCTATCTGGTCATCCTGGCATCTTGGGCACCAAACACCTCATTACCAGAAACTATTGGTGGCCTGGGTTGCCTAAAGACGTTAGGGCTTACGTCGCCGCTTGTGAGGTTTGCGCTAGGTCCAAAACCCCTAGGTCCCGACCTGCGGGCCTACTACGTTCCTTGCCCATTCCCCAAAGACCTTGGACCCATATCTCCATGGATTTTATCACCGATTTGCCTCCATCTCAGGGCAAGTCGGTGGTGTGGGTGGTAGTCGACCGCTTCAGCAAGATTTGCCACTTTGTGCCCCTTAAGAAGCTACCTAACGCCAAGACGTTAGCTTCTTTGTTTGTGAAACACATCCTGCGTCTCCATGGGGCCCCAGTCAATATCGTTTCTGACAGAGGGGTACAATTTGTTTCCTTATTTTGGAGAGCTTTTTGTAAAAAGTTGGAGATTGATCTGTCCTTCTCCTCCGCCTTCCATCCCGAAACTAATGGCCAAACGGAAAGGACCAACCAATCCCTGGAACAATATTTAAGGTGTTTCATCTCTGACTGTCAATTCGATTGGGTCTCATTCCTTCCCCTTGCTGAATTTTCCTTGAATAACCGGGTCAGTAACTCGTCAGGGGTCTCCCCGTTTTTCTGTAATTTCGGGTTTAACCCAAGATTCTCCTCCGTCTCCCCTGGTTGTTCCAATATTCCTGAGGTAGAGGATGGTTATCGGGAACTGTGCACTGTCTGGGCCCAGGTTCAGAAGAACCTAGAGGCGTCCCAGAGCGCACAAAAGATTCAGGCGGATAGTAGACGTTCTGCTAACCCCCGGTTTGTCGTCGGGGATTTGGTCTGGTTGTCGTCCAGGAACTTGCGCCTTAAGGTCCCATCCAGGAAGTTTGCTCCCCGATTTATTGGACCTTATAAGATCATTGAAGTCCTCAACCCTGTATCCTTCCGTCTGGAGCTCCCCCCATCATTTCGCATACATGACGTCTTCCATGCCTCCCTCCTTAAACGCTGCTCCCCGTCCTGGTCCCCCTCGAGGATACCTCCTGTTCCCGTTCTCACCCCTGAGGGGGTGGAATTCGAGGTGGCCAAGATTATGGACAGTAGGATGGTCCAGGGCTCCCTCCAGTACCTGGTCCATTGGAGAGGATACGGGCCGGAGGAGAGGACTTGGGTACCTGCCCGTGATGTTCACGCTGGGGTATTGATCAGGAGGTTCCACCTTCTCTTCCCCACTAAACCGGGTCCCCTTAGTAAGGGTCCGGTGGCCCCTCATAAAAGGGGGAGTACTGTTAGGGATCTGCCAGGTACTTCATCTAGGTATACTCCTGGGATTAATCAATCCACACCTGAGGCCAGACCTGTTCGACTGACACATCTCCCACCAACCAGGGTGGCAGGCTCAGGAGTGGGAGAGCCTATCGCGGCCTGGTCTGTCGGAGTTAGCTCCGCCCCCTGTCCTTTATTACCTGCCCTGTTCTCTCCCTCAGTGCTTGTAATTCTTTTGGATTCCTGGCCCCACTGCTGCTTGCTCCAGCCTGCTTCTGCCGTGCTTCTGCCTTGCTGCAGTTCTGCTTGACCTGCTTTGCTTTGCCCCTGGCTTGCTTCTGTCTCCTTGCCCGCTTGGGTGTACTCACTTCGTCCTGGTCCTGACTGTCCGTTCGCCGCTCCGTTTCCTCGTGGCGTTCCGTGGCTACTGCCCCTTCCCTTGCATGTTCCCTGTTTGTTTTCCTGTGCACTTAGACAGCGTAGGGACCGCCGCCCAGTTGTACCTCGTCGCCTAGGGCGAGTCGTTGCAAGTAGGCAGGGACAGGGCGGTGGGTAGATTAGGGCTCACTTTCCCTTCACCTCCTTCCTGCCATTACAGCCCAGTTGGTAAAAAGTTAAAAAGCACCCAGTTGTCTATTAAGAAACTAATTAGCATAAATTTTAAATTGTTCATAACTTGGTCAAAAATGATAGTTTTTCAAAATAAAAACCACTGTTATCTAGATTACAGCGCCGATCAGATTATCTAGGAGATAGGGCACTTATAATCTGGTGACAGAGCCTCTTTAAATACAGAAGATGATTCATGCCAACCCTGGCGCTGTCTTGCTCCGTCCTCCACTGACGTGCTGTCAGTGAGGATGTTGCTGCAGCCGGAACCCCTGTCAAGAAGCCAGCAGGACAAGTGTCAGAAGAGATGAACACAGTGCTGACATCATCAGTGCTTGTCCTTTGGAGAGCAGTGAAGAAGGCGCATGTCTCAGATTTGCAGTTAATGCTTTCTATATACAAGTCTGAGACAGTAGCAGCCATCTTGGATTCTGGAAAACGGGGACCGGAATGAGTAAGCAGAATCAGAAACAAGTGAGGCCAGCAGGTAAGTTATCAATAATTTTGCAGTATTTAATTAGTTGTTTTTTTGGACTGAATGGTTGCTTTTTAACCAGTAAGCAGCAGCTCCAGTGTGCGTCTAGCTGGGGTGTATTTACGTTGCTGAGCGGTCTCATGCTGCAATCTAGCACATCTTGACGTCACGCTCAATGTCATAAGCGTTAACCCTAAAGTTTAAAACTCTGTAGAACTAATGACGAAGCTCTTTACAAAATTTATAAATATTTATTTTTTCTTTCACTTAATAATTTTTATTATTTCGAAAGGTCCAAAGCGCTGAAGAGAAATCCCAGCGACGCCAACTGCTGTGTCTAGATAGGGCAGGGGGAGCGGCTCAGCTTCAGTGTGTGGTAAGCGCTTGTGAGCTTGATCCCCCCCCCTGCTGAAGAGAAGAGAAGACTGCAAAGGTAAGTGTAAAATGAATAAATGGGTTACATAGAGAATTAGAATAATATTTACACACAGGGGTGTAACTACATTGTGCTGGGCCCCATGCCACACTTTGGAATAGCCTCATCCACCTTAAAGAGACTCTGTCACCACATTATAAGTGCCCTGTCTCCTACATAAGGAGATTGGCGCTATAATGTTGGTGACAGTAATGCTTTTTATTTAAAAAAAACAATCTATTTTCACCACTTTATTTTCGATTTTAGATTTATGCTAATGAGTTGCTTAATGCCCAAGTGGGCGTGTTTTTACTTTAGAGCAAGTGGGCGTTGTACAGAGGGGTGTATGACGCTGATCAATCAGTGACCAATCAGCATCATGCACTCCTCTCCATTCATTTAGGCAGCGCATAGGGATCCTGCTAGATCCTTATGTGCTGTCTTATACTAACACATTAACAATACTGAAGTGTTTAGACAGTGAATAGACATTCCACAGGAAATCTATTCAGAATCCCTACACTTTGTTACAGTTCCTGTGGTAGTTACAGCAGAGGAAGCGTAATCTCGCGAAATTACGCAGTAGATGACAGGTTACAACGAGATTACGCTTCTTCTGCTGTAACTACCACAGACAGAGTTACAAAGTGCAGGGATTGTGAATAGACATTCCGTGGAATATCTATTCACTGTCTAAACACTTCAGTATTGTTAATATGTTAGTATAAGACAGCACATAGAGATACCTGACGAAGCATCAGCAAAATGCGTGTCGGGTCCAGCAGCGGTCCCCCCCCTCCCGGTCCTGATCTCCTGGCTATCCTTGTACTGTGTAGGTGTAGGTATACTGCCATTTGTATGTTAATTTTGTGTAAGATTGCACTTGCATCTTTCCCAAGTATAGTTATCTATCTGTGCAAACGTACCATACCTAGCACCTGCTTTAAATGATTGATCCATGCACTTTAGCTCTCTGGCTGATCGCATGACCAATTTACCATCTGGGGGGGCCACGCTGCTTTTATGTTCTGATTCCATCTTTTTACGAGGGCTTATGTTATTTTATTGTGTATAGTTGTTTTTATGTGATTTCTTGTGTCTAATTGCCTTTAATAAAGATTGTACGTAACTTTTCTATTTATCTGGTCGTGCGTGACCTGTCTCTTTTTCTGGTTTGTTATATCAGTCACTAGGACCATTGGTCCCTTTTTCGGGCATTGTTCGGTTTGGTAAACAGCACATAGAGATCTAAAAGGATCTCTATTAACTGCCTAAATGAATGGGGAGAAGTGTATGACGCTGATTGGTCACTGATTGGTCAGCGTCATACACTCCACTGTACAACACCCACTTGGTCTATAGTAAAAACACGCCCACTTGGGCATTAAGACACTCATTAGCATAAATCTAAAATCGCTTATAAAGTGGTGAAAATAGATTGTTTTTTAAATAAAAAGCACTGCTGTCACCTACATTACAGCGCCGATCTCCTTATGTAGGAGACAGGGCACTTATAATGTGGTGACAGAGCCCCTAAGCATGTCCCTAAGTAACATGGTCGTGTGAACCCAGCCTTAAGTGGGGCTCGCAGATTCCAGGTTGACCCAACCCCCTCTGACCGCAATTGTTATGCCACTGTTTTAACAACCTGTTTTTCCTCTGCTCTTATGTATCTATTTTTGATCATAGACGGGGTTTAGGATTGTACCGAAACAAACCCTGTATCTGCTATTTTGTTTATCTGAACCTGTCGGCCTGTTAATGTTGCCCTAACTGCGGGCAGTATGATATAGTTACAGGTGCACTGATCCTCCGGATAGGCCATTAATAGCTGATCGGTCGGGGTCCAACTATCAAGTCCCCCACCGATCAGCTGTTTTGAAGGGAGTGCAGCGCTGCTTCCCCTTCATTTCTACTTGTGAAACGTCGACCCGGTTGTAGCAGCGATTCACAGTATTGCAGCCTTCTCACATTGAAGTGAATGTGAGAAGGCTGCAATACTCTGAATTGCGCTACATCTCTGTCGACGATTCACAGTGAGCAAGTAGAAATAAGGGCAAGTAGCGCTCGTACGAGCGCTGCACTCCCTTCAAAAGAGCTGATCAGCGGGGGTCACTGTAGTTGGACCCCGACCCATCAGCTATTGATGGCCTATCCTGAGGATAGGACATCCATTTTTAGGGACTGGGAAACCCCTTTAAGTATTATTATGTTCATTAAATTTGCAGAATAAAGGAATAAAGTCTATATATATTTTTTTTTTTTTTAAGATGTAGTTGAATATCTTTTGACTAAAACCAACAAAAGTTGTAGTTTACAATAATCTCGCTGTCCCTTGTATAACAAATTTACTTTTGTCAAAAGTACAACATTGCTGTAACAACCTTAAACAAAGCCCCCTTTTTTACATTTTTAGCATTTCAACCCTTAGGCAATATGTGATCTTAGCACCAGGGCCTGCTCAAGGTTTATGTGGACCCTTGGGCGACAGAGTTAGTGGGCCCATTTGCAGGGGAACTCACGGTGGCAGTAAAGTGCCACACAGCCCCCCTCCCCGGTAGTGCCACACAGCCCCCCTCTGGTACCCCTACCTGGTAGTGCCACACAGCCTTTGAGGCTCCCTCTAGGAGTGGTAGCCGACGCTCTGGCCGGGGATTCCGCTTCAGGAGGAGCCCATGACGTCACTGTCCATATACATACAGTGATGTCAGGGGCAACCCCAGAGCCATAATACCGGGCAAAAAGCTACTAGCACTCTGCTTAATACACTGCTCTGCTCCTGACATCACTCTCCATATATGGATAGTTCTCTCCGGAGCAGAGCTAGAGTCTCAAGCACAGCGCTAGTAAAGGCTCTGCTCCGGAACTCAGTCTCTGGGGAAGCCCCCTGACATCACTGTCCATATATGGATAGTGATGTCCCGGGCAGAGCGCTACTAGCACTCTGCCTGTGATTCCTTCTCTCCTTCTGGCATCACTGTCCATATATTGACAGTGATGTCAGGGGCAACTCCAGAGCCGGAGTCCTGGGCAGAGCGCTACTAGCACTCTGCCTGGGATTCTGTAGAGTAGTAATTGGCAGAGCGGGGAGATACCTCCCTGCTCTGCCATAGCGTTCAATAGTATCTGCGTCCTTAGGATGCAGATTCCATTGAATGTGGCGTCGCTACCGCTGTAGCAGCCATAGCGGCTGCTAGCGGGGCCACTGGACATGGGGTGCACGTGACAGCGGGCAGCACGGGCCCCCTCATGCTGTGGACCCCATAGCGGCTGCTACAGTGGTTGTTACGTCGCCTCCTAGACAGGGGCTTCTTATAGAATCTCCGGCAAGAGTGTCGGCAGCGCTCTGTCCGTGGTTTCCACTTATGGAGGAGCCATGACAGCAGCGTCAGCACTATTTAACATTTAGCTCTGGCATCTCTGTAGGATTCGGCAGACTTAGGGTATGTGCACACGCTAGCTGACTTTTACGGCTGAAATCACAGCCTGTTTTCAGAAGAAAACAGCTGCGTCGTTTCAGCCGTAAATGCTCCTCCTCGCATTTTGCGAGGCTTCTCTGACAGCCGTAAATTTTGAGCTGTGCTTCATTGAGTTCAATGAAGAACGGCTCAAATTACGTTGCAAAGAAGTGCCCTGCATATAATGTATATAAGTGTCCTGCACTTCTTTGCCGAGGCAGTCAATTTACGCATCGTCGTTTGACAGCTGTCAAACGACGACGCGTAAATTACAGGTCGTCTGCACAGTACGTCGGCAAACCCATTCAAATGAATGGGCAGATGCTTGCCGACGTATTGTAGCCCTATTTTCAGACGTAAAACGAGGTATAATACGCCTCGTTTATGTCTGAAAATAGGTAGTGTGAACGCAGCCTTAAGCTGGCCTTACACTTGAGACAGCAATCGTCCAGCCGACAGCTGTTTCTCTAGACTTCCCCACACACATGCATGCTCAGCCGAGTGTGCATGTGTTTTCAAGAAGGATATATGAGAAAGGAGCTGTCAGACTACTGGCAACGGCTTATCTATTTGCAAGCAAAAGGATTGGGCACATTGAAATTCCACATGCCTGACCCTCTCTGGACACAACCAAACATATTAGATGGTCGGTTGGTAATAGTAGTGGGTTAGTATAAATAACAGTTGATATTGTTGGTAGTGTACATATGTAGTATGAACTGACATTTGTCTTGTACCCTTTTTTTTTTTTTAGCAGTGATTTATCAGGACTTTAGTACAGGTTTGTGAGTTAATATATTTCATTTTGTTCAGACGTTCTACTAGTTCAGTTTCATTGTTATTTCACACGGTTTTCCTTCCTTGGTGAAGATTTTTGAACCATTTAACAATTTTATTTTCTCTATAGCAAATTAAGTTCCCCTTTTTCAATTGTCTTCTATCAATACTCCTCATTATAAGTTTTGGGGCTATTAGAGGTAGCAAGCAGTGTTTCGCCAATCTTGCTTTTCTAGAAAAAATACATATATTTTGCTCTTGGTTAATACTTATTGAGACCAAAAAAAATGTATCACCATAAATCTGGCTTTCAAAAACGCAAGAAAAAAAGAGAGCGTGAAGAAGAGGAAAAGATAAAGAAAAAAGTGATACTGGACTACTTTAAGAAGCCACAATCCAACCAGGGAAGTGATGTTGAAATCCAAGAATTACCTGAACTACACATAGAAGCTTCTCATCAAATACTTGCGCAAACGGCATCATCCAGCCAGGTGGCTGCGCCTGCAAGCATTTCGTCAGTTATGGAAGAAGAGAATGCTGCTTCTAGCAATATGTCAACTTTTGCAGTGACAGAAGAAGCTGTAGAGACACCATGTTCCTGCACTATGTCCACGGAAAATCCGATCATGATAGAAGAAGAATCTCCTTCACACAAAATGTTGCCTTCCAGTCTTTTTACAGAGATGGAAGGAGAGGTAATGCCGTCCTCCTCAACTTCAACTTCTTATATTGAGAATGAAGATCTTCCCATAGAAGTTTTGAAAAATATGAATGATGGAGCGTCTTGTTGCATGCAGAGTAATACAAACATCTGTACCCGTGTGTTTTCTCCTGAAGAGGACACTCAGTCTTATCGGACATTACAAGGAGAAGTTGATTGGAAAGACCCAGCTCTGTGGCCAGATGTCCTCCAGAAAAAAGAAAGAGAGAAGATTGTTCTTTCTGGATTATTCAATGAAGAGGAATTAAAAAAGATGGCACAGTCTTTGCCTACAGATGTTGATAACCGTTGTTTCAGTGATTTTCTTCTATATGCCAAGTCCTCAAATGGAAGGGAGAAGAATTTATGGGATTGGCTAAGATGGAGCACAACCAAGCAGGTAATGTATTGTGTAACTTGTATGGCCTTTTCTACGGACTCCAGGAGTAAAACAGGAAGCATCCTCTGTCAAAAAGACGGTTTTGATCCATCAAAGCACAGGTGGCATCGACTGTACAAGAAATTACCGGAGCATGAACATTCCGCACAGCACAGAAAGCACTACTTGAGTTGGAGAACACTCCAAAAGTCCATAGGCGGTCATGGTGTTGACTTCGAGATGCAAAGAAGTTTAGCGAAGGAAGTGGATAAGTTTATGGCTCTTCTAGAAAGACTCTTGGATGTGACACTGCATTTGGCTTCACGCAACATGGCATTCAGGGGAACAATGCAAAGAATTGGAGAAATCCATAATGGCAATTTTCTTGGAACGTTGGAAATCCTGTCACGATATGACAATTTACTACGCGAGCATTTAGAAAAAGTCAAGGCCAGTCAAGAAAAGGGAAAGAAACTTCCAGCTCATTATCTCTCCTGGGCCACACAAAATGAATTTATAAATATTTGTACTACTAGAAAGGAAAGAAGCGATTTATTTTTCTGTAGTTTGTGATGCTACACCAGATATTTCACACACCGAACAGAATGTTATAGTTGTAAGATATGTTTACAGAGAGCCTCAAAAAAGAAGTTGGCATATTCAAGAAAGGTTCTTGGAATTTTTTGATTTTTTCCAGAAGACTGGTGAAGAAATTACTGAAATGATTATCTCAAGATTGAGTGAACATGCCATTGACCTCAAAGACTGCAGAGGTCAGGGATATGACAATGGCGCAAACATGTCCGGCAGGATTAAAGGTGTAAGAGCCAGAATCCAGGAGAGATATCCAACAGCTATCTTTTGTCCCTGTGCTGCCCATTCGTTAAACCTTGTGGGTGTACACGCTGCTGCAAGCTGCCCTGAAATGAAGACATTTTTTGGAAGTGTAAACAGGCTATACATTCTGTTTAGCAGCAGCCCTGAGAGATGGAACACACTGCTTGAAGAAGTTGGAAGGTCTTTGCATGGTCTAAGTGACACCAGGTGGAGTTCAAGAATAGAGGCTGTGCGTCCAATTGCTCAGAAACTCCCGAGCGTTCTGAAGGCTCTGGAAAAAGTTCTTGCTTCCAAAAAACGTACAAGTGATGCACACTCAGACGCTCAAGGTCTCCATGACTATTTTTCATCTTTCCGGTCAGTAGTTTTAGCAACATTCTGGATAAAAGTGCTTACCAGTTTTGAGCAGAGAAACAAAATTCTTCAATCAAGATCTATTTCCATGGAAATTGGAGCCGCCAACATTAAAGCCCTCTCGGAAGAAATGAAACTTATTCGGGAAAAGTGGCCTGCTCTACTCTCTGAAGCCAAATCTGTAGCTGATTGTATGGAGATTCCAAAGGAGCTACTGAATTCTCAGCAATTGCGCCAAAGGAAGTCAAAGCACCATGATGCTATAAATCCTGAAGATCATTTTAAAGCTAATGTCTGCCTTGTGGCAATGAACACAATCATTTCTGATCTTTATCAGCGCTTCAAATCAATGGAAGATGTATGCAAATTATTTGCTCCAATCCTTAAACTGAGAACAATGAGTGAAGAAGACTTGGTGACATCCACTGAAGAATTGATCTCCGCATACCCTGATGACTTCACATCATCTTTACTCTGTGAACTGCAACATCTCCGTAAAGTGTATTGCGCTACATTCCCCGAAAACTTGGGTCCACTAGATTTGCTAAACTCTATCTATGAACTAGAGCTTCAGGGAATATTTGGAGAGGTGTGTATTGCTCTTCGGATTTTCACCACCCTCCCACTTTCAGTAGCGGAAGGAGAAAGGGCATTTAGCAAACTTTCATTGATCAAGAACTATCTGCGTTCTACAATGAGCGAGCAACGTTTAAACAGCCTAGCAATTCTTTCCATTGAACATGGGCTTGCCAGACAGCTCAATTATAAAGACCGAATTCAAGATTTTGCAAATCACAAAGTTAGAAGACTGTCTGCTCTACAAATCTAAATTTGCTCTTATTTTTGCTCTGAGCCAAGCATGAAACAATCCTCATCTATCACAGCTAAAACAGCGCAATAGGTAAGTATATGATTAATGATGTTTAAATGTAAAATAAGAATGTTTGCCCCCTTTTGCTGCTTTTCTTTGTTATTGATAGTAATATTGTTTATATTTATGCTCAATCTGTAAAACCGTTTGCACTATTCTGTCTGTCTGTTTGTTTGTTTGTTTGTTTGTTTGTTTGTTTGTTTGTTTGTTTGTTTGTTTGTTTGTTATATGTTAATGTGACTGAAGCACTTTATCATTTTATATTTGTTATATATGTTGTCCGTTAAACTTTTTTTCTTATGTTAACGTTTGGTGGTTCTTAATTTTTTGGAATGATGTTTCACTTGCACTATAGTATTGAATCGAATTACCATATTTGGTCAAAAGATTTAACTGAATGACTCTAAACTAAAAAAAAAACATTTGTTCACCAGAATAGGTAAAAAGTTTTAGAAGCATTCAACAAATAAACAGACCACAAATAAGATGATGTCATTTTGTACATCTTAAAAAGGCACTATTAAAAATTTGCAGAGTACGGGAACAATTAATACAAATAACCTTTGAACAGCCTAAGGGTTTGTAGACATGCCTATGGATTCATTAAATGGACCCAGAGGCCGTATGTGCGGCATAATATTCTCAGATAGACGTATAGTGGAGCTCGTTATATTTTATTTTACAGCAGTCAATGAGAAAAAGGAAAAATGACATGTGCCTCAGTGTACAAATTGAGACATGGCGGTACAGTATGAGCTCTTAGAATTCTATTAGCTCCATATTATAGATCCACAACATTAGGATCTTAGGCAGCTAAATTTACTAGTGTTAGATACATATAGGGTTATTGAGAAATTTGAAATGAGTTAGAGTAGAGTAGGGCCCTGCCAAAAGAGTCTACCTTGTCGTGGTGGCAGGCTTCAAAATCTTTTGGCCAAATAAAAAGTTATTAGTTATGTATCACACAAAGAGCGTGATATGGTGTTGGGCGGAGTACCGTTAACGGGCGGTGCCACGGTAGGGGGGCCCAGAAAATTTAGCTGTAGGGGGCCGTGAAATTCCTGATGGCGGCACTGAACATACCTACCAACTTTCAAGTATCTAATCTCAGTAATCTCCGCCCACACATACCCGGTTCAGCCCACTCAGTATTATGTTCACATAGGACCCCCCACACAGTATAATGACAAATAGCTGCCCCCATACAGTTTAATGCCCCCTTAGCTACCCCTAGTACCAGTGCGCACATATAAAGCGCCAATGCCCATATAGATAGTGTCACACACAGTGCCCATGTAGATGGTGCCACCCCCCCCCCCAGGGATTCCACTCCAGGAGGCGCCCCTTCTGTCACGGTCCATATATGGACAGTGACGTAAGGCATTCCCTATAGGAGCAGAATCCCTGTCCAGAGCGTCAGCCATGCTGTGGCCAGGGATGCACTCCAGGAGGAATAGACAGATGCAATGTGCTGGAGCACAGATATCCCAATTTCCCAGCTACTACTTGAATAGTGGCATTAAATAAAACATAACTTTTAATATTGAACTTTAGAATTGAAGTGCCATGAGAAAACGGTAAATGTACAACATTGAATTAGAATAAAAATATACTGAGTCGGTTAGCGTGGTATTAGAGATGCGAGAGGTATTAACATCTCATGGACGTAACAGCGACTGAGTTAGATTTAAAAGAGCACTAGCCCCCCCCCCCCCCGACATGTTTCACTGCTGAGCAGCGTCTTCAGGGGAGCCCTTAATGTAATTGTACATATATGGACAGTGACGTCAGGGGTTCCGCCTAGGAGCGGAATCCCCGGCCAGACCATCGGCAATGCAAAGGCAGTGGATTCCTGGATTCCGCTCCAAGAGTAGTCCCCGACGTCAATGTTCATATATGGATAGTGAGACAAGGGGCTCCGCAGTTAAAGTAGCGCTGTGCCCGGGAATTCCTTGGCGAGTGGTACTAATACAGAAGCAGGGAGCTGATGATCCCTTACATTAGCATTGGATTTAACTGTATCTGCATCCTGAGGACGCAGATACAGTTGACACCAAGATATACCACCGGCCGCTTGGGACAACATAACACCGCCCGGAATCCTGGACTGTCCCGCTGTATCCGGGACGGTTAGGAGGTATGCAGTAAATAGGACCATGCACATGCGCAGATTCCACAGTAAATGCTTGTTCATGAGCCTGCAAAGGAGGAGCTGCTCAGTTTGCCATTAGGGTGATGACTGACGGATAAGGCCTCGTTCACATCTGCACTATTGTCTCTGGTAAAATCACGGCCCCCCGCCTGACGGAAAGCCAATGGAACTTACTAAAGTCATTGGGTTCCGTCGGCAGGTGGAGGTGTCCATTGTGCGACAGAACCGTTGCTTCCGTTATTCCTTTGTTCTACACCACTGACGGAGCAGAACAACGAAACAAACACACCAACGCAGGTGTAAACAGGGCCTTAGAGAGATAACTGAATACAGCAGCTGGCCATAAACTGAAATACACTGTAGGTACAGAAGACAAATGGTAGACCAATTAGAAATGTGATTTATTTAGCAAAATACATACAAGGCAATTTAAAAAAAAAAAAACAGTGCAAAGGTGTACATAGCCTTTAAGCAATCAGGAGGCATATTTTCAGATTCTGCTGGACTTCTCCCATATACCGGCATTTCAGGCATCCTATTGGTCCACGGTGTCCTCAATGCCCACCCCATTTACTTCTTGTTTAGCCACAATGCCCGCACGCCACAGCAAGCTGATAGTGCCCGCCCTAATGGTATATACAGGGGTGATGGAGATTTTATACCGAGATAATGGTGGGCTGGTACATACACGGATAATTGTGGTTATATATGGGGATGATGGCTGGTATATACAGGGATAATGGGAGTCCCTTATATAACCCCATATTCCCTGTATGTTACCCCCAAAAGGAGAGATCAGCAGCACATCGCAGTCCAAAACTCATGGAAAACTATTTTATGTTTCACCCATTCCGCCCATCGCTGGATGTGGGTATACTAGGACACATGACTAATATGATAATATTTTAATATAGAATTGTACATCCTAGTATAATAGCTAAAGAAAATTAGCTTATGAGGTTTAGAGTTAGTTATATGTCGAAATTTTTATCTAAGGTATGCGCACCGTGACGGGCGGTAGTCATGTAGACTGAACGCTTCCATGATTTGAATACGCTGTGACGTGGCACATTGGGTCACGTGAACATGGTATACAGGTTACATCAACACTTTCATGATGTATCCAGTGGTTTGCGCTTGGGCATTGGAGATGAAGAAGACTGAAAGTCAACATGGCGTTCTGGGCCGGATGAAGAAGAAAAGAGAACATGAACGACTCCAATCTGAGAAGATGTCACCTGTGAGTCACTGAATTTCACTGCACTGTATTCACTTACACTAACGTTTAAAAGTTTGGGGTCAAACAGACAATTTTGTGTTTTCCATGAAAACTCACACTTATATTTATCAAATGAGTTGCAAAATGACTAGAAAATATAATCAAGACATTGACAAGGTTAGAAATAATGATTTTTATTTGAAATAATAATTTTCTCCTTCAAACTTTGCCTTCATCAAAGAATGCTCCATTTGCAGCAATTACAGCATTGCAGACCTTTGGCATTCTAGCTATTAATTTTCTGAGGTAATCGGGAGAAATTTCACTCCATGCTTCTAGAAGCCCCTCCCACAAGTTGGATTGGCTTGATGGGCACTTCTTTCGTACCATACGGTCAAGCTGCTCCCACAACAGCTCTATGGGGTTGATATCTGGTGACTGCGCTGGCCACTCCATTACAGATAGAATACCAGCTGCCTGCTTCTTCCCTAAATAGTTCTTGCATAATTTGGAGGTGTGCTTTGGGTCATTGTCCTGTTGTAGGATGAAATTGGCTCCAATCAAGCGCTGTCACAGGGTATGGCATGGCGTTGCAAAATGGAGTGATAGCATTTCTTATTCAAAATCCCTTGTACCTTGTACAAATCTCCCACTTTTCCAGCACCAAAGCAACCCCAGACCATCACATTACCTCCACCATGCTTGACAGATGGTGTCAGGCACTCTTCCGGCATCTTTTCAGTTGTTCTGCGTCTCACAAATGTTCTTCTGTGTGATCCAAACATCTCGAACTTTGATTCGTCTGTCCATAACACTTTTTTCCAATCTTCCTTTGTCCAATGTCTGTGTGCTTTTGCCCATGTTAATCTTTTCCTTTTATTAGCCAGTCTCAGATATGTTTTTTTCTTTGCCACTCTGCCCTGAAGGCCAGCATCCCGGAATCGCCTCTTCACTCTAGACGTTGACACTGGCGTTTTGCGGGTACTATTTAATGAAGCTGCCAGTTGAAGACCTGTGAGGCGTCTATTTATCAAACTAGAGACTCTAATGTACTTGTCTTGTTGCTCAGTTGTGCAGCGGGGCCTCCCACTTCTCTTTCAACTCTAGTTAGAGCCTGTTTGTGCTGTCCTCTGAAGGGAGTAGTACACACCGTTGTAGGAAATCTTCAGTTTCTTGGCAATTTCTCGCATGGAACAGCCTTCATTTCTAAGAACAAGAATAGACTGTCGAGTTTCACATGAAAGCTCTCTTTTTCTAGCCATTTGGAGAGTTTATTCAAACCCACAAATGTAATGCTCCAGATTCTCAACTAGCTCAAAGGAAGGTCAGTTCTATAGCTCCTCTAAACAGCAAAACTGTTTACAGCGGTGCTAACATAATTGCACAAGGGTTATCAAGTGTTTTCTAATCATCAATTAGCCTTCTAAGGGCGGATTTACACGAACGTGTAATACATCCGGGCCACCCGCGTGTTTTTCATGCGTGTGGCATGGACCTATGCAAGTCTATGGGGCAGTGCAGACTGTCCGTGATTTTTGCGCAGAGTGAGTCCGCTGCGTAAAACTCACGACATGTCCTATATTTCGGCGTTTTTCGTGCATCATGCACCCATTGAAGTCAATGGGTGTGTGAAAATCACGCGCTCCGCACGGAAGCACTTCCGTGGGATGCGCGTTATTCGCGCAACCGCAGTAAAAGAATGAATGTAAACAGAAAAGCACCACAAACCGAGTGTCATAATGATGGCGAATGCGGGAAAAGCACGCAGCCCCGCACCATATGTACGTGACACACGAAGCTGTTAAGTGCCTTTTGTGCATGCAAAACTCCGAGTTTTTTGCGTGCGCAAAATGCACACGCTCGTGTAAATCCGCCCTAACACAGTTAGCAAACACAGTGTACCATTAGAACACTGGAGTGATGGTTGCTGGAAATGGGCCTCTATACACCTATGTAGATATTGCATTAAAAACCAGTCGTTTGCAGCTAGAATAGTCATTTACCAGATTAACAATGTATACAGTGTATTTCTGATTAATTTAATGTTATCTTCATTGAAAAAAACTGCTTTTTTTTCAAAAATAAGGACATTTCTAAGTGACCCTAAACTTTTGAACGGTAGTGTATATGGTGTGCAGAAAGCCTGTGTAGGACTGATATCTGTCACTATATGGTGGGAATATTGGTCTTTGTTTTACTACACACGACACGTTCTTAGTACACAATTAAGAGTGTTCACATTATTTCTATATAGTTGAAGCGTAGACCCCCAAGAATTATTTACACATCCTTGCATTAAAATATTGTATTACTGTCTGTAGCCTTAGAGGAGAATTTATTAACCTTGCTAAGCCGCTTATCTGGCATAGAAAAGTCACAAAAGTCGCAATTTGCGGGAAAGTTTTTGGTCAGATTACGCTGCCTTTGGCGCTTTTTTGAAAAGTGTGTGATGCGACAATTTTGCTATCATTTACGCCAGTAACGGGTGTAATGTAAAGCACAAATCAATGCCAGATCCGGGCTAGTGTACAATTTTACATTGAGTGTGTAACAAAAGGCCTAAGCCAGACCCCGTATCTCCCCCACTAATCAGACTGTCCAATCAGACTGCCTTGTTCCACAAGACATGTTTTGCCCACCCCCCCTAAAAAAAAACTAAAAAGATATATATATCTGAGACAGCGTATCTTTAAGGGTATATTCACACGCTGTGTTTTCAGGCGTATTTCGGGGCGTAAACGCCTTCAAATACGACTGAAAAATCGGTAGCCCAATGCCTACAAACATCTGCCTATTGTATATTAAAACGGCACGGAAAAAGAAGGAGCATGTCACTTCTTGAGCCGTTTTTGGAGATGTTTTTCATTGTGTCAATGGAAAAACAGCTCCAAAAACATCTAGAACTAAACACCTCAAAAAATTTCTTCAACTTCAAAAACGTCTGTAAATCAAAGGCGGTGTTCTCTGAAAACAGCTCTGTAATTTTCAGCCATTTTTTACTTTGCGTGTGAACCCTAAGGCTGGGTTCACACGACCATGATACTTCCGTAATGGACGGAACGTATTTTGACAACAAGTCCCGGACCGAACACAGTGCAGGGAGCCGGGCTCCTAGCATCATAGTTATGTACGATGCTAGGAGTCCCTGCCTCGCTGCAGGACAACTATCCCGTACTGTAATCATGTTTTCAGTACGGGACAGTAGTTCCACGGAGAGGCAGGGACTCCTAGCATCGTACATAACTATGATGCTAGGAGCCCGACTACCTGCAGTGTGTTTGGTCCGGGACTTGCGGCCGAAATACGTTCCGTCCATTACGGATGTAATGTGCTTGTGTGAATCCAGCCTAAGACTATGTGTAAAGGATTTGCCAGACACAGGTTCTGTGTCGACGCCCGGGTTAATCAGCCTTCATCAGCTCCAAGGTCTGCTAGAGTGACGCGATCTGTTACCACTCAGGCTGGCAGGCTGAGGAGAGGGAGAACCTATCACAGCCTGGCCTGATAGTTCTAGCTCTTGCTATTTACCTTATTGACGGCTGTTACTTATTAACCCTGGCTTGACTGACTATTCTCCTGCTCTGATTTGCTACTTCGTACTCTCCTGGTTTGTCTCGGCTCGTTCACCACTGCCTGTTGCTCACGGTGTTTCCATGGGCAACTGCCCCTACCTCCCCCTTTTTCTTCTGTGTGCCTGTAATGGCAGGAAGGAGGTGAAGGGAAAGTGAGCCCTAATCTACCCACCGCCCTGTCCCTGCCTACTTGCAACGGCCCGCCCTAGGCGACGAGGTACAACTGGGCGGTGGTACCTACGCTGTCTAAGTGCATGGGAGAACAAACAGGGAACACGCAAGGGAAGGGGCAGTAGCCCACGGAACACTGCAAGGAAACGGAGCGGTGAACGAATAGTCAGGACCAGGATGAAGTGGAGTATACAAACGGGAGCACGGAGCAGGAAGCAAGCCAGGGGCAAAGCGAAGCAGGTAAAGCGGAACTGCAGCAAGGCAGAAGTACGGCAGAAGCAGGCTGGAGCAAGCAGCAGTGGGGCCAGGAATCCAGAAGAATTACAAGCACTGAGGAAGAGAACACGGCAGGTAATAAAGGACAGGGGGCGGAGCTAACTCCGACTGACCAGGCCGCGATAGGCTCTCCCACTCCTGAGCCTGCCACCCTGGTTGGTGGGAGACGGTGTCAGTATAACAGGTCTGGCCTCAGGTGTGGATTGATTAATCCCAGGAGTATACCTAGACGTAGTACCTGGCAGATCCCTAACAGTACTACCCCTTTTATGAGGGGCCACCGGACCCTTACTAAGAGGACCCGGTTTAGTAGGGAAGAGAAGGTGGAACCTCCTGATCAATACCCCAGCGTGAACATCACGGGCAGGTACCCAAGTCCTCTCCTCCGGCCCGTATCCTCTCCAATGGACCAGGTACTGGAGGGAGTCCTGGACCATCCTACTGTCCATAATCTTGGCCACCTCGAATTCCACCCCCTCAGGGGTAAGAACGGGAACAGGAGGTTTCCTCGAGGGGGACCAGGACGGGGAGCAGCGTTTGAGGAGGGAGGCATGGAAGACGTCATGTATGCGAAAGGATGGGGGCAGCTCCAGACAGAAGGATACAGGGTTGAGGACTTCAATGATCTTATAAGGTCCAATAAATCGGGGAGCAAACTTCCTGGACGGGACCTTAAGGTGCAAGTTCCTTGACGACAACCAGACCAAATCCCCGATGACAAACCGGGGGTTAGCAGAACGTCTACTATCAGCCTGAATCTTTTGTGCGCTCTGGGACGACTCTAGGTTCTTCTGAACCTGGGCCCAGACTGTGCACAGTTCCTGATGAACATCCTCTACCTCAGGATTATTGGAACAACCAGGGGAAACGGAGGAGAACCTTGGGTTAAACCCGAAATTACAGAAAAACGGGGAGACCCCTGACGAGTTACTGACCCGGTTATTCAGGGAAAATTCAGCAAGGGGAAGGAATGAGACCCAATCGAATTGACAGTCAGAGATGAAACACCTTAAATATTGTTCCAGGGATTGGTTAGTCCTTTCCGTTTGGCCATTAGTTTCGGGATGGAAGGCGGAGGAGAAGGACAGATCAATCTCCAACTTTTTACAAAAAGCTCTCCAAAATAAGGAAACAAATTGTACCCCTCTGTCAGAAACGATATTGACTGGGGCCCCATGGAGACGCAGGATGTGTTTCACAAACAAAGAAGCTAACGTCTTGGCGTTAGGTAGCTTCTTAAGGGGCACAAAGTGGCACATCTTGCTGAAGCGGTCTACTACCACCCACACCACCGACTTGCCCTGAGATGGGGGCAAATCGGTGATAAAATCCATGGAGATATGGGTCCAAGGTCTCTGGGGAATGGGCAAGGAACGTAGTAGGCCCGCAGGTCGGGACCTAGGGGTTTTGGACCTAGCGCAAACCTCACAAGCGGCGACGTAAGCCCTAACGTCTTTAGGCAACCCAGACCACCAATAGTTTCTGGTAATGAGGTGTTTGGTGCCCAAGATGCCAGGATGACCAGATAGAGAGATAGAGCGGAGTCATGGTTTTCCCTGAGTACCCTTAGCCGGTATTGCAGGGGAACAAACAGTTTGTCCCCAGGGACGTTCCCGGGAGCTGAACCCTGATCAGCCGCAATATCAGAAGCTAAGTCAGAATCCGTGGCAGAAACGATTATACAAGGGGGTAAAATACAAGCAGGATCCTTCTCGGAAGGAGGATTGGCCATGAAACTATGTGACAGAGCATCAGCCTTAATATTCTTGGACCCAGCCCTATAGGTAACCAAGAAATTAAATCTGGTAAAGAATAGTGCCCACCGAGCTTGTCTAGGATTAAGCCTCCGGGCCGATTCTAGGAAAACCAGATTCTTGTGATCCGTAAGGACCGTTACCTGGTGTCTGGCCCCCTCCAGGAAGTGCCGCCACTCTTCAAAAGCCCATTTAATGGCTAGAAGTTCGCGGCTGCCAATATCATAGTTACTCTCCGTGGGCGAAAACTTCCTAGAGAAGTAAGCACAGGGGCGGAGATGGGTGAGGGAGCTGGTACCCTGGGACAAGACGGCCCCCACTCCCACCTCGGATGCGTCAACCTCCACAATAAATGGCTCCTCTTGGTTGGGCTGAATCAGCACGGGGGCCGAGATAAAGCACTTCTTGAGGGTCTCAAAGGCCTGGACGGCCTCAGGGGGCCAATGGAGGACATCAGCACCCTTGCGAGTAAGGTCCGTAAGAGGCTTAGCTACGACTGAGAAGTTGGCAATAAATCTCCTGTAATAGTTGGCGAACCCTAAAAAACACTGTAACGCCTTAAGGGAGGCAGGTTGGACCCATTCCGCCACAGCCTGAACCTTGGCAGGGTCCATGCGGAATTCATGAGGAGTGAGGATTTGCCCTAAAAATGGTATCTCCTGTACCCCAAAGACACATTTTTTCAGTCTTAGCAAACAGATTATTCTCCCGAAGGACCTGGAGCACCTTCCTGACATGCTCCACGTGGGAGGACCAGTCCTTGGAAAACACCAGTATTTCATCAAGGTACACAACAAGAAAATTACCCAGGTACTCTCTCAGGATTTCATTAATAAAATTCTGGAAGACAGCAGGGGCATTACACAACCCAAAGGGCATGACCAGGTATTCGAAATGACCCTCGGGTGTGTTGAACGCAGTTTTCCACTCATCCCCCTCTTTGATGCGGATAAGGTTATATGCCCCCCGTAGATCGAACTTAGAAAACCATTGGGCTCCCTGAACCTGATTAAAAAGATCCGGAATCAAAGGAAGTGGGTACTGGTTCCTTACGGTGACCCTATTCAGGTTACGATAATCAATGCACGGCCTAAGACCACCATCCTTCTTCCCCACGAAGAAGAAGCCAGCACCTACAGGAGAAGTCGAGGGGCGAATGAAACCCTTGGCCAGGCATTCTTGGATATACACCCTCATAGCTTCACGTTCAGGACATGAAAGGTTAAATATCCTACCCTTAGGAAGCTTGGCACCAGGCACCAAATCGATGGCGCAATCGTAATCTCTATGGGGGGGGGGCAACACCTCGGAGGCCTCCTTAGAAAACACATCGGCGAAGTCCTGAACAAACTCAGGAAGCGTGTTTACCTCCTCCCGGGGAGAAATAGAGTTAACAGAAAGACATGACATAAGACATTCATTACCCCATTTGGTAAGCTCCCCAGTATTCCAATCAAACGTGGGATTATGCAACTGCAACCAGGGAAGACCTAATACCAGATCAGACGATAATCCCTGCATCACCAGTACAGAGCACTGCTCCAAATGCATGGAGCCAACCAGGAGTTCAAAAACAGGAGTATGCTGAGTAAAATAACCATTAGCAAGGGGAGTTGAGTCGATACCTACTACAGGGATAGGATAAGGTAAATCAATAAAAGGCATCTTTAGAGACATAGCAAATTCCACAGACATGATATTAGCAGATGAGCCAGAATCCACGAAAGCACTGCCCGTGGCAGACCGGCCAGCAAACGAGACCTGAAAGGGAAGCAAAATCTTATTGCGTTTCACATTAACGGGAAATACCTGTGCGCCCAAGTGACCTCCCCGATGATCACTTAGGCGCGGAAGTTTTCCGGCTTTTTATTCTTGCGCCTGGGACAGGTGTTCAGTAGATGCTTGTCGTCCCCACAGTAGAAGCAGAGACCATTCATTCTGCGAAACTCCCTACGTTGTCGAGGGGACATAGAGGCCCCGAGTTGCATAGGTACCTCCGAGTCCTCCGTGGAGGGGCGAGGGGCCGGGACCTCGGGGGGGGGGATCGCAGAAAAGTCAGAGGGGAGCACATTGAAACGTTCAAGCTGACGTTCCCTGAGACGTCGGTCAAGTCGTACTGCTAGGGCCATAAACTGGTCAAGGGAGTCAGAAGAGGGGTAGCTAACCAGCAGATCCTTCAGGGCGTCAGATAATCCTAACCTAAACTGGCACCTTAGGGCCGGATCGTTCCACCGAGAAGCTACGCACCACTTTCTAAAATCAGAACAGTATTCCTCAACCGGTCTCCTACCCTGACGTAAGGTCACCAGCTGACTCTCGGCTAAAGCAGTCCTGTCAGTCTCGTCGTAAATGAGTCCGAGGGCAGAGAAAAAACGATCAACAGAGGAAAGTTCAGGGGCGTCAGGAACCAAGGAGAAGGCCCACTCTTGGGGCCCTTCCTGGAGTCGGGATATGATGATACCCACCCGCTGGTTCTCGGAACCTGAGGAGTGGGGTTTTAGGTGGAAATATAGTCTGCAACTCTCCCGGAAGGAGAGAAACGTCTTACGGTCCCCTGAGAACCGGTCAGGTAACTTGAGGTCGGGTTCTAGAGGTGAGGTGAGGGGTACTACTAAGGCAGCGTCACCCTGGTTGACCCTCTGGGCCAGGGCCTGGACCTGTAGGGAGAGGCCCTGCATCTGCTGGGTCAGGGTCTCAAGGGGGTCCATGATAGCGTCAGCGTAGGAGAATGGTAGACTAGGTATGGGCTTGTAATTATGTAATGGCAGGAAGGAGGTGAAGGGAAAGTGAGCCCTAATCTCCCTGCCTACTTGCAACGACCCACCCTAGGCGACGGGGTACAACTGGGCGGCAGTCCCTACGCTGTCTAAGTGCACGGGAGAACAAACAGGGAACACGCAAGGGAAGGGGCAGTAGCCCACGGAACGGCGCGAGGAAACGGAGCGGTGAACGAATAGTCAGGACCAGGATGAAGTGGAGTATACAAACGGGAGCACGGAGCAGGAAGCAAGCCAGGGGCAAAGCGAAGCAGGTAAAGCGGAACTGCAGCAAGGCAGAAGCACGGCAGAAGCAGGCTGGAGCAAGCAGCAGTGGGGCCAGGAATTCAGAAGAATTACAAGCACTGAGGAAGAGAACACGGCAGGTAATAAAGGACAGGGGGCGGAGCTAACTCCGACTGACCAGGCCGCGATATGCTCTCCCACTCCTGAGCCTGCCACCCTGGTTGGTGGGAGACGGTGTCAGTATAACAGGTCTGGCCTCAGGTGTGGATTGATTAATCCCAGGAATATACCTAGACGTAGTACCTGGCAGATCCCTAACAGTGCCCTTGTCTTGTGTTGTCTGTCTTGCACTTATTGAGTGTAGGGACCGTCGCCCAGTTGTACGCCGTCACTTAGGACGGGCCGTGCAAGTAGGCAGGGACTGAGTTGCATGTAGATTAGGGCTCACCTGTCCGTCTCCCTACCCCGTTTCATTACATAATTCCAGGCCCTATACCTTTTCTTACCCTGGTCCCTGACTCTACTATGGACCCCCTTGAGGCCCTGGCTCAGCAAATGCAGGGTCTCTCCCTACAGGTCCAAGACCTGGCTCAGAGGTTCAACCAGCGTGATGCTACCCAGGTAGTGCCCTTCACCTCACCTCTTGAACCCCACCTCAAGTTGCCTGACCAGTTCTCAGGGGACCGGAAGACTTTTTTCTCTTTTTGGGAGAGTAGTAGACTCTATTTCCAATTAAGACTCCACTCCTCAGGTTCTGAGAGCCAGCGAGTGGGTATAATTAGGTCCCGGCTCCAGGACGGGCCCCCAGGAATAGGCCTTCTCCTTGGCTCCTGACGCCCCTGAACTTTCTTCTGTTGACCTTTTTTTTTCTGCTCTCGGGCTTATCTATGACGAGACTGACAAGACTGCCTTTGCCGAGAGTCAGCTGGTGAATTTACGTCAGGGTAAGAGACCCGTTGAGGAGTACTGTTCTGACTTTGTAAGTGGTGTGCAGCTTCTAGGTGGAATGACCCTGCCTTGAGGTGCTAGTTTAGATTGGGTCTGTCGAACGCCCTGAAAGACCTGTTTGTTAGCTATCCCACTTCAGACTCTCTAGATCAGGCTATGGCTTTAGCGGTACGTCTTGACTGAGGTCTCAGGGAACGACGACTTGAACGTTCTGGTGCCTTCACCTCTGGCTCCCCTATGATGGCTCCAGAGGTTCCATTGCTTCGTTCTTCCACGGAGAACTCGGATTAACAAATGCAACTCGGGGCCTCCGTGCCTCCCCAACAACGTAGAGATTTCCGCAGAAAGAATGGTCTCTGCTTCTACGGTGGGGATGACAAGCATCTATTGAACTCCTGTCCCAGGCGCAAGAATAAGCAGCCGGAAAACTTCCGCGCCTAAGTGAGGAGGTCGCTTGGGCGCACAGGTATTTCCTGCAAACATGAAGCCTAATAAAATCTTGCTTCCCTTTCAGGTCTCTTTTGATGGAAGGTCTGCCACCGGCAGTGCCTTTGTGGATTCAGAGTCTGCTACTAATATTATGTCTGTGGAATTTGCTATGTCTCTAGCTATGCCATTAATTGATTTGCCTAAACCTGTCCAGGTAGTGGGTATTGATTCCACTCCGCTTGCTAATGGTTATTTTATGCAGCATACCCCTGTTTTTGAACTCATTGTTGGCTCCATTCATTTGGAGCAGTGTTCTGTGTTAGTGATGCAGGGGTTATCGTCCGATTTGATTTTAGGCCTTCCTTGGTTGCAGACGCATAATCCCACTTTTAACTGGTATACTGGTGATCTTACTAAATGGGGTAATGAATGCATGACGTCATGTTTTTCTATTAATTTGGTTTCTCTCGTTAATGAGGAGAACACTCTACCTGAGTTTACTCAGGACTTCGCTGATGTCTTTTCTAAAAGGGCCTACGAAGAGTTACCTCCTCATAGAGAGTACGATTGCGCAATCGATTTGGTACCAGGAGCTAAGCTCCCTAAAGGTAGGATATTTAATCTCTCTTGTCCCGAACGTGAGGCCATGAGAGAATATATCCAGGACAGCCTGGCCAAGGGTTACATTCGCCCCTCTACTTCTCCGGTAGGTGCTGGCTTCTTCTTCGTGGGGAAGAAGGATGGTGGTCTTAGGCCGTGCATCGATTACTGAAATTTAAATAAGATCCCTGTAAGGAACCAATATCCCCTTCCTTTGATTCCTGATCTCTTCAATCAGGTTCAGGGAGCCCAATGGTTCTCTAAATTCGATCTTCAGGGGGCTTATAACTTTATCCGGATAAGAGAGGGGGATGAATGGAAGACTGTGTTTAATACACCCAAAAGTAATTTCAAATATCTCGTCATGCCCTTTAGGTTGTGTAATGCTCCCGCAATCCTCCAGAATTTCATAAATTAGATTTTAAGAGACTATCTGGGGGTATTTCTTGTAGTGTACCCTGATGATATACTTGTGTTTTCCAAGGACTGGTCCTCTCACATTGAGCATGTCAGGAAGGTGCTCCAGGCCCTTCGGAAAAGCAAACTCTTTGCAAAAACCGAAAAATGTGTGTTTGGGGTGCAGGAGATAAAATTTTTGGGTCAAATCCTCACTCCTAACGAATTCCGCATGGACCCTGCCAAGGTTCAGGCCGTGGCAGAATGGATCCGCCCTGCCTTCCTGAAGGCCTTAAAGAGTTTCCTGGGGTTTGCTAATTATTATAGGAGATTTATTGCTAACTTCTCGGTCATCGCTAAGCCTCTTACGGACCTCACTCGTAAAGGTGCTGATCTCCTCCACTGGCCTCCGGAGGCGGTCCAGGATTTTGAGGTCCTTAAGAGGTGCTTTGTCTCTGTCCCAGTGCTGATTCAGCCTAACCAAATGAAGCCATTTATTATGGAGGTTGACGCCTCCGAGGTGACAGTGGGTGTTGTCTTGTCCCAGGGTACTAGGTCTCTCACCCATCTCCGTCCCTGTGCCTACTTCTCCAGGAAGTTCTCCTTCACTGAGAAAAACTATGAAGTTGGCAACCGCAAACTCTTAACCATTAAATGGGCATTTGAAGAGTGACATCACTTCCTGGAGGGGGCTAGGCACCAGGTAACGGTCCTTACTGACCACAAGTATCTGGTTTTCCTAGAATCTGCCAGGAGGCTAAACCCGAGACAAGCTCTATGGGCGTTGTTTTTTACGAGATTAAACTTTGTGGTTACCTATAGGGCTGGGTCAAAAAATATTAAAGCTGATGCTCTGTCGCGTAGCTTCATGGCCAGCCCTCCTCCTGAGGAGGATCCCGTTTGTATTTTGCCCCCAGGTATAATCATATCCTCTGTGGATTCAGACTTATTCTCCGAAATTGCTGCTGATCAAGCTTCTGCTCCCGAGAACCTTCCTGAGAACAAGCTATTTGTTCACCTGCAATTCCGGCTAAGGTTGCTCAGGGAGAATCATGACTCCACACTATCTGGCCATCCAGGCATCCTGGGTACCAAGCACCTCATTTCTAGAACCTATTGGTGGCCTGGGTTGCTTAAATCCAGGAGATAGGGAGATAAAAAATGGAATATCCGAGGGCGCAGCTGTACTGGAAATGGCTTTTATTTGTACAAGAACAACAACAATGTGTTTCAAGGCCGTACCGGCCTCTTCGTCAGGTTAGGTACAAGTGTTAGGTCTATTCATGATGACTGTGCATTTATAGCTGGCCTAGGAATCAGTACCGGGTTAAGTTACAGGTCAAAGGTCAAAGGTCAATTGTGTAAGCAAGGTACGGCAGTGAGGTATAAAAATAAAAATTATTCATTTAGAAACAAAACAGTTTTTCATTCATATTAAAGGTATAGACAAAGATACAAAACAAGGATCGTAGGTTCAAAAATATGAATAAGCATTTTTTACAGAATGATAATAATATAAAAATAATAATATTAAATAAAACAATGATTAAAAAACATTAATGACAATATGTATAAAAGTATGTATACAAAGATCATAGGTTCATTTCAAGTGGAATGTCTCCGCAGTGTGTTTATTCGTTAGTTGTAGTATGAAGTTTTTTATTATTGTTTTGTATTTTCAATTTAAAACATCGTTTATTCCAAACTGTCAGTGGTGTGTATCATCGTCCTGGTGATATGACGCTCCTAGGTATGAGTCATATTAGCAAAGTGCGGTAATGAAGTGTGTAAGTTGTTCCCTATCAGAGAGCAGACCCGTTATACATTAATATTCAAAATTTGTGCAAAAAGATCTCATATATAATCATGGAAAAAGTGATTTAGAAACATGTAGAAATATATGTAGAAATATATACAAAAGCCTATTAGAGATGGAGCATCTTTGAAATGTGTATTTATTCAATGGGGGTGTTTATTTTTTGTTTATATGTACTTCAAATGTTTGGTGCTTATATTTTAGAGTATCGTTCTTTCAGAGCTGTCAGTGGTGTGTATCGTTGTCATGGTGATGTGACGCTCCTGGGTATGAGTCATTCATGCAGAGAGTGCTGCTGCCGACTCAGAGAAGGGAGCCGTGCGGTTCGAGGAAGATTGATCGGAACAAGAATACACAGCAGCCACGGGTGAGAGAATTGCCTGTATTATAGCGCACAAATGTTGGTATATTCGTTTGTATATATATATATAGGATGATTCCTATATATGTTGCTCTTAGGGTTGTAAAAACGGAGTTACATAATGGTCTCTGTTACTTCATTGAGACCTGTTGGTTTTAATGTCTTGAGTTTATACATCCAGAAGATTTCTCTTCTGCAAAGAATATTATAACGGTCTCTTTGGTTTTCCTTAATGTGATCGATCGGGGTGATGGTGAAGCAGTTAAAATCACTATCATGTGCTAGTGTGCAATGTCTGGATATACTGTGGAGTAAAAATTTCTTTTTGCAGTTGGATCTATGTTTGTTTAATCGACAATGTAAGGGTTGGATTGTTCTTCCCACGTATTGAACTCCACATTTACAGTTTATGAGATAAATCACGAATTTTGACTGACAGTTTAAGTTTTCATTGATGTTAAATACTTTTCCTGTTTGTTGAGACCGGAAAGTGTGTGTTTTATCAGTAATCGATTGACAGCACAGGCACCTAGTTGTTCCGCATTTAAAGCTGCCTATTTCAGATGATTGATTCTGTTGTTGTATTTTCCGTTTAGAATTGTCTTTTATTCCTGAGAGGTTCACTCTACTTGGGGCTAGGATGTTTTTAATAGTTCTCGCTCTTCTGAAAGTAGTTATAGCTTTTGCTGGTAGAATTTTCTGAAGAAAGGGATCAGTTTGGAGTACATGCCAGTGTTTGTTGAGAATGTCTCCTATTCTTTTGTATGATGTATTGTATTGTGTAATGAAGTTAAAACCAAAGTTCATAGTTGTTTTGCTATGTTCTTGTGTGGTTATTTGGTCACTAGTAGATGGTTGTAGAAGACAGTCCTCCTGGTTGAGAATTTCAGTTTTTTTATAGGCATCAGTTAAACGTGTCTTTGGATAGCCTTTCTCCTTAAAGCGTTTGTATAATATTCGACTCTGTTTCTTGAAATCTGTTTTAAGTGTACAGTTTTTTCTTATTCTCTTGTATTGGCTATAAGGGATGTTCTTGAGCCATTTTGGGTGGTGTCCACTGTTAAAATTCAGGTAGCTATTAGTATCCACTTTTTTAAAATGGGTACGTGTGATGAAATTATTCCCTGATGCAATTATTGATAAATCTAGAAAATCTATCTCTTTTTCTTGTATGTTGGATGTGAATGTGATACCCCAATTATTATCGTTAAGGGAGTGACAAAAATTTTTGGCACTTGTTTGGTCACCATTCCATATGATAAAGAGGTCGTCTATGTATCTTTTGTATAATAAAATGTGATCCATTGCCCAGGGGTGTTTCCAAATAAAATGATCTTCGAAAGCGCCCATAAAAATGTTGGCGTAGCTTGGTGCTACCCTAGTACCCTGGGTTGCTTAAAGACATTAAGGCCTACGTCGCCGCTTGTGAAATTTGTGCTAGGTCCAAGACTCCCAGGTCCAGACCTGTGGGCTTACTATGTTCTTTGCCCATTCCCCAGAGACCTTGGAACCGTATCCAGGGCCGCCATCAGGAATTTCAGGGCCCCATACAGCTAAATTTTCTGGGCCCCCTACCGTGGTACCGCCTGTTAACGGTACTCCGTCCTGCACTATATCATGCTACCAAGGGCCGCCATCAGGGGGGGGTATTAAGGGTACTGATGTGAGGGGCCCGGCCAAACCTAATTGAAAGGGGCAGGCTTTCACAATGGGGCCCGTTTTTTTCACCAAAAGAATGTCGTGAGCTGCGGGCCCCCCCACTCGTCATGGGGGCCGTCAAACACCGCCCGCCCGCGCGACCGATCGCTCGCACCTGCAAACTCCCGCGCGTGCGCACTCGCGAGCGTCTGCGAGCACGCACCCGCGGCCGAACGCACCCGCAACCGCACGCACCCGCGACCGCCCGCGCGCGCACCCGCGACCGCCTGGAACCGCGCACCGAATTTTGAGGCAGATTTTGACCTGCCCACACTATCTTGCCACGTTTTTTGCCTGCGGCAATTGAGGACAGCAGACAAAAAACACACCGAAAAATGCATTTTCTGCCTCCCATTGATTTCGATGGGAGGTCAGGGGCGGAAGAGCGGCAAGAAAGGACGTGCTGATTTTTCTTTTTTCCGCGACTGGTTCCCTTTGAATTCAGATTAAATCAATGGGAGGCGGTTTTGGAAGTTGTTTGGTGCTGATTCTGACGCAGTGTCTGAGTCAATATCAAGGCCCAAAAACTCTGTGAACTGGGCCTTATTGTTAGGGCTTATTCAGACGAACGTGTAATACATCCGTGCAACGCGCGTGATTTTCACGCGCCTCGCACGGACCTATGTTACTCTATGGGGCCGTGCAGACTGTCAGTGATTTTCACGCGCCTCGCACGGACCTATGTTACTCTATGGGGCCGTGCAGACTGTCAGTGATTTTCATGCGCCTCGCACGGACCTATGTTACTCTATGGGGCCGTGCAGACTGTCCGTGATTTTCACGCGCCTCGCACGGACCTATGTTACTCTATGGGGCCGTTCAGACTGTCAGTGATTTTCCCGCAGCGTGTGTCCTCTGTGTAAAACTCACAACATGTCCTATATTTGTGCATTGTTCGCGCATCACGCACCCATTGAAGTCAATGGGTCCGTGAGAATCACGCCCAGCACTTCCGCAGCATTATAAACTATGAATGAAAACAGAAAAGCACCACGTGCTTTTCTGTTCACAAACATACAAACAGAGTGTCATAATGATGGCATCATACGCTGCTGCCACACGGAGCTGTTATGGACCTTTTGCATGCGCAAAACGCCACTTTTTTGCGCGTGCAAAAAACACACACTTGTGTAAATCCGGCCTTAGGGTAGGAACACACTAGGCATGAAAACTGCAACATATTTTATTGTGGAAAATCCGCAGCGTATTACAGTCGCAGCCGAGTGGATGAGATTTGAACAAATCTCATCCACACGCTGCAAAAAAAATTGACCTGCAGTGTGGCTTTTTAAGCTGCAGCATGCCCATTTATTCTGTGGAATCGCTGCTCCTCTGTTGCGGAAATGCTGCGGTTCTGCCGCAAAAATCACAAATGAGAAAAAAAAAAGGCACTTTATAAAAAAGTTTAGACTTACCCCGGCCATAGTTTAGGTGACGCATCTCTCTCTTCTGAACGTAGCCCCGCCTCCTGGGATGACGCTGTAGACCATGTGACCGCTGCAGCAGTCACATGGGATGAAACGTCATCACAGGAGGCCGGGCTGCGCTAAGAATAAAGGATCGTGACACCTAAATCTCATCCCCTCGTCTGCGACTGTAATACGATGCAGATTTTCCACAATAAAATGTGTTGCATAAAATCAGCAGTGTTCATGCCGTTCCTGCGTTTTTTGTCTGATGTCCTCAATGGCCGCAGGCTAAAAACGCAGCAAAAAACGCGGCAAGATAGTGTGAGCAGGTCAAAATCTGCCTCAAAATTCTTTAAGGAATTTTGAGGCAGATTTTTTCGGCCTGCAAAATACTCTGTGTGAACAGGGCCATACATGATCAGCACTTTGAGACACTTTACTCACTGCCAGAAGAGCTGCTGGCTCCCACTCCAGTCCTCGTCAGGCGATGTCTTCGGTCCAGATGTCCAGTCCTTTACCTCCAGGCTCCAGAAAATGGCGGGGATCGTAGAACTCCTGCCGCCGCGCAACAACTGGACTCCTCCCCCTCTCCTTATACAGCTACGCTCTGGAGGAGGAGGTAGAGGAGGAGGCGGTGAAGGAGGCGGCGGCGGAGGCGGAGGAGGCGGAGGAGGAGGCGGTCCAGCAGGTAACTAGTCTGTGCGCTGCTCTCCCTGTGTGGCTGTCCTTGCCAGTAGTTTGGCAATATTCTTGTGGTGCGGGCGCACCGCTTCCCTCTTGCCGGCGGGCACGAGCGGGTTGCGCGTCGGCACACCCGGTCGTTCGCGCGGGGGCGCGCGCCTGCAGTCCTTCGTGCGCGCGCGCTTGTGCGGTCGAGCGCAAGCGGGCGGTGTTTGACGGCAGTGTTTGACGAGAGGGGGGCCCGCAGCTCACGACATTGTTTTGGTGAAAAGAACAGGCCTGTTTTTTTCTACCAAAGGCAAGTCGCGGCAGTTGCCGGGCCCCCCTTTCAATTAAGTTTGGCCGGGCCCCCTACAGTAGTACCCCTAATACCCCCCTGATGGCGGCCCTGCCCATATCTCCATGGATTTTATCATCGATCTGCCTCCGTCCCAAGGCAAGTCGGTGGTGTGGGTTGTAGTAGAACGCTTCAGTAAGACGTGCCACTTTGTACCCCTCAAGAAACTACCCAATGCCAAGACGTTAGCTACCTTGTTTGTCAAACACATCCTGCGTCTCCATGGGGTTCCGGTCAATATTGTTTCTGACAGAGGGGTACAATTTGTTTCATTGTTTTGGAGAGCTTTCTGTAAGAAGCTGGAGATTGATCTGTCCTTTTCCTCGGCCTTCCATCCTGAAACTAATGGCCAAACTGAGAGGACTAATCAGTCTCTAGAACAATATTTAAGGTGTTTTTATCTCAGACTGTCAAGATGATTGGGTCTCCTTCATTCCCCTCACCGAGTTTTCCCTTAATAACCCGGTCAGTAACTCTTCGGGGGTTTCCCCCTTTTTCTATAATTTTGGGTTTAATCCACGGTTGTCCTCCGTTTCACCTGGTGGTTCCAACAATCCCAAGGTAGATGTCGTTCATCGGGAACTGTGCACAGTCTGGGCCCATGTTCAGAAGAACCTTGAGGCGTCCCAGAGCATCCAAAAGACTCAGGCAGATAAAAGACGTTCAACTAACCCTCTGTTTGTGGTCGGGGATCTGGTGTGGCTGTCTTCTAAAAATGTGCGCCTTAAAGTTCCGTCCAAGAAGTCTGCTCCCCGGTATATAGGGCCGTACAAAATCATTGAGGTCCTCAACACTGTCTCCTTCTGGCTGGAGTTACACCCATCTTTTCAGATACACGTGTTCCATGCCTCTCTTTTGAAAAGCTGCTCCCCATCATTGGCTACATCGAGGAAACCTCCAGTCCCTGTTCACACTCCGGATGGGGTAGAATTCGAGGTAGCCAAGATTGTGGACAGCAGGATGGTCCAAGGCTCCCTCCAGTACCTGGTCCATTGGAGAGGATACGGGCCTGAGGAGAGGACTTGGGTACCCGCCCGGGATGTTCACGCCGGTATATTGCTCAGGAAGTTCCATCTTCGTTTCCCCAACAAGCCAGGCCCACCTCGGAAGGGTCCAGTTGCCCCTCATAAAAGGGGGTGCACTGTAAAGGGTTTGCCAGACACAGGTTCTATGTCGACGCCCGGGGTTAATCAGCCTTCATCAGCTCCAAGGTCTACTAGAGTGACGCGATCTGTTACCACTCAGACTGGCAGGCTGAGGAGAGGGAGAACCTATCACAGCCTGGCCTGACGGTTCTAGCTCCTGCCCTTGGTCTATTTTTACCCTCACTTGCAGCATGTTCTTGTCTGTGATTGTCTTGTTACCTGGCTCTGCGATTCTTGCTATTTACCTTATTGACCGCTGTTACTTATTAACCCTGGCTTGACTGACTATTCTCCTGCTCTGATTTGCTACTTCTTACTCTCCTGGTTTGTCTCGTCTCGTTCACCACTGCCTGTTGCTCACTGTGTTTCCATGGGCAACTGCCCCTATCTCCCCCTTTTTCTTCTGTGTGCCCTTGTCTTGTGTTGTCTGTCTTGCACTTATTGAGCGTAGGGACCGTCGCCCAGTTGTACGCCATCACTTAGGACGGGCCGTGCTAGTAGGCAGGGACTGAGTTTCGGGTAGATTAGGGCTCACCTGTCCGTCTCCCTACCCCGTTTCATTACACTATGACACCTGATAGCTCTGCTACTTGATAGGAGACAGCGGCTCATCAGACAGTATCACATATAACATGCTTAGATACAACGGCTTAGCAGACAGTATCACACATGCTAGGCCCAATTAGAAGGTTAATTGTGAAAAAATTTCTTATGGTGTTTTTCGAAAAAAAGTCACTTGAACTAGTATCATTTAAACAGTTAACCGATGAATGGCGCTGTTTATGTGGAATTTACCCTGCGGACTAATGTACCATATAATGTATTCAAAAAAATGTAAAAAAACCTACATTTTGTGGGGTGAATTGAAAAAAAACCTGTAATTCCGCCATTTCTGTTTTGATTTTACAGTGTTCATCGGGCAGCATGAATTGCATGATATCTTGATTCTGCGGGTCGTTACGATTATGGCGATACCAAATTTATATAGTTTTATTTTTTACAAAATAATTTGTTTTTGTGACGCTGCATTCGAAGATGAACTGCATAGTTTTTCAATGCAACAGCACTTCATAGGACGGGAAGGGGTTAAAACCCACTCTCTGAAGCCCCCCTTCAAGATACATTTCAACTAATGTGGTCCCCATGGCAGAAATGTCTTTCCATCTGGCACCTCCAGCAGACTCCTTTCAGTCTAGTTTGATTTCTTTTACCTCAGAGTTCCTCTTTTTCCCTTTTTTTTATTTCTTCTCTCCCCCTTTTTTGAAACTATTTCTAACAGGGGCTGTGCAGGATTAGAAAAATATGGCTGCTTTCTTCCAAAAACAGCACCACACCTATCCACAGGTTGTATTTGGTATTGCAGGTTTGCTCCATTGAAGTGAATGGTAATGAGCTGTAATACGACACACAACCTATGGACAGGTGTGGTGCTGGTTTTTGGAGAAAGCAGACAAGTTATCTTATCCTGGAGAACTCTTTGTCATGGATTGTTCTTGTGCAGAGATACTCCCTGCAATATCCCTTTTCCTTTATGGCCAATGATATGTTCTATTCAGCTTTATGGCCTCTGTGGTAAGTACACTGCCAATCATTAAAGGGTTAACACAAATGTTTATGACATAAAGAAGATTCCATATTAGAAGGTTTTACTGCCACATTCAGCGCCATATTGGATGGGACTGAGGACCTTGAGCTTGACTTCCCCACCAATGCCAACCTGATGTAATTTGGAGGTTCTAGCAGGGAAACCCTTCACCCCAGACCACTTCTTCATCACAGTGATGCCATCCTCTTCATACAGGTTGTCTGTAATAGAGGGGGGTTTCCAGCAGGAGATCCCTCTCTATTAGCCGGAGCGGAGACAGGTGCTACAAGGAGGCATCTGGAGGACCCGTCTCATCCGTGGATCACCCATTCATTTTAATGGGTGCCCAGGAAGAGAGACACCCGCCTAGCCAACCAGATCAGCCGATTTATGTGTTTTATGTCGTTCGTTCGTTCGTTCGTTCGTTCGTTCGTTCGTTCGTTCGTTCATTGTAATGTCTTTCCTTGAAAATCTGAGAAAACGTACAAATTCTGTTACAAATGATATTTTGGCACCTTCTAAGCCCAGAGGAAGGGCAATCCTCCAGCCATGGTTTCCCAGAGGTTTCCCCCACAGGGGGTTTTTCCTTTCCTGCGTGCTGGAGGGTGACTCTTCGTGAGTCGGAGGTTTGCCATTTTGGGTTTGGTCATATAATATAATAAAAGTTTTGACCATTTAACACCCAATTATAATGTTTTGTGTCTTTATTTTGCATGACTAGGGGTAAGTCGAGTGATGTATGTGTATGCAAATTACACTTACCTATATATCTGTTCCCCATTCATAACCCACACCTTTCTCTCAAGAAGACTCGACTCCCAGGGTTTGGATAAAGTGGCCACAGCAGCCATTTTATTAAGAAATAAATATAAAAGTTAGTTAACTCAATTAACCATAAATAAATAATATCCATATTATTTATTAACAAAAACAATAATAAATCAATAATGCACGAACCATAAATTATAACCCATTCACGTCAGACACCACTGACAAACAAACATTAACACATAGACTAGGAGAAGTCCTTGGAGCTATTGTGATACCCAGGAAAATTGCTGTTTATTTACGGTCATTCTACTGTTGCTTTAGTATGCAGGTTTTAATGTGCTTTATTCTGTAATCATGGTTGGTACTGAATTCACTTCCCTATATGACTCAGCAGACACATAAATGGGCTGTTTCACCTTAAGATGTATTCTCCAGAGAGAGGGGAGGGGTGTAGCTAGCTGGGACACAGGAACAAACCTCACTGAGTGCAGCAGTGTGGAGCAGAGGAGTGCAGCAGTGTGGAGCAGAGGAGTGCAGCAGTGTGGAGCAGAGGAGTGCAGCAGTGTGGAGCAGAGGAGTGCAAATGTGAGGAGAATTGGAGGAATTACAGAGTCAGGGAGGTGAAGCAGGTACCACCATTTGCAATACCCTGTGATATGTTTATACTACTTAAAGACATTGCCTCTGTGACAAAAGTAACCACCAAGCATATTGTGCCCAGTAAAGTTACTGTGAATGTTTATTGAACCCTGTCTCTTGGAACATCCTTATTTCGGGGTACACCACATATCATCCCAGGGGACAGAGAACAGTGTATCCCACAGGCACCACTTATTTCACTGGTTCTGCGGCCCAAGGAGCGGTAGAGAGAAAGTGCGCCACCGTGACCAAAGGGCGCGAAAACCAACTTGAGCTCAGAGAGCCCCGCCCACCACGACTCGGCGCCCGCGTTACCACACATAGTGATGTATTCTGCAGATTATTACACCACTAACCTCTCTGGAGAGCTGCAGAACATTGCTCTGTCCTCTCTACCTCCTGACAGATACATAGTGATGTATTCTGCAGATTATTACACCACTGACCTCTCTGGAGATCTGCAGAACATTGCTCCTCTATAGAGATGAGCGAACCGGGACAACCGAACCCGGTTTCGGTCCGAACTTCAGGAAAAGTTCGGTTCGCAGCGAATCCGAACTTTACCGGGTTCGGCCGAACCCGTTTTGACCGAACCCGGCTACATTTTGGCGCCTGCCACATGTTACATCTAAAATGGAGGATTACAGAAGATCACCTGACATCAGGCTACCCCATAATGCCTTGCAAACGGCTCTCCCAGCCTATCGGGAGGCAGCATAGGGGCGGGCTCAAGCCTGCAATAAAAGTCTATGCACGGAGCTCAGCGGCCATTTTACAGACAGGAGCTGTAGGAATAGCATCTCTGTGCAGTAAGGGAAAGCTTTAGGAATCTAAAAGGCAGGAATTCAGAAATCGAAGGGGCTCATCCACTACTCACTACTCAGCCAGTGTGTGAATACGCTTTTATAAGGGGCTCATCCCCGTTGCATCCAACTTGCAATACAGGCAGCCTAGTAGTACTATAAGGCCCAGCATTCCCTGAGTGCACTGCAGCGAGGCTGATTGAAATTCTCATTCATTGCCATTTGCCAAGCCAGTGTCCGTGTGTGAATACGCTTTTAAAAGGGGCTCATCCCTGGAATAACAATCCAACTTGCCATACAGGCAGCCTAGAAGTACTACAACGCCCAGCATTCCCTGAGTGCACTGCAGCGAGGCTGATTGAAATTCTCATTCATTGCCATTTGCCAAGCCAGTGTCCGTGTGTGAATACGCTTTTAGAAGGGGCTCATCCCCATTGCATCCAACTTGCAATACAGGCAGCCTTTGTAGTAGTGGTAGTAGTAGTACTACAAGGCCCAGCATTCCCTGAGTGCACTGCAGCGAGGCTGATTGAAATTCTCATTCATTGCCATTTGCCAAGCCAGTGTCCGTGTGTGAATACGCTTTTAAAAGGGGCTCATCCCTGGCCGTTATTAACAGGATAACAATCCAACTTGCCATACAGGCAGCCTAGAAGTACTACAACGCCCAGCATTCCCTGAGTGCACTGCAGCGAGGCTGATTGAAATTCTCATTCATTGCCATTTGCCAAGCCAGTGTCCGTGTGTGAATACGCTTTTAAAAGGGGCTCATCCCTGGAATAACAATCCAACTTGCCATACAGGCAGCCTAGAAGTACTACAAGGCCCAGCATTCCCTGAGTGCACTGCAGCGAGGCTGATTGAAATTCTCATTCATTGCCATTTGCCAAGCCAGTGTCCGTGTGTGAATACGCTTTTAAAAGGGGCTCATCCCTGGAATAACAATCCAACTTGCCATACAGGCAGCCTAGTAGTACTACAAGGCCCAGCATTCCCTGAGTGCACTGCAGCGAGGCTGATTGAAATTCTCATTCATTGCCATTTGCCAAGCCAGTGTCCGTGTGTGAATACGCTTTTAGAAGGGGCTCATCCCCATTGCATCCAACTTGCAATACAGGCAGCCTTTGTAGTAGTGGTAGTAGTAGTACTACAAGGCCCAGCATTCCCTGAGTGCACTGCAGCGAGGCTGATTGAAATTCTCATTCATTGCCATTTGCCAAGCCAGTGTCCGTGTGTGAATACGCTTTTAAAAGGGGCTCATCCCTGGCCGTTATTAACAGGATAACAATCCAACTTGCCATACAGGCAGCCTAGAAGTACTACAACGCCCAGCATTCCCTGAGTGCACTGCAGCGAGGCTGATTGAAATTCTCATTCATTGCCATTTGCCAAGCCAGTGTCCGTGTGTGAATACGCTTTTAGAAGGGGCTCATCCCCATTGCATCCAACTTGCAATACAGGCAGCCTTTGTAGTAGTGGTAGTAGTAGTACTACAAGGCCCAGCATTCCCTGAGTGCACTGCAGCGAGGCTGATTGAAATTCTCATTCATTGCCATTTGCCAAGCCAGTGTCCGTGTGTGAATACGCTTTTAAAAGGGGCTCATCCCTGGAATAACAATCCAACTTGCCATACAGGCAGCCTAGTAGTACTACAAGGCCCAGCATTCCCTGAGTGCACTGCAGCGAGGCTGATTGAAATTCTCATTCATTGCCATTTGCCAAGCCAGTGTCCGTGTGTGAATACGCTTTTAGAAGGGGCTCATCCCCATTGCATCCAACTTGCAATACAGGCAGCCTTTGTAGTAGTGGTAGTAGTAGTACTACAAGGCCCAGCATTCCCTGAGTGCACTGCAGCGAGGCTGATTGAAATTCTCATTCATTGCCATTTGCCAAGCCAGTGTCCGTGTGTGAATACGCTTTTAAAAGGGGCTCATCCCTGGCCGTTATTAACAGGATAACAATCCAACTTGCCATACAGGCAGCCTAGAAGTACTACAACGCCCAGCATTCCCTGAGTGCACTGCAGCGAGGCTGATTGAAATTCTCATTCATTGCCATTTGCCAAGCCAGTGTCCGTGTGTGAATACGCTTTTAAAAGGGGCTCATCCCTGGAATAACAATCCAACTTGCCATACAGGCAGCCTAGTAGTACTACAAGGCCCAGCATTCCCTGAGTGCACTGCAGCGAGGCTGATTGAAATTCTCATTCATTGCCATTTGCCAAGCCAGTGTCCGTGTGTGAATACGCTTTTAAAAGGGGCTCATCCCTGGAATAACAATCCAACTTGCCATACAGGCAGCCTAGTAGTACTACAAGGCCCAGCATTCCCTGAGTGCACTGCAGCGAGGCTGATTGAAATTCTCATTCATTGCCATTTGCCAAGCCAGTGTCCGTGTGTGAATACGCTTTTAGAAGGGGCTCATCCCCATTGCATCCAACTTGCAATACAGGCAGCCTTTGTAGTAGTGGTAGTAGTAGTACTACAAGGCCCAGCATTCCCTGAGTGCACTGCAGCGAGGCTGATTGAAATTCTCATTCATTGCCATTTGCCAAGCCAGTGTCCGTGTGTGAATACGCTTTTAAAAGGGGCTCATCCCTGGCCGTTATTAACAGGATAACAATCCAACTTGCCATACAGGCAGCCTAGAAGTACTACAACGCCCAGCATTCCCTGAGTGCACTGCAGCGAGGCTGATTGAAATTCTCATTCATTGCCATTTGCCAAGCCAGTGTCCGTGTGTGAATACGCTTTTAAAAGGGGCTCATCCCTGGAATAACAATCCAACTTGCCATACAGGCAGCCTAGTAGTACTACAAGGCCCAGCATTCCCTGAGTGCACTGCAGCGAGGCTGATTGAAATTCTCATTCATTGCCATTTGCCAAGCCAGTGTCCGTGTGTGAATACGCTTTTAAAAGGGGCTCATCCCTGGAATAACAATCCAACTTGCCATACAGGCAGCCTAGTAGTACTACAAGGCCCAGCATTCCCTGAGTGCACTGCAGCGAGGCTGATTGAAATTCTCATTCATTGCCATTTGCCAAGCCAGTGTCCGTGTGTGAATACGCTTTTAGAAGGGGCTCATCCCCATTGCATCCAACTTGCAATACAGGCAGCCTTTGTAGTAGTGGTAGTAGTAGTACTACAAGGCCCAGCATTCCCTGAGTGCACTGCAGCGAGGCTGATTGAAATTCTCATTCATTGCCATTTGCCAAGCCAGTGTCCGTGTGTGAATACGCTTTTAAAAGGGGCTCATCCCTGGCCGTTATTAACAGGATAACAATCCAACTTGCCATACAGGCAGCCTAGAAGTACTACAACGCCCAGCATTCCCTGAGTGCACTGCAGCGAGGCTGATTGAAATTCTCATTCATTGCCATTTGCCAAGCCAGTGTCCGTGTGTGAATACGCTTTTAAAAGGGGCTCATCCCTGGAATAACAATCCAACTTGCCATACAGGCAGCCTAGTAGTACTACAAGGCCCAGCATTCCCTGAGTGCACTGCAGCGAGGCTGATTGAAATTCTCATTCATTGCCATTTGCCAAGCCAGTGTCCGTGTGTGAATACGCTTTTAAAAGGGGCTCATCCCTGGAATAACAATCCAACTTGCCATACAGGCAGCCTAGTAGTACTACAAGGCCCAGCATTCCCTGAGTGCACTGCAGCGAGGCTGATTGAAATTCTCATTCATTGCCATTTGCCAAGCCAGTGTCCGTGTGTGAATACGCTTTTAAAAGGGGCTCATCCCTGGAATAACAATCCAACTTGCCATACAGGCAGCCTAGTAGTACTACAAGGCCCAGCATTCCCTGAGTGCACTGCAGCGAGGCTGATTGAAATTCTCATTCATTGCCATTTGCCAAGCCAGTGTCCGTGTGTGAATACGCTTTTAGAAGGGGCTCATCCCCATTGCATCCAACTTGCAATACAGGCAGCCTTTGTAGTAGTGGTAGTAGTAGTACTACAAGGCCCAGCATTCCCTGAGTGCACTGCAGCGAGGCTGATTGAAATTCTCATTCATTGCCATTTGCCAAGCCAGTGTCCGTGTGTGAATACGCTTTTAGAAGGGGCTCATCCCCATTGCATCCAACTTGCAATACAGGCAGCCTTTGTAGTAGTGGTAGTAGTAGTACTACAAGGCCCAGCATTCCCTGAGTGCACTGCAGCGAGGCTGATTGAAATTCTCATTCATTGCCATTTGCCAAGCCAGTGTCCGTGTGTGAATACGCTTTTAAAAGGGGCTCATCCCTGGCCGTTATTAACAGGATAACAATCCAACTTGCCATACAGGCAGCCTAGAAGTACTACAACGCCCAGCATTCCCTGAGTGCACTGCAGCGAGGCTGATTGAAATTCTCATTCATTGCCATTTGCCAAGCCAGTGTCCGTGTGTGAATACGCTTTTAAAAGGGGCTCATCCCTGGAATAACAATCCAACTTGCCATACAGGCAGCCTAGTAGTACTACAAGGCCCAGCATTCCCTGAGTGCACTGCAGCGAGGCTGATTGAAATTCTCATTCATTGCCATTTGCCAAGCCAGTGTCCGTGTGTGAATACGCTTTTAGAAGGGGCTCATCCCCATTGCATCCAACTTGCAATACAGGCAGCCTTTGTAGTAGTGGTAGTAGTAGTACTACAAGGCCCAGCATTCCCTGAGTGCACTGCAGCGAGGCTGATTGAAATTCTCATTCATTGCCATTTGCCAAGCCAGTGTCCGTGTGTGAATACGCTTTTAGAAGGGGCTCATCCCCATTGCATCCAACTTGCAATACAGGCAGCCTTTGTAGTAGTGGTAGTAGTAGTACTACAAGGCCCAGCATTCCCTGAGTGCACTGCAGCGAGGCTGATTGAAATTCTCATTCATTGCCATTTGCCAAGCCAGTGTCCGTGTGTGAATACGCTTTTAGAAGGGGCTCATCCCCATTGCATCCAACTTGCAATACAGGCAGCCTTTGTAGTAGTGGTAGTAGTAGTACTACAAGGCCCAGCATTCCCTGAGTGCACTGCAGCGAGGCTGATTGAAATTCTCATTCATTGCCATTTGCCAAGCCAGTGTCCGTGTGTGAATACGCTTTTAAAAGGGGCTCATCCCTGGCCGTTATTAACAGGATAACAATCCAACTTGCCATACAGGCAGCCTAGAAGTACTACAACGCCCAGCATTCCCTGAGTGCACTGCAGCGAGGCTGATTGAAATTCTCATTCATTGCCATTTGCCAAGCCAGTGTCCGTGTGTGAATACGCTTTTAAAAGGGGCTCATCCCTGGAATAACAATCCAACTTGCCATACAGGCAGCCTAGTAGTACTACAAGGCCCAGCATTCCCTGAGTGCACTGCAGCGAGGCTGATTGAAATTCTCATTCATTGCCATTTGCCAAGCCAGTGTCCGTGTGTGAATACGCTTTTAAAAGGGGCTCATCCCTGGAATAACAATCCAACTTGCCATACAGGCAGCCTAGTAGTACTACAAGGCCCAGCATTCCCTGAGTGCACTGCAGCGAGGCTGATTGAAATTCTCATTCATTGCCATTTGCCAAGCCAGTGTCCGTGTGTGAATACGCTTTTAAAAGGGGCTCTGAAATGTCTGGGAAAAAAAAGGTTGTGAAAGGACGGGGTAGAGGAAGAAACACCCATGCCGTCTCCTCTTCCAGTCCAAATGTTGGATCTGTTGGTGCCAGACCCAGTAGCAGCATTTGTGGCACAAGACATGTGCCCAGTTCCACTAGTAGCAGCTGCCATGTGCCTGCTAGTAGTAGTATCAGCAAGCCAGACTTGTCCATCTCCTCCGGTGGGCGGGTTACTTTAGACAATACGGCCATTGTGGACTGGTTGGCTGGCTCGCGGTCATCTCAGCAGGAAGACTCTGACGATCTGGCTTCAAGCCAGGTTTCGTTGGATTCCAGATCCTCTACAGTTCCTTGGCACGGTGACAGTAGTAATATAGGTATTTCTAGCGTTTCCATTCCATCATCTATGTCTTCGCTCCCCCTTCCTAGCGGGAAGCCATCTTTCCTGAGAGTCCTAAGAGACATCTCCTCGGGTGCGAAGGAAGATACTGAACAACATAGTGATGATGATGATTTGTTTTCCGCGAGTCAGCCAACGGAGTGTGTTGCGGCGGTGGTGGAGGTGGAAGCGGTGACCGAGACGCATAGCTGCGGTAGTGGGGGTGTTGGTGGTGGTAGCCGTGGTGGCAGACGCAGTAATGAGGGGGGGCATGGAGCCCGCCATGATGTCACATCACATTCACAACACAGTGACAGAAGTGGCGGGGATGATGAGGAAGGCTATGATGATGATGTTGTTTTAGACAGGACGTGGGAACCAGGTGACGAGGTGATGACGGCGTCAGAGGAGGAGGGTAGTAGTGGCGGCACTGGATGTGATAAACAGCCAAGCCGAGGTAGGGGCAGAAGTCAATCTGCAAAACGTTGCAGCGGTAGGGTCAGCTCAGGAGCCGGTGACGGCGACACAGATGCTGGTGTAGGTTCCCGAAAAAAGCCTGCCAGACAAGGGGCAAGCTCGGGTGGTTGTGGTGGTGGTGGTGGTGGTGGACGTGGTACTACCTCTTTACGGTACTCTGCCGTGTGGCAATTTTTCTGTACCTTCCCAGAGGAGGAAAACATGGCACAGTGCCGTATCTGCAAGCAGAAAGTAAGGCGTGGGCAGGGCAGCAATGTAGGAACTACTGCTCTACGTAAACACATGGAACGGCATCACAAGGCCATGTGGGACAATCAACATGCCCCACCATCATGTACATCTAATGAAGACCCCTCTTCCGCTGCTGCTGCTGCTCCGAGTCCCTGTCATCTAAGTAGTAGCCAGGCCTTATCCACCATGTCGTTGTCATCATCATCATCACTGTCATCTAGTGCTCCTCCTATGTCCCGTCAGTTATCCATTACGGAATCGTTGTCCAATAAGCAACAATATATACCCAGTCATCCACTTGTCGTGCGGCTTAATTCACACCTGGCAAAGTTGTTGGTGGTGCAGTCGCTGCCATACCACCTGGTCGACTCCGCCGGCTTCAAGCAATTGATGGCGTGCGCTCAGCCTAGGTGGCGAATACCTAGCCGACATTACTTCTCCAAAACAGCTGTCCCTGCCTTGCACAAGCATGTGGAGGAAAAGGTGTCCAAGTCCTTGCAATTATCCGTGTGCAGCAGGGTACATGCCACCGTCGACACGTGGAGCAGCAACTATGGGCAGGGACAGTACATGTCTTTCACGGCCCACTGGGTCAATATTTTGCAGTCCGATGCACCACCGCAGCAATGCCAGGCATTACCACCTCCACGCTTGTATGTTTCTAGTTCAACTCCGGACACCAGGCGCCTACCATCCTTCTCCTCCTACTCCTCCTCCTCCTCCTTGCCTTCCTCCTTGGAGGTCTTCCCGTCCCCGACAGGACACAGCGTATCTTCCACTCCTCCTCCCTCCTCTTTTCATAGGTGCAAGGTGAAGCGCCACAACGCTGTCTTACACCTGCTGAGCCTGGGCGAGAAAAGCCACACAGGGCAGGAGCTGCTGCTGTGCATCAAGGAGGAAATCGCACGCTGGCTGTCTCCTCTGAAACTCACACTGGGCAATGTTGTCTCTGATAACGGCAAGAACGTTGTGGCTGCACTGCGTCTAGGTCACCTGACACACGCTCCTTGCATGGCACATGTGATCAATCTGGTCATAACACGCTTCTTAAAGTCATATGTTGGTTTGAAGGGTGTGCTGGCCATGTCCAGGAGGGTTTGCGTTCGCTTTAGACGTTCGTATGCATTTAAGCACGCCCTCCTGGACTTGCAGCGTCAAAACAATCTCCCAGAACACAGCCTGATTTGCGACGTTCCAACACGATGGAATTCCACCCTGCACATGTTGGACCGTCTGTACGAACAGCGGAAAGCCGTGAATGATTTCCTGATGCAGCAGACGGGCAGCGTTTGGAGCCAGTGTAATTTCGAGCTCAGGCACTGGCAGCTGGTTAGAGACGCATGTCGCGTTTTGAGGCCCTTTGAAGAGGCCACACGATTTGTGAGCCGTGACGCTAGCGGAATGAACGATGTTATGCCGCTGATATTCATTATGGAGCAAACGCTCACAGCGATGATTCAGCAAAGGATGGAGGAAGGATCACATCTGGCTATGGATGTTGAGGAGGAGGAGGAGGATGAGGAAACAGGACCTGAAGAGGAGCTGGATTTGGAGATGGAATCACAGGAAGGGATAGGGGACGAGGCAGCCGCACAACATGACAGTGATGGTGGTGATGACGAGTCTGACGACGACCTTGATGATGGACAACCATGGCAGTATGGGGCGGAGATGGAACCAACCGGGCCCTCTGAAACGCTGGCCAGGATGGCGAGCTGTATGCTTCGTTACTTGCGCGCTGACTGTCGTATTGTTAGCATGAAGCAAAGAGATGACTACTGGATAGCCACACTTTTAGACCCTCGGTATAAAGCCAGAATGGGGGAGTTTTTTGCGCCTTCCGAGAGGGAGGCAAAATTGGCTTATTATAGAGAGAAGCTATGCAGCCAGCTTGTCATGGCTTTCAAACGGCAGACACCCGCTGCAAGCATGTCTGACCGGGGGGCCACTCTCCGCTCCCCACTGTCTCATCGTTCCACCGCCTCTGGCAGAGCTACCTCTGCAATAGGCGGCAGCCGTGGCAGCAGCGGCAGCAGCAGCAGCAGCCAATTCAGTTTGGAAAATATGATGACAACATTTTTACATCCAATACCCCGACCTGACACACATCGTAGCACTAGTCACCAAAGGGATGTTCACCATCTCCAGGTGCAGCACCTAAACAACCAGGTTCACTCGTACTTGGACTGTGCCCTTTCTCCGTCAGAAATGCTGATCCCAGACCCCATGGACTTCTGGGTCAGCAGATTGGATCATTGGCAAGAACTGGCCCAGTTTGCCATGGGTGTACTGTCTTGTCCACCCTCCAGTGTAGCGTCAGAGAGGGTATTCAGCGCAGCAGGGGGCTTCGTCACCCCTAAGCGAACAAGATTGTCCGCCAACAGCTTGGAAAATCTCACGTTTCTGAAAATGAATCAAGCGTGGATCGGTGAGGATTTTAAAACCCCTGTGCCTGATGCCACTGATTAGATCTTACATTGCTGCTGCTGCTGCCGCCTGCTACTGCCGCCTGCTACTATGGGATTCTGTCCTGTCCACTCTTTTTTTAATGTGCCGCTGTTGGTGCTGCAGCTGCTACTACTTCTACCACCAATCCACCCCAGTGCCGTCTGCTACAAGCAGGCCTGCCCCACCAGAGGGCTTTGTCCTGTGACTCTCCAGTCTCTTTTTTTAATGTGCTGCTACTACTGCTACTACTGCTTGCACCCTTGCTGTCTGTGTTGGCTAGTACCTCTACTACCACCAATACACCTACACTGCCATCTGCTACAAGCAGGCCTGAGGCCTGCCCCACTACAGGGCTTTGTCCTCCTGTGACTGTCCAGTCTCTTTTTTTAATGTGCTGCTACTACTGCTACTACTGCTTGCACCCTTGCTGTCTGTGTTGGCTACCTCGACTACTACCACCAATACACCTCCACTGCCGCCCGTCTGCTACAAGCAGGCCTGAGGCCTGCCCCACCACAGGGCTTTGTCCTCCTGTGACTGTCCAGTCTCTCTTTTTTTTAATGTGCTGCTACTACTGCTACTACTGCTTGCACCCTTGCTGTCTGTGTTGGCTACCTCTAATACCACCAATACACCTACACTGCCGCCCGTCTGCTACAAGCAGGCCTACCCCACCACAGGGCTATGTCCTGTGACTGTCGTCCAGTCTCTTTTTTTAATGTGCTGCTGCTACTACCAGTCCTACCACCCTTGCTGTCTGTGTTGGCTAGTCTACCTCTACTACCACCAATACACCTCCACTGCCGTCTGCTACAAGCAGGCCTGAGGCCTGCCCCACCACAGGGCTTTGCCCTCCTCTGACTGTCCAGTCTCTTTTTTTAATGTGCTGCTACTACTGCTACTACTGCTTGCACCCTTGCTGTCTGTGTTGGCTACCTCGACTACTACCACCAATACACCTCCACTGCCGCCCGTCTGCTACAAGCAGGCCTGAGGCCTGCCCCACCACAGGGCTTTGTCCTCCTGTGACTGTCCAGTCTCTCTTTTTTTTAATGTGCTGCTACTACTGCTACTACTGCTTGCACCCTTGCTGTCTGTGTTGGCTACCTCTAATACCACCAATACACCTACACTGCCGCCCGTCTGCTACAAGCAGGCCTACCCCACCACAGGGCTATGTCCTGTGACTGTCGTCCAGTCTCTTTTTTTAATGTGCTGCTGCTACTACCAGTCCTACCACCCTTGCTGTCTGTGTTGGCTAGTCTACCTCTACTACCACCAATACACCTCCACTGCCGTCTGCTACAAGCAGGCCTGAGGCCTGCCCCACCACAGGGCTTTGCCCTCCTCTGACTGTCCAGTCTCTTTTTTTAATGTGCTGCTACTACTGCTACTACTGCTTGCACCCTTGCTGTCTGTGTTGGCTACCTCGACTACTACCACCAATACACCTCCACTGCCGCCCGTCTGCTACAAGCAGGCCTGAGGCCTGCCCCACCACAGGGCTTTGTCCTCCTCTGACTGTCCAGTCTCTTTTTTTAATGTGCTGCTACTACTGCTACTACTGCTTGCACCCTTGCTGTCTGTGTTGGCTACCTCGACTACTACCACCAATACACCTCCACTGCCGCCCGTCTGCTACAAGCAGGCCTGAGGCCTGCCCCACCACAGGGCTTTGTCCTCCTGTGACTGTCCAGTCTCTCTTTTTTTTAATGTGCTGCTACTACTGCTACTACTGCTTGCACCCTTGCTGTCTGTGTTGGCTACCTCTAATACCACCAATACACCTACACTGCCGCCCGTCTGCTACAAGCAGGCCTACCCCACCACAGGGCTATGTCCTGTGACTGTCGTCCAGTCTCTTTTTTTAATGTGCTGCTGCTACTACCAGTCCTACCACCCTTGCTGTCTGTGTTGGCTAGTCTACCTCTACTACCACCAATACACCTCCACTGCCGTCTGCTACAAGCAGGCCTGAGGCCTGCCCCACCACAGGGCTTTGCCCTCCTCTGACTGTCCAGTCTCTTTTTTTAATGTGCTGCTACTACTGCTACTACTGCTTGCACCCTTGCTGTCTGTGTTGGCTACCTCGACTACTACCACCAATACACCTCCACTGCCGCCCGTCTGCTACAAGCAGGCCTGAGGCCTGCCCCACCACAGGGCTTTGTCCTCCTCTGACTGTCCAGTCTCTTTTTTTAATGTGCTGCTACTACTGCTACTACTGCTTGCACCCTTGCTGTCTGTGTTGGCTACCTCGACTACTACCACCAATAAACCTCCACTGCCGCCCGTCTGCTACAAGCAGGCCTGCCCCACCACAGGGCTTTGTCCTGTGACTGTCGTCCAGTGTCTTTTAATGTGCTGCTACTACTCACCCTTGCCAATAAAAAGGGTCAATTTTTGGAGGGCTTGTGAAAAGCCATTGCTTGTTGCTTTTACATCCATGTATGGAAGAACCCCGGCAGGCATCTGCCAATAAAAAGGGTCAATTTTTGGAGGGCTTGTGAAAAGCCATTGCTTGTTGCTTTAATGCTTTTACATCCATGTATGGAAGAACCCCGGCAGGCATCTGCCAATAAAAAGGGTCAATTTTTGGAGGGCTTGTGAAAAGCCATTGCTTGTTGCTTTAATGCTTTTACATCAATGTATGGAAGAACCCCGGCAGGCATCTGCCAATAAAAAGGGTCAATTTTTGGAGGGCTTGTGAAAAGCCATTGCTTGTTGCTTTAATGCTTTTACATCCATGTATGGAAGAACCCCGGCAGGCATCTGCCAATAAAAAGGGTCAATTTTTGGAGGGCTTGTGAAAAGCCATTGCTTGTTGCTTTAATGCTTTTACATCCATGTATGGAAGAACCCCGGCAGGCATCTGCCAATAAAAAGGGTCAATTTTTGGAGGGCTTGTGAAAAGCCATTGCTTGTTGCTTTAATGCTATTACATCCATGTATGGAAGAACCCCGGCAGGCATCTGCCAATAAAAAGGGTCAATTTTTGGAGGGCTTGTGAAAAGCCATTGCTTGTTGCTTTAATGCTTTTACATCCATGTATGGAAGAACCCCGGCAGGCATCTGCCAATAAAAAGGGTCAATTTTTGGAGGGCTTGTCAAAAGCCATTGCTTGTTGCTTTTACATCAATGTATGGAAGAACCCCGGCAGGCATCTGCCAATAAAAAGGGTCAATTTTTGGAGGGCTTGTGAAAAGCCATTGCTTGTTGCTTTTACATCCATGTATGGAAGAACCTCGGCAGGCATCTGCCAATAAAAAGGGTCAATTTTTGGAGGGCTTGTGAAAAGCCATTGCTTGTTGCTTTTACATCCATGTATGGATGAACCCCGGCAGGCATCTGCCAATAAAAAGGGTCAATTTTTGGAGGGCTTGTCAAAAGCCATTGCTTCTTCTTTTACCACCTTATATGTATGAACCCTGGCAGGCATCAGCCGCCTAAAATGGTAAATTTTTGTACCTTTTTTAACAATGCATTAAGCATACAACATGCACAAGTGCAGTGGTTTCTGTTAGTTATCTCCGTGTCCCATCCGTTTTCCTAGAGCCATACATGTTGGCGTAACTTTGACACCAACTTTGCATTAAAGACAGCTCAAAAGTACTTGGATACACTCATGGGTGACCTAAGAGTGTTATACAGGGCTTCTAGGGCTTTAAAACAGTGTTATACACGATTTTTAGGGGCTTTCTTGTATTACAGGTTCGGTCAGAACTAGTTCGGTCCGAATCGAACTTTTGCACGAAATTCGGCGAACTTGCCGAACCGAACTTTTCATAAGTTCGCTCATCTCTACTCCTCTACCTCCTGACAGATACATAGTGATATATTCTGCAGATTATTACACCACTGGCCTCTCTAGAGATCTGCAGAACTTTGCTCTGTCCTCTCTACCTACTGACAGATACACAGTGATATCTTCTGCAGATTATTACACCACTGTCCTTTCTAGAGATCTGCAGAACATTGCTCCTCTACCTCCTGACAGATATATAGTGATATATTCTGCAGATTATTACACCACTGACCTCTCTAGAGATCTGCAGAACATTGCTCTGTCCTCTCTACCTCCTGACAGATACATAGTGATATATTCTGAAGAATATTACACCACTGACCTCTCTGGAGATCTGCAGAACATTGCTTCTCTACCTCCTGACAGATATATAGTGATATATTCTTCAGATTATTACACCACTGACCTCTCTAGAGATCTGCAGAACATCGCTTCTCTACCTCCTGACAGATACATAGTGATATATTCTGCAGATTATTACACCACTGACCTCTCTGGAGATCTGCAGAACATTGCTCCTCTACCTCCTGACAGATACATAGTGATATATTCTGCAGATTATTACACCACTGACCTCTCCGGAGATCTGCAGAACATTGCTCCTCTACCTCCTGACAGATAAATAGTGATATATTCTGCAGATTATTACACCACTGACCTCTCTAGAGATCTGCAGAACATTGCTCTCTCCTCTACTTCCTGACAGATACATAGTGATATATTCTGCGGATTATTACACCACTGACCTCTCTAGAGATCTGCAGAACATTGCTCCTCTACCTCCTGACAGATACATAGTGATATATTCTGCAGATTATTACACCACTGACCTCTCTGGAGATCTGCAGAATATTGCTCTGTCCTCCCTACCTGTTAATAGATACATAGTGATATATTCTGCAGATTATTACAACACTGACTTCTCTAGGGATCTGCGGAACATTGCTCCTCTACCTCCTGACAGATACACAGTGATATATTCTGCAGATTATTACACCACTGACATCTCTGGAGATCTGAAGAACATTGCTCCTCTACCTCGTGACAGATACATAGTGATATATTCTGCAGATTATTAAACCACTGACCTCTCTGGAGATCTGCAGAACATTGCTCCTCTATCTCCTGACAGATACACAGTGATATATTCTGCAGATTATTACACCAATGACCTTTCTGGAGATCTGCAGAATGTTGCTCTGTCCTCTCTACCTGCTGATAGATACTTATTGATATATTCTGCAGATTATTACACCTATGACTTTTCCACACCCTTATGATCCCTGTAGATAAAAGGCTCCCTGGATAAATTCCCCAATATATATGTAACACCTGCAGAGAAAGCATTGTGTATAGAGGATGCTGCAGTTAATGTCAAGCAGGGACTCACATCAACAGACATTAGCACCTCTTCTTCTGAAGGAGAGACAGTGGCCATTTTTGGGAGAGACACATGGTCAGGAGATAGGGAGACTGTGAGTGCATTGCAGTGAGTAGAGAGTCCTGCACTGGGGCACACAGCACAGAGACCCAGAGACAGTCCTGACAGCCCAGCAGCTCACTGTATGAGAGGAAGAAATGCTGCAGCAGCATCCCCTCTGCAAAACAGCCTGATTCCAGGGAGGTTCCTTGCTCTGCAGCACTGGAGGATTTTGCCTGCCACTCCATTGTCTTCCACGCGTCTGAACACTGCGGCCCCGAGCTGGATCCCGGGGGGAATATCATCTTTGCTGCAAGAAGTAGTGAGTACACATTGATGGAACTTATTGTGCTGATATTGAGGACTTAGTGAGAGATCTGTTCTTGAGAGGAATTCCAGTAATTAAGTGCACCAACGGTTACAGAAAAGCTCGCCAACGTCCGCGGCAACAGGGCCCCAACGTTTGGACTGTGTTCATTGCATTACTGCAGCCATTAGTAACATTATAATGTAACAGTAACAGTATAAGCGCGTGCCGGCTATTACCAGCAGTATAAGTGCGTGCCGGCTATTACCAGTAGTATAAGTGCGTGCCGGCTATCACCAGCAGTATAAGTGTGTGCCAGCTATTACCAGCAGTATAAGTGCGTGCCGGCTATTACCAGCGGTATAAGTGCGTGCCGGCTATTACCAGCAGTATAAGCGCGTGCCGGCTATCACCAGCAGTATAAGTGCGTGCCGGCTATTACCAGCAGTATAACCGGGTGCCGGCTATCGCCAGCAGTATAAGCGCGTGCCGGCTATTACCAGCAGTATAACCGGGTGCCGGCTATCGCCAGCAGTATAAGCGCGTGCCGGCTATCGCCAGCAGTATAAGCGCGTGCCGGCTATCGCCAGCAGTATAAGCGCGTGCCGGCTATCGCCAGCAGTATAAGCGCGTGCCGGCTATCGCCAGCAGTATAAGTGCGTGCCGGCTATCACCAGCAGTATAAGTGTGTGCCGGCTATTACCAGCAGTATAAGTGCGTGCCGGCTATTACCAGCGGTATAAGTGTGTGCCGGCTATTACCAGCAATAAGAGCGTGCCGGTTATCAACAGCAGTATACGTGCGTGCCGGCTATTACCAGCAGTATAAGCGCGTGCCGGCTATCACCAGCAGTATAAGCGCGTGCCGGCTATCACCAGCAGTATAAGTGCGTGCCGGCTATTACCAGCAGTATAAGCGCGTGCTGGCTATTACCAGCAGTATAAGCGCGTGCCGGCTATTACCAGCAGTATAAGCGTGTGCCGGCTATCACCAGCAGTATAAGTGCGTGCCGGCTATTACCAGCAGTATAACCGGGTGCCGGCTATTACCAGCGGTATAAGTGCGTGCCGGTTATCACCAGCGGTATAAGCGCGTGCCGGCTATCGCCAGCAGTATAAGTGCGTGCCGGCTATCACCAGCAGTATAAGTGTGTGCCGGCTATTACCAGCAGTATAAGTGCGTGCCGGCTATTACCAGCGGTATAAGTGTGTGCCGGCTATTACCAGCAATATAAGCGCGTGCCGGCTATCACCAGCAGTATAAGTGCGTGCCGGCTATTACCAGCAGTATAAGCGCGTGCTGGCTATTACCAGCAGTATAAGCGCGTGCCGGCTATTACCAGCAGTATAAGCGTGTGCCGGCTATCACCAGCAGTATAAGTGCGTGCCGGCTATTACCAGCAGTATAACCGGGTGCCGGCTATTACCAGCGGTATAAGTGCGTGCCGGTTATCACCAGCGGTATAAGCGCGTGCCGGCTATCACCAGCAGTATAAGTGTGGGTGAGTGATCATTATCCTGTGTGGGTCACTGATAAACTGTATATGCTTGGTGAAGACAGTATCCTAACCCTTTGTTATCCCCATAACATTTCTGGAAATATTGATGTGTTGTACCAGCCAGGCCTGGCATATAGCTCATGCCCACCACTAGGGGGTCAATCACACAGAACTGTAACTGTTATGTCATTTGTGCTTTATTTCTTTATTTGCATCATTCTTATTTAGATCGCCCTTGTTTACCTTTCCCTAAATAAAACGGTTGAGTAGTTTCACCATAACCGCTTCTGAGTGTGTACTGAGCTCAGGTGGGGGTTTCCCGAGTCGACCTCTGGCAGAAGAGGAAGACCCTCCTGCTTTCGTATAGAGCTCCTAGCAAGATTCGGGTGGAGGCACTGCGCCATAGTGAGGTGAGAACTACAATACACCCTGCCTACAGAGGTCGGCCCAAAGGGGTGTTACACATATATTGTAATTGACAGATTTTGACATGATATTGATCACTTTTTAGCCCAACGTTTAGTTGATCTGTCCCAATCTCCACAGTAAAGTGTCCATAGGTCTCCACTAAATCGACAGGGGTAAAAATAAAGTGTCCTTTTGGCCTAAGTCAGTCTGGTATACGCTATTCCATACAACGGAATCCCTCAAGAAATGTACAATGCGTGGTGTATGTTTTTAAGCATGGGAGACTATGGGTGATGTATACCACTATATAGCATACATCACAGGCCTCCGTTTCATGTATACGTCATAGGATTTACAATAGATTTTCATGACATGTATATGTTAAATTGATCCGTCGATGGGAGTCAGATGCCTGTAACAGATGCCTAACAGTGGCATCCCTCACCTATAGGCTATTATGGCATCCGTTTAACGTATATGTATTGAAAGGGGTCATGAGAGATAATGACGCATACATTTAATGTACGCTATTGTAGTCTATGCTTGGCAGATGCCACTGTTTAGTATCTGTCACTGTCTATGTTTAACGTATATGTCGGGAGCTGTTCCTGGCATATACATTAAGTGGAGGCTAAAAACGTGATGTGATGGGGACTTATAGACTTTTCTAGACTGTTATTAGTTGGAAACACAGTAAACTGTGACTTCTCGTGATCTAGTCCCCTGCAGGCCGTCTTCATCTCCGATAAAGGAGTTTCTAAGTACATTCTTTTCTCTGACAATTAGCTGAAACAAAATAAAACATAATACTGTCCTCACTGTATGTCCTATATTCCCTGTATACTGTCCTCACTATATGTACTATATTCCCAGTATCCTGTCCTCACTGTATTTCTTATATTCACTGTATACTGTACTCACTATATGTAGTTTTCCATGTATACTGTCCTCACTATACGTAGTAAATTCCCACTATCCTGTCCCCACTGTATGTCCTATATTTCCAGTATATTGTCCTTACTGTATGTACTATATTCTCTGTATATTCTCCTCAGTGTATATAGTATAATCTCTGTATATTATCCTCACTGTATGTTCTATATTCCCTGTATACTGTCCTCACTATAGATACTATATTCCCAGTATACTGTCCTCCCTGGATGTCCTATATTCCCTGTATGCTTTCCTCACGCTATGTACTTTTTTCCCAGTATACTGTCCTCACTGTATGTCTTATATTCCCTGTATACTGTCCTCACTATATGTATTATATTCCCAGTATACTGTCCTCACTATATGTAGTAAATTTGCAGTATCCTGTCCCCACTGTATGTCCTATATTCCCTGTATACTGTCCTCACTATATGTACTATATTCCCAGTATACTTTCCTCACAGTATGTCCTATATTTTCTGTATACTGTCTGCACTGTATGTCCTATATTCCCTGTATACTGTCCGCACTGTATGTCCTATATTCCCTGTATACTGTCCTCATATGTACTAAATTCCCAGTATCCTGCCATTACTGTATGTCCTATATTCCCTGTATGCTGTCCTCACTGTATGCCCTATATTCCCTGTATGCTGTCCTTACTGTATGTACTATATTCTCTTTATATTGTATTCTCTGTATGTCTTATATTCCCTGTATTCTGTCTTCACTATACGTACTATATTCCTTGTATACTGTCCCCACTACATGTACTATATTCCCAGTATACTGTCCTCACTATATGTACTAAATTCCCAGTATACTTTCCTCACAGTATGTCCTATATTTTCTGTATACTGTCCTCACTGTATGTCCTATATTCCCTGTATACTAGGCTCATTGTATGTCCTATATTCCCTGTATACTGTCCTCAATGTCTGTACTATATTCCCTGTATGCTGTCTTTACTGTATGTACTATATTCTCTGTATATTATATTCTCTGTATGTCTTATATTCCCTGTATACTGTCCTCACTGTATGTCTTATATTCCCTGTATACTGTCCCCACTATATGTATTAAATTCTCTGTATACTGTCCTCACTGTATGTCCTATATTCCCAGTATACTGTCCTCACTATATGTACTATATTTCCAGTATACTGTCCTCACTATATGTACTATATGCCCTGTATACTGTCCTTACTATATGTCCTATATATGTAAAGGATCTGCCAGGCACAGCGGGGTTAACACCCATAGGTAATCAGTCGGCACCTGAGTCTATGTCTCTGAGACTGACTCCAGCTTCCACCACTCAGGCTGGCAGGCTTAGGAGTGGGAGAGCCTATCGCAGCCTGGCCAGACTCAGCTAGCTCCCGCCCTCTGTCTATTTATACCTGCCTTTCCTGTTCCTCCAGTGCTTGTGATTCTTCTCGTGTGGTTTCCTGGCCCAGCTACAGCTCCTGACTATTGGATCCTGCTCCATACTGACCCTGGCTTACTGACTACTCTTCTGCTCTGCGTTTTGTACCTCGTACACTCCTGGTTTGACTCGGCTCGTTCACCTCTCTTGTTGCTCACGGTGTTGCCGTGGGCAACTGTCCCATTTCCCTTAGCTTGTGTACCCTTGTCTGTTTCGTGCACTTACTGAGCGTAGGGACCGCCGCCCAGTTGTACCCGTCACCTAGGGCGGGTCGTTGCAAGTAGGCAGGAACAGAGTGGCGGGTAGATTAGGGCTCACTTGTCCGTTTCCCTACCCCTATCATTACATAATCACAAGCCTGTTACCTAGTCTACCCTGGTCCCTGTGTCTACTATGGACCCCCTTGAGACCCTGGCCCAGCAAATGCAGGGTCTCTCCCTACAGGTCCAGGCCCTGGCTCAGAGGGTCAACCAGCCTGACACTACCATGGTAGTGCCCCTCACCTCACCCCTTGAACCCCACCTCAAGTTGCCTGACCGGTTCTCAGGGTACCGGAGGACTTTTCTCTCCTTTCGGGAGAGTTGTAGGCTTTACTTTCGCTTAAAGCCTCACTCCTCAGGTTCTGAGAGCCAGCGGGTGGGTATAATTATGTCCCGGCTCCAGGAAGGGCCCCAAGAGTGGGCCTTCTCCTTGGCTCCTGACGCCCCTGAACTTTCCTCCGTTGATCGCTTCTTTTCTGCTCTCGGACTCATTTATGACGAGACTGACAGGACTGCCTTTGCCGAGAGTCAGCTGGTGACCTTACGTCAGGGTAAGAGACCTGTTGAGGAGTATTGTTCTGACTTTAGGAAGTGGTGCGTAGCTTCTCGGTGGAATGACCCTGCCTTAGGGTGCCAGTTTAGTTTGGGTCTGTCGAACGCCCTGAAAGAACTGCTAGGTTGCTATCCCTCTTCTGACTCCCTAGACCAGGTTATGGCTTTAGTGGTACGACTTGACCGACGTCTCAGGGAACGACAACTTGAAAGTTTTTGTGTTTTCCCCTCTGACTCCCCCATGATGCCTGCCGAGGTCCCGTTGCTTCGCTCTTCCACGGAAGACTCGGAGGTACCTATGCAACTCGGGGCCTCCGTGTCCCCCCGACAATGTAGAGAGTTCCGCAGGAAGAATGGTCTCTGCTTCTATTGTGGGGATGACAAGCATCAAGTGAACACCTGTCCTAGGCGTAAGAATAAGCAGCCGGAAAACTTCCGCGCCTAAGTGATCATCGGGGAGGTCACTTGGGCGCACAGGTATTTCCCGTAAATATGAAACATAATAAAATCTTGCTTCCCTTTCAGGTCTCTTTTGGTGGTAGGTCTGCTACCGGCAGTGCCTTCGTGGATTCAGGGTCTTCTACTAATATCATGTCTGTGGAATTTGCTATGTCTCTAGCTATGCCTTTGATTGATTTGCCTAAACCTGTTCCGGTAGTGGGTATCGACTCCACTCCTCTTGCTAATGGTTATTTTACACAGCATACCCCTGTTTTTGAACTCCTTGTTGGCTCCATGCATTTGGAGCAGTGCTCTGTACTGTTGATGCAGGGATTATCGTCCAATTTGGTTTTAGGCCTTCCCTGGTTGCAGTTGCATAATCCCACGTTTGACTGGAATACTGGGGAGCTTACCAAATGGGGTAATGAATTGACGTCATGTTTTGCTGTTAATTCCATTTCTCCCCCTGAGGTGGTGAACACGCTACCTGAGTTTGTGCAGGACTTCGCTGATGTTTTCTCTATGGAGGCATCCGAAGTGTTACCTCCTCATAGAGAATACGATTGCGCTATCGAATTGGTACCAGGAGCTAAGCTCCCTAAGGGTAGGATATTTAATCTTTCTTGTCCCGAACGTGAAGCCATGAGAGAGTATATCCAGGAATGCCTGGCCACGGGTTACATTCGCCCCTCTACTTCTCCGGTAGGTGCTGGCTTCTTTTTTGTAGGGAAGAAGGATGGTGGTCTTAGGCCATGCATTGACTACCGTAACTTGAATAAGGTCACTGTAAGGAACCAGTATCCCCTTCCTTTGATTCCTGATCTCTTTAATCAGGTTCAGGGGGCCCAATGGTTCTCTAAGTTTGATCTACGGGGGGCGTATAACCTTATCCGCATCAAAGAGGGGGATGAGTGGAAGACTGCGTTTAACACGCCCGAAGGTCATTTCGAATACCTTGTCATGCCCTTTGGGTTGTGTAATACTCCTGCGGTCTTCCAGAATTTCATAAATGAAATGTTAAGGGATTACCTGGGGGTTTTTCTTGTAGTGTACCTTGATGACATACTGGTGTTTTCCAAGGACCTGTCCTCCCACATTGAGCATGTCAGGAAGGTGCTCCAGCTCCTTCGGGAAAACAAACTGTTTGCGAAAACCGAAAAATGTGTGTTTGGGGTACAGGAGATACCATTTTTGGGTCAAATCCTCACTCCTCATGAATTCCGCATGGACCCTGCCAAGGTCCAGGCTGTGGCGGAATGGGTCCAACCTGCCTCCCTGAAGGCGTTACAGTGTTTCTTGGGGTTCGCTAATTATTACAGGAGATTTATTGCTAACTTCTCGGTCATCGCTAAGCCTCTTACGGACCTCACTCGCAAAGGTGCTGATCTCCTCCACTGGCCCCCTGAGGCTGTCCAGGCTTTTGAGGTCCTTAAGAAGTGCTTTATCTCGGCCCCGGTGCTGGTTCAGCCCAACCAAATGGAGCCATTTATCGTGGAAGTTGACGCATCCGAGGTGGGAGTGGGGGCTGTCTTGTCCCAGGGTACCAGGTCCCTCACCCATCTCCGTCCCTGTGCCTACTTCTCCAGGAAGTTTTCGCCCACTGAGAGTAACTATGATATTGGCAACCGCAAACTCTTAGCCATTAAATGGGCATTTGAAGAGTGGCGCCACTTCCTGGAGGGGGCTAGGCACCAGGTAACGGTCCTTACCGACCACAAGAATCTGGTTTTCCTAGAATCTGCCCGGAGGCTAAACCCGAGACAAGCTCGATTGGCGCTATTTTTTACCAGATTCAACTTTTTGGTTACCTATAGGGCTGGGTCTAAAAATATTAAGGCCAATGCACTGTCGCGTAGCTTCATGGCCAGCCCCCCTTCGGAGGTAGATCCTGCTTGTATTCTGCCTCCTGGTATAATCATTTCTTCTATTGATTTCTTATTTAGTCTCAGAAATCGCGGCTGATCAAGGTTCAGCTCCCGGGAACCTTCCTGAGGACAAGCTGTTTGTTCCCCTGCAATTCCGGCTAAGGTTACTTAGGGAAAACCATGACTCCGCACTATCTGGTCATCCAGGCGTCCTGGGTACCAAACACCTCATTGCCAGAAACTATTGGTGGCCTGGGTTGCCTAAAGACGTTAAGGCCTACGTCGCCGCTTGTGAGGTTTGTGCTAGGTCCAAGACTCCCAGGTCCCGACCAGCGGGCTTACTACGTTCTTTGCCCATTCCCCAGAGACCTTGGACCCATATCTCCATGGATTTTATCACCGATTTGCCTCCATCTCAAGGCAAGTCGGTGGTGTGGGTTGTAGTAGACTGCTTCAGTAAGATGTGCCACTTTGTGCCCCTCAAGAAACTACCCAATGCCAAGACGTTAGCTACCTTGTTTGTCAAACACATCCTGCGTCTCCATGGGGTCCCTGTCAATATTGTTTCGGACAGAGGGGTACAATTTGTTTCATTGTTTTGGAGAGCCTTCTGTAAGAAGTTGGAGATTGATCTGTCCTTCTCCTCTGCCTTCCATCCCGAAACTAATGGCCAAACTGAGAGGACTAATCAATCTCTAGAACAATATTTAAGGTGTTTTATCTCTGACTGTCAATATGATTGGGTCTCATTCATTCCCCTCGCCGAATTTTCCCTCAATAACCGGGTCAGTAACTCGTCAGGGGTCTCCCCCTTTTTCTGTAATTTTGGGTTTAATCCACGGTTCTCCTCCGTTTCACCTGGTAGTTCCAACAATCCCGAGGTAGAGGTCGTTCATAGGGAACTGTGCACAGTCTGGGCCCAGGTTCAGAAGAACCTAGAGGCGTCCCAGAGCGTACAAAAAACTCAGGCTGATAGAAGACGTTCTGCTAACCCCTTGTTTATGGTCGGGGATCTGGTGTGGTTATCGTCTAGGAACTTGCGCCTTAAGGTCCCGTCCAAGAAATTTGCTCCCCGGTTTATTGGGCCATATAAGGTCATTGAAGTCCTCAATCCTGTCTCCTTCCGACTGGAGTTGCCCCCATCTTTTCGAATACACGACGTGTTTCATGCCTCCCTCCTTAAACGCTGCTCCCCGTCCTTGGCTCCCTCGAGGAGACCTCCTGTTCCCGTTCTCACCCCTGAGGGGGTGGAATTCGAGGTGGCCAAGATTGTGGACAGCAAGATGGTCCAAGGCTCCCTCCAGTACTTGGTCCAATGGAGAGGATACGGGCCTGAGGAGAGGACTTGGGTACCCGCCCGGGATGTTCACGCTGGGGTATTGGTCAGGAAATTCCACCTTTGTTTCCCCAATAAACCAGGTCCACTTAGAAAGGGTCCGGTGGCCCCTCATAAAAGGGGGGTACTGTAAAGGATCTGCCAGGCACAGCGGGGTTAACGCCCATAGGTAATCAGTCGGCACCTGAGTCTATGTCTCTGAGACTGACTCCAGCTTCCACCACTCAGGCTGGCAGGCTTAGGAGTGGGAGAGCCTATCACAGCCTGGCCAGACTCTGCTAGCTCCCGCCCTCTGTCTATTTATACCTGCCTTTCCTGTTCCTCCAGTGCTTGTGATTCTTCTCGTGTGGTTTCCTGGCCCAGCTACAGCTCCTGACTATTTGATCCTACTCCATACTGACCCTGGCTTACTGACTACTCTTCTACTCTGCGTTTGGTACCTCGTACACTCCTGGTTTGACTCGGCTCGTTCACCTCTCTTGTTGCTCACGGTGTTGCCGTGGGCAACTGCCCCATTTCCCTTAGCTTTGTGTACCCTTGTCTGTTTGTCTCGTGCACTTACTGAGCGTAGGGAGCGCCGCCCAGTTGTACCCCGTCGCCTAGGGCGGGTCGTTGCAAGTAGGCAGGGACAGAGTGGCGGGTAGATTAGGGCTCACTTGTCCGTTTCCCTACCCCTATCATTACAATATACTTTGTATATTGCCCCCACTGTATGTCCTATATTCTCAGTATACTGTCCTCACTGTCTGTCCTACATTCCCTGTATACAGTCCTCACTATATGTACTATATTCCCTGTATACTGTTCTCACTATAGGTACTATATTCCCTGTATACTGTCCTCACTGTATGTCCTATATTCCCTGTATACTAGCCTCATTGTATGTCCTATATTCCCTGTATACTGTTCTCACTGTCTGTCCTACATTCCCTGTATATAGTCCTCACTATATGTACTATATTCCCTGTATACTGTCCTCACTTTATGTCCTATATTCCCTGTATACTAGCCTCATTGTATGTCCTATATTCCCTGTATACTGTTCTCACTGTCTATCCCAGGGGTCTCAAACTCGGCCGGGTAAGTGGGCCGCATATAGAAAAAATGGGAAGTTGACGGGCCGCATTACTTTCAAAATTTATACAATACAAAATTGTCAATCAATTAGTTATTTGATCTACTATAACACTATATTACTATCATAATAATACTACATTACTATAATAATACTATATTACTATAATAATAGTACATTACTATAATAATAATAATAATAATACTACATTACTAAAATAGCGCTAGGTTTAAAATTTTGAGATATTTCTCCACGTGCTTATTTCAGCAATTCAATTTTCCAGTTTGTGTCGCTAAATGCAGTCCGGCGGCTCAGTTGGCAGCGTTTGGCAGACACACATGTCAGGATTGGGCAGTCCCTTTTTAGACCGTGCCACAGTGCCCTCTAGATAATGCCACATTGCCCTCTGTAGATAATGCCACAGTGCCCTCTGTAGATAATGTCACAGTGCCCTCTGTAGATAATGCCACAGTGCCCTCTGTAGATAATGCCACAGTGCCCTCTGTAGATAATGCCACAGTGCCCTCTGTAGATAATGCCACAGTGCCCTCTGTAGATAATGCCACAGTGCCCTCTGTAGATAATGCCACAGTGCCCTCTGTAGATAATGCCACAGTGCCCTCTGCAGATACTGGACAGCAATGTCAGAGGCTTCCCCAGAGTCCCGGAGCAGAGCCTATACTAGCGTTTTGCCCGGGACTCCAGCTCTGGGGAAGCCCCAGACATACTAGCGCTCTGCCCGGGACTCTGCATATATGGACAGCGATGTCAGGGACTAGCGCTCTGCACGGGACTCTGGCTCTGGGGAAGCCCCAGACAGCGATGTCAGGGACTAGCGCTCTGCACGGGAGTCTGGCTCTGGGGAAGCCCCAGACATCGCTGTCCATATGTGGACATCGATGTAAGGGAATTCCACAGAATCCCGGAGCAGAGCCTCCACTAGCGGCTCTGTGTCCCACGGGCCGCAGATGTCAGGGGCCACATGCGGGCCGCTTGCTTGAAACCCCTGCTTTAGAGGGTAATTTATTTATTTTTTAACTTTGTGTACATAAAAATAAACCTTTGTTTTACATCCCCTTAGGGGACTTGACCCAGCAATCATTGCATCGCTTGCATGATACTATTGCACTACTAATGTACTGAAGTATATCGGGATTCTGACAGACTCCTACTAAGCCCTGCCAGAGGCAAGTCTTAATACGAGTGCAGACATGGCAGACCTGGGGCCCCTCATTAGGGCCCCAGGTTGCCATGCCAATCATCAGCAGCCTGCGATCGCGCCGTTGTGTTGGGCGATGGACTATTAGAGGGGTTCACCCCTCTTCTTAACACCTCAGATGCCACAGTCGCTATTGTGAGCCCAGAGATAAGCAAAGCTGGGCAGAGGGCGATCATGATGATTCTGGGCCTGCAAGGGGTCAAGTAGAGGGGTATTGTGATTATAGATTAAGGAACGTTACTGGGGGTATTGGGGGTGGAGTTAGGGAATATATATATATATATATATATATAGGTAGTAGGCAAGGAAGCCATTTTATGGCTTGAAAAAGTTTGTGAGGAGAAGGTGTGTGCAGCCAGTGTCAGGGTAGCCATCAGTTTTTGTGTCGGTTTAGGGCCTAGACTATAGATGGAGGGCTTAGAGCAGTTGCTGGAGAGGATTAGGGTACAGGCAGTGGGGAAGGGGCTAGGGTTGGTGCAGGAGCAGTTAGGGGCCCTTGTGGGGTCTCCTTTAGGGTGTCCCCCCAGGGCTCTGCATTCCTGAGCGCCTCAGCCCTACATCGAAGTTTCCACGGCGCAGACTGAGTGTGACCCCCCCCCCCCCCCCCCCTTACCTGCTGTGGAGGTTCCGGAGGCCAGGAGCAGTGGTGTGGACGGTCCGAGGCCGGTGGGAGAGATGGCGGCAGTTTCCGGTGTGCGGGTGAGGGCAGCAGGAAGGAGCAGTCGGGCCCCTGGCATCCAGAGCAGCGTGCGGCGGGCAGTCGGCCCGTGTGACCGCAGTTGAATGAAGAGGCCGATAGAGCAACATGGGCCCGGTCGGCAAGAAAGGCTTCCTTCATTGGCGGTTCAGCAGACGGAGGCGTCTTCTTCTGCCTCCAGCACGGCAAGCTCACCTGGAGCTCGTCCAGGGGACAGGAGGCAGGTCAGGATGGTGCGGCTGCCGGGGTGAGTGTTCATGGCGCTCCCGCAGTGCCATCTGCTGGATGGGAGGCATGAGACAGTATTACACCAGAGGCGTAGCTAGGTTCTCCAGTACCCGGTGCAAAGATTCAGTTTGGCGCCCCCCCCCCAACCTCTTTCCCGACATCTCCTTCCCCCTCGCAATGTTTGTTTTCTCTACCAGTCAACGTGTCATTTCTTTTCCACATTTCTTTTTATGTAACTCGAGCATAAAAACATTTGTACATTTTACAAGCAATATAGTTCAATACACAACACCAGAATAGTGCTCAGTACATAAATACAGCCCCAGAACCAAGCTCAGTACATATATACAGCACCAGCACAAATACAGCTCAATTTAGTGCAACCCCTGACGTATAGGTTCACACTAAATTGTTTCCAGCTCCCAGCATGGTCCGAACAATGGTAAGGATATGCTAGGAGATGCTGTTTCATAAAAATAAAAAAAATCATACCACCCATCATCTCGCTGCAAATCATACAGTGACTACAGTGCTGATTAGAGGCAGAATGAACATTTACTTTAAGTGACTCACCGGTGACGTCTCAGATTCTAGTTCTTTTTCTCCATCCGGTCCAGACCTTTATGATGACTTCTCCCGGTCACAACCCATTTCTGCAGTTTGCTTCTCAGATGTCTTCAGCTTCTCACTTTTCCTACATTTCTACACCTATAAACAAAGATAAAGTTCTCATTATACCACACACTACGCCCCTAAATACAATAGCGCCATACACTGCACCTCTAATTATAATAGCACCATACACCATGTCCCACACACACACACACTGTGCCCCCTGTAGATGGTGCCTGCCATAGAGCACCCTGTAGATAGTGCCCCCATAGAGCCCCCTGTAGATAGTGCCCCCATATAGCCCACCTCTGTATAGTGTCCCACATATAGCTCCCCCTATAGTGCTCTACAGATAGCCCACCCTGTATATAGTGCTCAACAGATAGCCCACCCCAGTATATAGCCCCCCCTGGTAGATAAAGCCCCCCCCCCCTGTAGATAAAGCCACACCCGTAGATAATGCCACACACTTTTTTTATTACGATAAAATAAAAAACTATTCAAACTCACCTTAATCCCGTTCCCACGCCGTCCGGCAGCAATAGAGACCTGCTCTCTTCTGCGCAGGTCTCCTGGGGTTGAACGCTTCTCTGTCAATCAGCGCCTTTCAACGATGCAAGCGCCGCAAAGTATCGAGCCACTTCACTTGTAGAAAGGCGCTGGCTGAATGGCCGGCAGTGGTCGATTAAGTAGACCATGGGCCCTGGGCTGTTCCACAAACTTGGGCCCCCCTTCCCCACCGCCACTCTGCCGTGTCTATAGTGAACAGCACCTTTTTGTGTGAGCATTGACAAATGGTTGTTACGATTCCCCTTGTTAAAGGGCTGTGTCCCTACATACTGACAGTCTCCAACCATCGCTGACAGTATGACACTGTGTAGGGACACCTCCTCCTGACAATGGGAATGGTAACACACATTTGTCTATTAGCTCTGGGTACACAGAAATATGTAGAATACAAGAATTACCTGCAACAGACATGTCAGGAGAGGAGATCCCCTATAGATCCAGTGACGTCTTCTCTGATGGGAGCCGTTTTCTTTTATTCTCCATCTGACGCAGACCGTTATGGCGACTTCTCCTGATGAGACATCTTTGCCCATCACTTCTGCAGCCATTTCCAGCCCCTATAGAAACACACAAATATAGACACCAAGGCCCAGGACCATACATTAAAGGGGTAGTGCGGGCACAGACCGTTTTTTATACTGATGACCTATCCACGTGCCTGGACAACCCCTTTTACTCGTAATGTCGCTGCAGAATTTACATTGTCCATTAACGTTGGACATTATCTGTCTATGAGTTCCAAATTAATGAATGCTCTTTCAATGGTGGATCTGAGAGAGGCCGGCCGGCTGGAGAGAGACCATGACACGCAGCTTCAGTGTTCAAACAGTCTCTGCCCACAGGGGGCGATCCATCTTTATTTATAAGAAAATGAGAGTAGGTGGTGACCTCGTACTTGCAAAGCATGAACATTCTAAATATGGTAATATCCCAAAACTCCACATATATCTTTAGCCATAAGAAATACAATGTCAGCACGTTTTCTCACGTTGCCTTTGTTAGGGTATGTTCACACGAGGGCGTCCGTAACGGCTGAAATTACGGGGATGTTTCAGCCTGAAAACATCCCCGTAATTTCAGCCGTAACGGCATGTGCAGGCGCTTGAACGCCGCGTCCATTACGGACGTAATTGGCGCTGCTATTCATTGGAGTCAATGAATAATGGCTCCATTTACGGCCAAAGAAGTGACAGGTCACTTCTTTGACGCGGGCGTCTATTTACGCGCCGTAATTTGACAGCGGCGCGTAAATATACGCCTCGTGTGAACAGACAAACGTCTGCCCATTGCTTTGAATGGGCAGATGTTTGTCAGCGCTATTGAGGCGCTATTTTCGGACGTAATTCGGGGCAAAAACGCCCGAATTACGTCCGTAAATAGGCCGTGTGAACATACCCTTACAGCTGAAATGCAAAGCCATAAACTAAACGACTTGAAATAGAATAGCCATCCCCCCATGTAGGCTCTTGTGTCAGCAGATCTGTGAGCTCCAGTGACAACTGTCTATAGCACTTTTTGGTTCACACATAAAGATATCAAAATATTTTTGACAATACTAATAAAATTGGACCACAGACTAGATTATAGAATACCTACGGACCCCAGACCTTCTAAACTATTGCATTCTCCAAACCAGACCCCCTAAACAAATACAGACCCCCATCACAAGCACCCTGAATAAATACAGACCTCAGACCGGACCCCTAAATACGGACACCAGACCTGACCCCCTACACTAATAATGACACCAGACCTGACTCCCTTAATACAGACCTCAGACCAGACCCCCAAAACTAATACAGACCCCTAAATACAGACCCCATAAACGAATACAGATCACACCCCCAAATACAGACCCCCTAAATGCCGACACCAGACCTCAAACTAAAACAGACCCCCTAAATACCGACCCCAGACTACTTAAACTAACACAGACCCCTACATATACAGACCCTAAATCCCTTAAACTGATACAGACCCCAGACCAGACCCCCTACATACAGACCCCTTAAACTAATAGACACCAAACCTCCTAAATAGTCCCCAAACCAGGCCCCCTAAATACAGACCCCACACCAGTCCCCCTAAATACAGACCCCACACCAGACCCCCTAAATACAGTCCTCAAACCAGGCCCCCTAAATACAGACCCCACACCAGACCCCCTAAATACAGACCTCACACCAGACCCCCTAAATACAGACCCCACACCAGACCCCTAAATACAGACCCCACACCAGATCCCTAAATACAGTCCCCACACCAGACCCCTAAATACAGACCCCACACCAGACCCCTAAATACAGTCCCCACACCAGACCCCTTAATACAGTCCCATTAAACAAATAAATCCCCTTATACTTACATAGTCAGTCTTCTCTGTGGAGTCGCTGCTGCTGAAGACCTGCGGTCATGTGACCAGCAGGTCTCTAAGCAATAGTAAGAACTTCAGAGATGAGGTCATGTGACCAGCAGGTCTCTAAGCAATAGTAAGAACTTCAGAGATGAGGTCATGTGACCAGCAGGTCTCTAAGCAATAGTAAGAACTTCAGAGATGAGGTCATGTGACCAGCAGGTCTCTAAGCAATAGTAAGAACTTCAGAGATGAGGTCATGCGACCAGCAGGTCTCTAAGCAATAGTAAGAAGCGGCCGTACTGCTGACTGCAAGGAGTGAGGGGAGGCCGACATGACAGGATAGGAGGGAACAGGTGAGGAAAGGGTTAAGGTTATGTGCAGGGAATGAAGGGGAGGGGATTGGAAGTGAGGAGGGAGGGGGAGTAGGTCTCGGGCTTCCTGCTGTTTTCCTCAGTGCGAGGGAGACAGTGAGAAGTGAGACATCACAGGAGTAGCAGCAGCAGCAGCAGCAGCAGCAGCAGCAGCAGCAGCAGCGTGTGTGTGTGTGTGTGTGTGTGTGTGTGTGTGTGTGTGTGTTCTTACCTGATCGTGGGAGATGGCGTCCTTCAGTGAACTTGTGGAGCGGCTCCGGGCGGCAGCTGATAATCAGGACGTCGGCTGGTTTGAGGAGCAGGTGACGAGACTTGTGGGGATGACTGTGCCCCAGGCTGCTGGGCCCCGGCGCTCTCATCGCGCGGTGTCCAGGGAGGGGGAAGGGGCGGCTTCCTATCTATCATCCCCTGCTGTTTTGTCCTTGGATCTAGGCAGCCCTCTGATGCTCAGCCCTCCGGATAGTGGAGTGAGCAGGCCTGTGCCCCAGGCTGCTGGGCCCCGGCGCTCTCATCGCGCGGTGGCCAGGGAGGGGGAGGGGCGGCTTCCTCTCTATCATCCCCTGCTGTTTTGTCCTTGGATCTAGGCAGCCCTCTGCTGCTCAGCCCTCCGGATAGTGGAGTGAACAGGCCCGAGGTAGTTACGCCGGGGGTGGTGCCTGCTCGCAGGTCACGGCGTACACGACCCCCAGCGAGACTTAGCCCAGAGGAAATCCCGCGGGTTCGGCGCCGCCGGGGAAGCCCCTCCAGGGTCGCTGCAGGCCGGTCCCCAGGGAGAGCGGCATCCCCTAGGGGGTCCCGGCCTGGCAGAAATCCCCAGCTGCGGCGGTGCTTGGCGGTCAGGGGGGGGTTGGCTCCTGGCTTCCCCAATACCCCCCCCCATCTAGTGTGGTTCATGATGCGGTGATGTCGGCAGCCCCGCCTGGTGAAGTGCCAATCAGGGGGCTGGCTGCTGCGAGATCTGAGTCCGGAAGACTGGCGAGTCCGGTGGGATGTGGAGTGCGGTCGGAACTGTGGATACCGCATAACGGGCAGCAAGTGGCTGGCCCTATCAGCGTCGGGGCCAATATGGAGGCCGGCCCTTCGGGACAGTCTGGTCGGGGATCTCCGTGTTCGCATTGTAGGTGCGGGCAGCGGTCGCAGATAACGGGTGACACGGATGAAGTAGACGTGGTTGAGGATCGGCTTGGGCAAGTTCGTCCGGCTGGCGGGATCACAGCGCCTTAGCAGCCAGGTGGGTGCTCTTCTTCTTTTCCTACTCTTACTCCGCGCATGGGGGGATGGCGCGGGGGATGCGGCGGGTTCTGGGGCAGTCGTCGGGTCTGCCGGGGGAGGTGGTAGCGGTCTCGATGACATAGTGGAATGTTTGCGTGAGCTGGTTAGCAGATTGGATAGGTCGCAGGCCCCGGTATCGGCGGGGGTGTCCCCGGTTGCGGTTTGGTCGGCGCCGCCGTTGGTAGTGCAGCCGCATGATAGGGTGCAAGTGGGGGGCTCGGCGGGGGCGGTGGCTGTGTCAGTGCAGACAGACGGGGCTCAAGAGGCTGACAGGGTGCGCTTGGATGATAGAGCAAGAGGGGAGGTGTATGTCTGTTTTGAGGGGCCGTTGGGGGCGCATTTAAAACAGGAAGTTCGGGAGCGTATTTGGAAAGACGAATATGTGGAGATATTTTCCCTTCTTCCGTTGGTAAAATTTAATTTGGACAAAGGGAAGAGGGATGAGAGCAAAAAGGAAGAGGAGGAACGTCGCCGTTATCGGCTTATCCCACAAACTTTTGTGAATTGGCTGCAGGCCTTTGCGATCTTGGCTAGTGTGGTGGGGGAAAAGGCGCCGGAAAATTGTTCCGCGCTTTTTTGCTATATGGATGCTATCGGTGAGGCGCTTCGGGCTTATGGCGGTATGGCGTGGCTGCGTTATGATGAACAATTTCGGCAGCGGAAGGCGGTTCGGCCCGGCATTAGATGGGATCAGAACGATATCGCATTATGGTTGAGGGTGACAGCTCCGGTTAAGCCGGGACAGTCCTTTCCAGGGAGCGGAGGGTCTGCAGGGCAGGTCGGTCAGTCTGGTCAAAGTTCCGGTTCAAAACTCGGTTTTTGCTGGCAGTTTAACGACGGCCAGTGTAAATTTGGGGCAACGTGTAAGTTCAAGCACGTGTGTTCCCATTGCAGCGGGTCATCTCATGGCGCATCAAGGTGTTTGCGAAAAGGCAAGAAGGGAGGGGGATCAGGGGGTTCAGCTGGTCAAGGGGGTGACGCCGGTGAAGCTGGAAAGGATGGCCCCCTTTCTAGATAGATACCCGGATAGGGATGGGGCGCAATTGATTGCGGATGGTTTTAGCGTGGGTTTTGTAATTCCTTCTCCTCCTTATGATATTCCAGTGACTCGCCGGAATCTCCGGTCCGCTTACCAGCATGCGGGGGTGGTGACTGAAAAACTTCTTAAAGAAGTGGGTTTGGGTCGCATGGCTGGGCCTTTTGTTGAACCACCGGTGTCGGATCTTGTTGTTTCCCCGTTGGGTGTGGTGCCGAAGCAGTAGCCAAACAAGTTTCGGTTGATTCATCATCTTTCTTTTCCCCGGGGTGCATCGGTTAACGATGGTATTGATCCGGTATTGTGTTCGGTGGTGTACGCGTCATTTGATAAAGCGGTGGCGCTGGTGCAGGAAGCGGGCGCAGGTGCTTTGTTGGCAAAAACCGACATTGAGGCGGCTTTCCGGTTGCTGCCGGTTCATCCCAAGAGTCAACCGTTGTTGGGTTGTTTTTGGGAGGGGAAGTTTTTTGTGGATCGTTGTTTGCCAATGGGCTGTTCCCTGTCTTGCGCCTACTTTGAGGCTTTTAGTTCTTTTTTGGAATGGGTAATTAGGGATGTCGCAGGTGTGAATTCAGTTATTCACTACCTGGATGATTTTTTGTGTGTTGGCCCAGGCAGATCAGCGGTGTGCGCCAATATTTTGTTTGCCTTGCAGAGAGTCATGAAGGAGTTTGGAGTCCCGCTGGCTCCTGACAAAACGGAGGGGCCTGTTACGGTTATTCGTTTTTTGGGCATCGAAATTGACTCGGTTTTAATGGAATGCAGGCTTCCGGAGGATAAGTTGGTGGCTCTTCGTTTGGAGGTTCAGGCGTCGTGTCGGCTTAAAAAGGTCACCTTACGTAGTCTGCAGTCATTGTTAGGGAAGTTCAACTTTGCATGTCGGATCATGCCTATGGGCAGGGTGTTCAGTAGGCGGTTGGCGGCGGCGACTGCTGGTGTGAGGGCTCCGCATCACTTTGTCAGATTGAGAGGGGAGCATCGGGACGATTTGGAAGTGTGGCATCGGTTTTTGGGACAGTACAACGGCAGGTCCTTGTGGATGGCTGGGGCTTTCGATTCCGTGGATCTGGATTTATTTACGGATGCGGCTGGAGGGGGCGGTTTTGGTGCTTATTGTGGTGGCCAGTGGTGTGCTGGGGGATGGCCGGTTAGTTGGGTGGAAAGTGGTTTGACAAAGAACCTGGCCCTGCTCGAGCTGTTTCCCATCGTGGTCGCTGTGACCATTTGGGGGGATAGGCTCAGGGACAAGAAGATTCGTTTTCACTGCGATAACCTAGGGGTGGTGTTGGCTATCAATAACATCTCGGCGTCTTCTCCTCCGGTGGTTCAACTGTTGCGGCATTTGGTGTTGGTTTGTTTGTCATTAAATGCTTGGGTGGTGGCGGTGCATGTGCCGGGGGTTGAAAATTGCGTTGCTGATGCCCTTTCTCGCTCACAGTGGGATCGTTTTCGTCAGCTGGCGCCGGGAGCGGATCGGCATGGTATGTCCGGATCATCTTCGGGAGTTGGTCTCTCTGTGGCAGGAGCATTGATTGAGCGATCCTTGGCGAGTTCTACATGGGCAGCGTATAGGGCTGGCTGGGCTCAATGGGAGCTTTGGTTGAGAGGTTTGGGTGACGTCCGGTCAGACCGGGACAGGATGGTGGCCTTATTGTATTGGTTGGGGGATGCGTATGAGTCTGGTGTGTCTGTAGCGAAGGTGAATAAGTTTGTGTCCGCTGTGGCATTTGGCTTGAAATTGCATGGCGAAAAAGACGTTACCAAAGAATTTTTGGCGGTTCAAGCTTTAAAAGGTATTCGCAGGGGAAGAGGGTCGGTAGATCGGCTGCGGCCAGTTTCTTACCGAATTCTTTGCCTATTAGGAACGGCCGTGGAGTTGGTTTGCAGTTCAGCCTTCGAAGTCCGGTTGTTTCGCTTGGCTTTTTCATTAGCCTTTTTTGGGGCTTTTAGAGTGGGTGAATTGGTGTCACCAAGTGGGTTGCGCGCGGGGGGACTGAGTCAAGAGGATGTGGAGTTGTTTGCCGATAGAGTGTAGATATTGCTGCGCAGGTCAAAAACGGACACGGCGGGTAAGGGGACGCGAATTGTGTTATTTGCCATCAGGGGCTCGGCGGTGTGTCCGGTACAGTGTATGTCTGCTTTTGGGGTACAGGTGGGGGTAATGGGGGTTCCGTTACTGCGGCATGAAGACGGGTCCTTTTTATCCAGGTTTCAATTTGGGGCAGTGTTTAAACGCTGTTTGCTGGCAATTGGGTTGCAGTCAGCTGAGTATTCTTCCCATTCGTTTCGTATTGGCGCAGCAACTGAGGCGGTGCGATGGGGGTTGGATGAGGCTGGGGTCAGGCGTATCGGGAGATGGGAGTCTAACCGTTTTCGATCTTATGTGCGGCCTCACTTGCTGTCAGACTGTTAAGAAGCTGCTGGGAGGTATGTGGTGCTGGTGGAAGATGGAGTGTGATTGGGAGTTGTAAGAAGTGTGTGTTTATTTCTTTCACAGGTTCGCGTCCTTTGCTGGTGTGGATCCTGGGGCACTCCTTTGTGTACTGGGGCGCATTACGGGCGGAGGTTCGCCCGGATGGTCGTCAACTAAGGATTCCGCGGGAGGATGCTATCCTGCATTGGCTGGGTTTTCGGGGAATGGTTTGGTCAAGGGTACTACCGGAATTCCAGGTGTATACGCAGCTAGACCGGGTTCCCGAAATTTTAGTTTTACATGTTGGGGGGAATGATTTGAGTGTTCGCCCTTTTCGAGATTTGGTGAGGGATATTAAGCACGACTTGTTGTGTT